>NC_135819.1:30172625-30472625 GCF_964213995.1 Mustelus asterias
CCTCCACTCAAACTCCCTCACACTCCCTCCCCTCAAACCACTCACTCTCCGCCTCAAACCCCCTCCCTCACTTCCCTCAAACTTCTCTCTCACTATCCTGAAACTCATCACTCACTCCCTTCAAACTCTCTGTCCACTCTCCCCCAAACCCCCTTACACCCCTCAAACTCACTCACTCCCCTCAAACCCCCTCCCTCACTCCCCTCAAACTCCCTCACTCATTCCCCTCAAACCCCCTCACTCACTTCCCAAAACCCCCTCACTCACTCCTTCCCCTCAAACCCCCTCACTCCTTCCCCTCAAATTCCCTCACTCTCTTCAAACTCCCTCACTCACTCACCTCAAACTCCTCACTCACTCGCCTCAAACTCTTCACTCACTCCCCTCAAACTCCTCATTCACTCCCTTCAATCTCCCTCACTCACTCCCCTCAATCTCCTTCACTCCCCTAAAACTCCTTCACTCACTCTCCTCAAATTCCCTCACTCACCCCCCTCAAACTCCTCACTAACTTCCCTCAAACTCCTCATTTACTCCCCTCAAGGTCCTCACTCACCCCCTCCCCAACCCCTCAAACTATTCACTCCCTTCAAACTCCTTTAAAACCCTTCCTCCTCTCAAACTCCTCACCCAGTCCCCTCAACCTCCTCACTTCCCGCAAACTCCTCACTCACTTCTTTCAAGCTCTTCAAAATCCTCAAACACCTCACTCACCTCTCCTCCGTTGTACCCCTGCCCCCTCTCCTCTCCTCAACTCTTCAAATTCTTCACTCCCCTAAACCCTTCCTCCCCTCCCGACTTGTCAAAATCCTCACTTCCCTCAAAATCTTCATTCCCTGACCCCAACCCCCTAACCGTTGCCAACTCCTGAACATCTTCGCACTCCTCAAAATCTTCAACCTCCTTCTTCACCCCAATTCCATATAATCCTCACCCCTCCAACCCTTTCCCCCACCCAACTCCTCCCCCCAAAATCCTCACTCCCAAAATCCTCCTCCCAAAATCCTCACTCCCTCAGCCCCTAACCCCCTCCCTCTCCCCTTCTCTCAACTCCCCAACTCCTCTTTCCCCAATCCTTTTCCTCCTTCTTCCCCTTCCCAAATCCTCAAACTCCCCAAAATCCTCCTCCCCAACCCACCTTTTGCCTCACCCCCTCTCCAACCTCTCCCAAAATCCTCACTTCCCCAACCCCCTTCCTCACTCATCTCCTCCCCAACTCCTCAAATTCCTCAAACCCTCTAAAATCTTCATCCTACAACCCCTCCTCTCTCACCCACTCCTCAAACCCTCATTAAATCTTCCCTGCCTTCGCTCCCACCTCAACCCCTTCCCCAAATCTTCCCTCTCTCCTCCTACCCCAAACCTCTCTCTCCCCTCCGCAACTCTTCCATCCTACCCGTTCTCAACCTGACTCTACCCATCCCTTCCAAACCTTCCCCAAACCCCCCCCCCCACTCTCTCTCAAACCCCTCTCCACCTCCTTCCCTTCTTGCAAACCCTCCCACCATCCACTCCCTCTGCCTAACACCTCTCCTCCCTAATTCTTCCCCTCCCACTCCCATCCACTCCCTCTCCCATCCCCTCCCTCAAGCCCTCTTGCTCCCCTCCACTCCCCCCAAATGCTCCCACCACCCATTCCCCCACCTCAACACCCCTCCTCCCAATCACATCTGCTCCCAAACCCTCTCCCTCAACTCATCCCTTCCCCTCCTCCCAAATCCTTCCATCTCCACTCCCCCCTCCCTGCTCCCTTGCCAACTACTTCCAAGAAGCCCCATTTCATCACTGTATCCCCAAAACAACCCATATCTCTATAAAAGCCCAAATCAGCATGTGAAACCCCCTGTTCCTCCACAGCTACATCCCTGTGGGGTGTATCTATAGTGTTGAATTTCTAAAGGAAAGTGATGTGAGTGACACATTGCTCATTGGAGTCCTGTGACACTGGCCTTTCTGTAAAAAGGAAAGCTATTACTGTGTGACTGCAGCTTAAATGTCATGCATTCTGGTCACAGGCTACATACTGCAGTGGAGTGGCATGGCAATATGTGTAAATGCAAGGTGATTTTGAACTACTTGAGGATGCATACATTACACCAGTACCTCATGATGTTGCAACCTTGATGAACTAAATGCCAATGATGAGCACAAAGCTCTTCTTTATAGGAAGTGAGGGGTATCAACTGGGAGCTATTTCTGGAATGTTTTCCCTCAATAGTATTGAAGGATAACTTATCCTGCAATTAACACAAGTGTAAGCATTGAATTACAGTAATTGAAGCCCGTGTAATGCAAGCTTGCAGGATACCCACATTCATAGAGTTGCTCTACATTTTTCTATTCATTCTTAGGATGTGGGTGTTGCTGGCAAGGCTGGTATTTATTGCCCATCCCTAGTTACTATGGAAAAGTTGGCGATGAGCCTTCTTCACAAACCTCAATAATCCTGGTGATGAAGATACTCTCACAGAGCCGTCAGGTACCGAGTTCCAAGATATTGACACAATGGTTAAGAAGGAACTGCAATATACATCCAAGTCAGGAGGGTATGAGACTTGGAGGGGAGAATGGAGGTGATGGGATTCCCATGTGCCTTTTACTCTTGTCCATCTAGGTGGTGGATGTCTGGGATCTAATAGGTGCTACTAAGAGAGTTGCAGTAGTGTATCCTGCACACTACAGTCATGGTGCACTGATTAGTGAAGAATGTGGATGTTTAAGCCAATGAATAGGGTGCTGATAATGTACTGTATAATGCCAGTGATGCGAATATTACTGTCATATTGCATCTATTTCTACTGCTTAATGTGTCAGTAACAAGTGGTTAGAAGCATAAAATCATCAGCAGAAAGGTAAGGGAAGAGGATAGGAAAATTATTTTTATACAAAGTTGTTGGGATATCAAAGGCCCAACCAGAAACAGGGGTGGATGCGTTGAAAGGGACCAGATAAATTGTTTAAAAGGGAACAATTTGGAATGAGAAGGTAAATAGCCAGGGAAATGGGCATTTGTGAGTATGTTCAGGGAGCAGGTGTGGCCATGATGGGCTGAATGGTGTCCTGCTGTACTGTAAACAGGCTTTTTTAGTTTGAATCACCAAAATAAAAAAACACTTTAAAAAAAATTTCTGTAAGTATTTTAAAGCTGGGTCACTTTTCCTGCACTCAATCATTAGCCTACAATGGAAAAGAAATACATCCAGTCATTCGTGCCATGACGTGGCACTTGAACAAGTTTTCCAAAATCAATGGCAACCATTGTACAGATACACCCATATGATTGGGCAATGGTGGCATAGTGGTTATATTACTGGACTAGTAATCTAGGGGCCAGCACAACTGATGCAGAGGCATCCCACATTGGCATGGCAATTTCAGTAACCATAAAACTACCGGCTCGGGTGTGTTTAGCTGATCTGGCTGATATGATTCCAGACTCATAGCATTGTGGTTGAAGCCAGTTAAACTCACCACAACCTTCTCAAGGGTTATTAGGGATGGGCAATCCATGCTGGCTTTAATAGTGACACACCCACATCCTGTGAATTAATTAAATGTAAAGAGTCATAACCGGTTCATTGCAGACAAATGAAAATTAAGATTCCAATACATACCCAATAGCAGAAGCCACAGTAAACATCAAAAGCATATTCAGATTACATCACCATGCAACTCTTCCAAAGATCTGCTGGAATTTTGTGTGTGGCTATTCCAGTTTATTTGACTACCTGTGTAGGAGAGCTGTGTAAGACATTCCCCTTCATTTTGTCCAACAATATCCAGCTATATCACAATTGAAGAGTTACAATTAAAACAGACACACATTTGCCCACTTTGAATCTCAGATTTAGAAGTTAAGACTTAAAAACATATTTGACCGCTCCTGTATATGCGCAGTAGAGTTGAAGTTGTTGCTTCAACTTGGCTGAAGTGCTTAATCAATCAAAATTGAAGGGTTAGAGCAATGCAATGATGATGATGACTGCCGCTATTGAGGAGAAGCAATGTAAGTATGAAAAGCTGAACTGCAAAAGTTCCACAGCAGAAACTATCTGAGAGAGAGAGTCTGCAGAAATCCTCCTTTTGGAGGAAGCACCCTCAGTTATAGACACAATCAAGCAACAAAGCAAGAACTTGCACTTATACGTCACAACATTCAAAACTTTGGGATGTTTCAATGTGTTTTACGTCCAAAATAAATCACTTTTGAATGGCAGGCAATTTGCACACAGCAAACTTTCCAAAAGAGCAATAAGATAATAATAACCAGAGAATCTCCGTTTTAGTGATGTACAGTTGACACTTCACCAGGGAGAATAATCTGCACATCTTAAAAATAGTGCTTTGGAATCTTTTATGTCCATCTGAGAAAGCAGTTGGTGTCAGAATTTAAATAGCCAGGCAGTAAAGGATAGAACTGGAGCATAGCGGTGGCACGGTGGCACAGTGGTTAGCACTGCTGCTTCACAACACCAGGGACCCGGGGGTTCGATTCCCGGCTTGAATCACTGTGTGGAGTTTGCACGTTCTCCCCGTGTCTGCGTGGGTTTCCTCCGGGTGCTCTGGTTTCCTCCCACAGTCTGAAAGACGTGCTGGTTAGGGTGCATTGACCCGAACAGCTGCCGGAGTGTGGCGACTAGGGAATTTTCACAGTAACTTCATTGCACTTTTAATGTAAGCTTTACTTGTGACTAATAAATAAACTTTAGCCTTTATACACTTTCAATATTTTTTTAAAAGTTTAAAGTTTATTTATTAGTCACAAGTAAAGCTTACATTAAAAGTGCAATGAAGTTACTGTGAAAATCCCCCGGTGAAACTCCAGCACCTGTTCGGGTACACCGAAGGACAATTTAGCATGGCCAATTCACCTAACCTGCACACCTTTGGACTGTGGGAGGAAACTGGAGCACCCGGAAGAAATCATAGAAACCCTACAGTACAGAAAGAGGCCATTCGGCTCATCGAATCTGCACCGACCACAATCCCACCCAGGCCCTACCCCCATATCCCTACATATTTTACCCGCTAATCCCTCTAATCTACGCATCCCAGGACACTAAGGGGCAATTTTAGCATGGCCAATCAACCTAACCTGCACATCTTTGGACTGTGAGAGGAAACCGGAGCACCCGGAGGAAACCCACGCAGACACGAGGAGAATGTGCAAACTCCACACAGACAGTGACCCACGCCGGGAATCGAACCCAGGTCCCTGGAGCTGTGAAGCAGCAGTGCTAACCACCATGCTACCGTGCCACCCAGCTCTGTGCCAGAAATCGGCATGGGGTTATTAATTTATTCAAATGAGGATTTTAATCTGATTAGCAGGCCCGGGACGGAAATCTCTGGGCTCGCTAAAGTCGCCCCTCTGCCAGGAGGCTTCACAACAGCTCCTCACTTGCGGGGAGCTAGTGGCCGGACCCCGCTGGAGTGAAGGGGGGCCCAGCCGGTCGGGAGCAAAGGGGGTGCCCATTGGGCATTGCCAGCTTGGCAGTGCCATTCTGGCCCCTGGCACTGCCCAAGGGGCTAAGTGCTTTTGCCCATCGGGTAAGCGGGTGGGGCCTAATGTGGCGGGACCTCAGGGGGTGAGAGCAGTGGGGGTGGAGGTCCCGCTGCCACTCTGCACTCGGCGGTAATAGAGGGAGGGAGGCCAACAATCGGGCGATGCGGGGTCTGCAAGGCCATCGATGGGGGGTTGCGGTGTTGGGGCCAGCGAACGAGCTGTCAAGCAATCAGGAGGACGGCAGTGCGGGGCTACTGTGCATGCGCCAATCTCTGGTATGACAGATTGGCGAATACGCAGTGGCCCATTCAGCTCAATGCTGCCAATTTCTTCAGTCCCCTGAATTTTCACAAGATTCACGCTAGTGCACTCTGCAGTGCACTGAGTGTGGGAGATTCATTTTGAAAATCCCGCTGAAAAAACTAGCAGGATTTATTCCAGTTTTTATGCAAATTCAACACTTAGAACTTTTGGGGAGAATCCCACCCATTGTTTCTTGCGAGCTATACAGACAAAACATACCGTTCATAAAGTAGGGAAGAAGGAAAGGGTAGAGTGCAGAATATAGGGTGAAAAGAAAGGTCAGCTTAATATGTGATAGGACCATTCTAAAGTCTGATGGCAGCAGGGGAGAAGCTGTTCTTGAGTCAGTTGGTACGTGTTTTCAGACTCTTGTATCTTTTTTATAAAGACACACTTTACATACTGCGCACCTCCAACTCAACAATCACAGTTTCAACCTGCTCCTATATGTATCCAAACACAGGTGAGTCCCCAACAAACACCCAACACTTGAATGCACCCAACTGATGTACAATTTAACACACTCAGTTTAACGATTCGCCCAAGAGACAATACTTCCTTGCAGCAATGGATTAAATGCACAAATCCCTCAAGTGGGGCATTTGACTCAAGGGTTCCCACTGAGCCTCGGCACATCTCTCCTGGTTTTCACAGCAACATCTTCAGGAGACTTTCCAGTTCATTTTGTGACTTAGCCACTTGAAATTATTGTAAAAGGGAGGCCAGAGTGTGGTAGAATTTATCCCAGCTCGGTAAAGAGAAAAGACCAAGCCTGGCGGGACTGTCTAATTTTATAGTCAATTTATTTTCCAGTAATGGTTTATCGCATGTCGTCAGCTGAACTTTACTCTTCTTTGCTTGCACATGCATGGTGCGCACAGATAAGTTCTGGAGATCTGCAAATAAAATCCAATCTGTTTCTTGACTCACCTTCCAAAAAACAATGTCTCTTTGTTGTCAATAATTAGTACGTTAGCCTTGAGAGTGCAAACGCCATAAAATACTTTAAGTATAGTATAACACATTCTCTAGAAGAATCTTGGTGCCAGGCTAATCAACAAGATCTTTAATGGAGTAGATGTTTTATCAGAAAGCATTCAATCCTGTATCAGCATGCAGCAGCAATTACAATGTGCAATAGAACCAATATTCTCCCTGGGACAGTCAGTGACAGTGGATTTACTTTTGCTGCTGTAAGTATTTTTAAGTTTATTGTGCTTGTAAAATAAGAGAGCTGTGATGAATTTGATTCCTTCCTTGATGCATCAAGACTGAGAAAATAGCAGGAGAGCTGGTGGACCGTGTGGCAGATCATTGTGTGGCAGCTCAGCAAGTTCCAGGGCTTGGCTCACTTGCAGAGAAAACATGATCGAAGTTAAATTAAGCTATCAAGAGTTTGTCTCATCTCCAGCTACAACAGCTTGCAATTATCTACCACCTTTAATGTAATTAAACATTCCAAGTCATTTACATTATTTTGTTGGCATCCCTTCCTCTTTGGAGACAATGGACTGTTTCCAGGTTGTATGTGGCTTCTGTATTGAACATCACCTGTTGTGGCTGTAAAGGCTGATTAGAACATAGACCATAGAAAAGCTACAGCACAAACAGGCCCTTCGGCCCACAAGTTGCGCCGAACATGTCCCTACCTACTAGGCTTACCTATAACCCTCTATCTTACTAACTTCCATGAACTTATCCAAAAGTCTCTTAAAAGACCCTATCGAATCCGCCTCCACCACCACTACCGGCAGCCGATTCCACGCACCCACCACTCTCTGAGTGAAAAATTTACCCCTAACATCTCCTCTGAACCTACTTCCCAGCACCCTAAACCTGTGACCTCTTGTGGCAACCATTTCAGCCCTTGGTAAAAGCCTCTGAAAATCCACTCTTATCCGTACCTCTCAACATCTTATACACCTCTATCAGGTCACCTCTCATCCTTCGCCTCTCCAAGGAGAAAAGACCTAGCTCTCTCAACCTATCCTCATAAGGCATGCCACCTAATCTAGGCAACATCCTTGTAAATCTCCTCTGCACCCTTTCTATGGCTTCCACATCCTTTTTGTAATGAAGCGACTAGAACTGGGCACAGTACTCGAGGTGGGGTCTGACCAGGGTCCTATACAGCTGCAGCATTATCTCCCGATTCCTAAACTCAATTCCTCTATTGATGAAGGCCAGTATTCCATACGCCTTCTTAACCACAGCCTCTACCTGCGACGCTGCTTTGAGCGTCCTATGAACCCGGACCCCAAGATCCTTCTGATCTTCCACACTGCCAAGCGTCTTACCCTTAATATTATACTCTTTCATCCTATTCGACCTGCCAAAATGAACCACCACACACTTATCTGGGTTGAAGTCCATCTGCCACTTCTCCGCCCAGTCTTGCATCTTATCTATGTCTCGTTGCAACTGCTGATATCCCTCTACACTATCTACAACTCCACCAACCTTTGTGTCATCAGATTCTTGAGTGGCCGACCCTTCTGCAGTTGGCACAGATCAAACCACAAAGAAGGAGTGTCCTCTCCAGGGCTCAGGCCTGGGAAAATGTTATAGAGGCACCAGAGCCCCCTCTTAGCAGAGCTAATATTGTCCAAAGGAACGGACGAACCCAGTACGGTTTGGCACCCGCTTTGCTGGAGGAGTTGCCAGAGAGATGACAGGTTACCACAGCTATGTGACTCTGCTCTGGATTTTCTGTCAGGTTTTACTCCCTTACCCTTTTCATCGAGACACTCGTAAGGCAGTGGGGCTATTTACCAATAGCAGGAGGTCTGGTTCATAGGCATCAGAGTGTAACCACATGCTGGTGGGCTTGTGTGCCATGTGTTTGGGGGCCAGGCCTCCTCTGAGTCCCCTGCAGTTTAGCCTGTGTCCATAAGGTACTCAATTTTCAAATGCCACCACAGACAGGCATTACATAGGGCTTGCTAATGAGGACACTGGCAAGAAAGGCTTATGCAATTTGCTCTTTTCACAATAGTTACACTGCTAGTGAGAGTTGAAAGTAAGAAGTGACTGACCACTACACACCACCCACTCTGCGAACACACTTGATGCATGGTTTCATTTACAAATATGCTACGAAGAAAAATTTGACACCAGAGACACATCCAGAGAGAATGGAGTGCAAGCCTAACTCAACTCACAGATGTCTTCATTTTAACAGTAGCGTGTTCATCTGCTTATTAGACTGCATGTTAGCTGTATGTTAGGCTACATGTTAGCATGCTAGGTTGCTAATGCAGTAAGAAGTTTAACAACACCAGGTTAAAGTCCAACAGGTTTATTTGGTAGCAAAAGCCACACTAGCTTTCGGAGCTGCAAGCCCCTTCTTCAGGTGAGTGGGAATTCTGTTCACAAACAGAGCATATAAGGACACAGACTCAATTTACATGAATAATGGTTGGAATGCGAATACTTACAACTAATCATGTCTTTAAGAAACAAAACAATGTGAGTGGAGAGAGCATCAAGACAGGCTAAAAAGATGTGTATTGTCTCCAGACAAGACAGCCAGTGAAACTCTGTGGGGGTTACAAATAGTGTGCCATGAACCCAATATCCCGGTTGAGGCCGTCCTCGTGTGTGCGGAACTTGGCTATCAGTTTCTGCTCAGCGACTCTGCGCCGTCATGTGTCGCGAAGGCCGCCTTGGAGAACGCTTACCCGAATATCAGAGGCCGAATGCCCGCGACCGCTGAAGTGCTCCCCAACAGGAAGAGAACAGTCTTGCCTGGTGATTGTCGAGCGGTGTTCATTCGCTCGACAATCACCAGGCAAGACTGTTCTCTTCCTGTTGGGGAGCACTTCAGCGGTCATGGGCATTCGGCCTCTGATATTCGGGTAAGCGTTCTCCAAGGCGGCCTTCGCGACACACGACGGCGCAGAGTCGCTGAGCAGAAACTGATAGCCAAGTTCCGCACACACGAGGACGGCCTCAACCGGGATATTGGGTTCATGGCACACTATTTGTAACCCCCACAGAGTTTCACTGGCTGTCTTGTCTGGAGACAATACACATCTTTTTAGCCTGTCTTGATGCTCTCTCCACTCACATTGTTTTGTTTCTTAAAGACTTGATTAGTTGTAAGTATTCGCATTCCAACCATTATTCATGTAAATTGAGTCTGTGTCCTTATATGCTCTGTTTGTGAACAGAATTCCCACTCACCTGAAGAAGGGGCTTGCAGCTCCGAAAGCTAGTGTGGCTTTTGCTACCAAATAAACCTGTTGGACTTTAACCTGGTGTTGTTAAACTTCTTACTGTGTTTACCCCAGTCCAACGCCGGCATCTCCACATCAAGGTTGCTAATGTGCAGCTTAATATGCTGCTGATATGCAACTTAACATGCTGCTAATATGCAGCATGCTAAGCTGCATGTTAAGCTGCACATTAGCAGCACATTAGGCTACATGTTACCATGTTAGGCTCTAGGATACCAGCATGTTAGCAGCAAGCTAACCTTGGTTAGTCCACATTTGAAGGATTGCGTGCAGATCTGGTCGCCACACTACCAGAAGGACGTGGAAAGTGTGGAGAGAGTGCAAAGAAGGTTCACTAGGATGTTGCCTGGTCTTGAGGGTGTTGGCTATGAGGAGAGGTTGGATAAACTAGGATTGTTTTCACTGGAAAGACGGAGGCTGAGGGGAGACCTGATAGGGGTCTACAAAATTAAGAGAGGCACAGACAGGGTGGATAGTCAGAGGCTTTTTCCCAGGATGGAAGAGTCAATTACAAGGGGGCACAGGTTCAAGGTGAGAGGGGGAAAGTTTAAGGGACTTGTGTGGGGGAAGTTTTTCACGCAGAGAGTGTTGGGTGCCTCGAACGCGCTGCCAGAGGAAGTGGTGGAAGCAGGCATATTAGCAACATTTAAAAGGCATCTGGACGGGTACATGAATAGGGAGGGAACAGAGGAATATGGACCAAGTGAGGGCAGAAGGCTGTTTTTAATTTAGTTAGGGCATCATGATTGGCACAGGCGTGGAATCCCGAAGGGCCTGTTCATGTGCTCAACTTTTATTTGTTCTTTGTTCTAAATTAGGCTACATTTCGCAAACAACTGCAGCACCTGCCCCCCACACACCTGCTGCACCTGCCTCCCCACACACCTGCTGCATCCTGCCCCCCACACACCTGCTGCATCCTGCCCCCCACACACCTGCTGCATCCTGCCCCCCACACACCTGCTGCATCCTGCTCCCCACACACCTGCTGCATCCTGCTCCCCACACACCTGCTGCACCTGCTCCCCACACACCTGCTGCATCCTGCTCCCCACACACCTGCTGCACCTGCTCCCCACACACCTGCTGCATCCTGCTCCCCACACACCTGCTGCACCTGCTCCCCACACACCTCCTGCACCTGCCCCCCACACACCTGCTGCATCCTGCCTCCCACACACCTGCTGCATCCTGCCTCCCACACACCTGCTGCACCTGCTCCCCACACACCTGCTGCATCCTGCTCCCCACACACCTCCTGCACCTGCCCCCCACACACCTGCTGCATCCTGCCCCCCACACACCTGCTGCACCTGCTCCCCACACACCTGCTGCATCCTGCCTCCCACACACCTGCTGCACCTGCTCCCCACACACCTCCTGCACCTGCTCCCCACACACCTGCTGCATCCTGCCCCCCACACACCTGCTGCATCCTGCCTCCCACACACCTGCTGCACCTGCTCCCCACACACCTGCTGCATCCTGCCTCCCACACACCTGCTGCATCCTGCCTCCCACACACCTGCTGCACCTGCTCCCCACACACCTCCTGCACCTGCCCCCCACACACCTGCTGCATCTGCTCCCCACACACCTGCTGCATCCTGCCCCCCACAGACCTGCTGCATCCTGCCTCCCACACACCTCCTGCACCTGCTCCCCACACACCTGCTGCACCTGCCCCCCACACACCTGCTGCATCCTGCCTCCCACACACCTCCTGCACCTGCTCCCCACAGACCTGCTGCATCCTGCCCCCCACACACCTGCTGCATCCTGCCCCCCACACACCTGCTGCACCTGCTCCCCACACACCTGCTGCATCCTGCCTCCCACACACCTCCTGCACCTGCTCCCCACAGACCTGCTGCATCCTGCTCCCCACACACCTCCTGCACCTGCCCCCCACACACCTGCTGCATCCTGCCTCCCACACACCTCCTGCACCTGCCCCCCACACACCTGCTGCATCCTGCCCCCCACACACCTGCTGCATCCTGCCTCCCACACACCTCCTGCACCTGCCCCCCACACACCTGCTGCATCCTGCCCCCCACACACCTGCTGCATCCTGCCTCCCACACACCTGCTGCACCTGCTCCCCACACACCTGCTGCATCCTGCCTCCCACACACCTGCTGCATCCTGCCCCCCACACACCTGCTGCATCCTGCTCCCCACACACCTGCTGCACCTGCTCCCCACACACCTGCTGCATCCTGCTCCCCACACACCTCCTGCACCTGCCCCCCACACACCTGCTGCATCTTGCCCCCCACACACCTGCTGCATCCTGCTCCCCACACACCTCCTGCACCTGCCCCCCACACACCTCCTGCACCTGCCCCCCACACACCTCCTGCACCTGCCCCCCACACACCTCCTGCACCTGCTCCCCACAGACCTGCTGCATCCTGCCTCCCACACACCTCCTGCATCTGCTCCCCACAGACCTGCTGCATCCTGCCCCCCACACACCTGCTGCACCTGCCCCCCACACTCCTGCTGCACCTGCCCCCCACACTCCTGCTGCACCTGCCCCCCACACTCCTGCTGCATCCTGCCCCCCACACACCTGCTGCATCCTGCACCACACACACCTGCTGCACCTGCCCCCCACACACCTGCTGCACCTGCCCCCCACACTCCTGCTGCATCTGCTCCCCACACACCTGCTGCACCTGCTCCCCACATACCTGCTGCATCCTGCTCCCCACACACCTCCTGCACCTGCTCCCCACAGACCTGCTGCATCCTGCCCCCCACACACCTGCTGCATCCTGCCCCCCACACACCTGCTGCACCTGCCCCCCACACTCCTGCTGCACCTGCCCCCCACACTCCTGCTGCACCTGCCCCCCACACTCCTGCTGCATCCTGCCCCCCACACATCTGCTGCACCTGCCCCCCACACACCTGCTGCACCTGCCCCCCACACTCCTGCTGCATCTGCTCCCCACACACCTGCTGCACCTGCTCCCCACATACCTGCTGCACCTGCCCCCCACCCACCTGCTGCATCCTGCCCCCCACACACCTGCTGCACCTGCTCCCCACACACCTGCTGCACCTGCTCCCCACACACCTGCTGCATCCTGCTCCCCACAAACCTGCTGCATCCTGCCCCCCACACACCTGCTGCATCCTGCCCCCCACACACCTGCTGCACCTGCCCCCCACACTCCTGCTGCATCTGCTCCCCACACACCTGCTGCACCTGCTCCCCACACACCTGCTGCACCTGCTCCCCACACACCTGCTGCATCCTGCCCCCCACACACCTGCTGCACCTGCTCCCCACACACCTGCTGCATCTGCTCCCCACACACCTGCTGCACCTGCTCCCCACACACCTGCTGCATCCTGCTCCCCACACACCTGCTGCACCTGCTCCCCACACACCTGCTGCATCCTGCTCCCCACACACCTGCTGCATCCTGCTCCTCACACACCTGCTGCATTCTACTCCCCACACATCTGCTGCACCTGCTCCCCTCACACTTGCTGCACCTGCTCCCCACACACCTGCTGCACCTGCTCCCCACACACCTGCTGCATCCTACTCCACACACACCTGCTGCACCTGCTCCCCACACACCTGCTGCATCCTGCTCCCCACACACCTGCTGCACTTGCTCCCCACACACCTGCTGTATCCTGCTCCCCACACACCTGCTGCATCCTGCTCCCCACACACCTGCTGCACCTGCTCCCCACACACCTGCTGCATCCTGCCCCCCACACACCTGCTGCACCTGCCCCCCACACACCTGCAGCACCTGCCCCCCACACACCTGCTGCACCTACTCCCCACACACCTGCTGCATCCTGCACCCCACACACCTGCTGCACCTACGCCCCACACACCTGCTGCACCTGCTCCTCACACACCTGCTGCACCTGCTCCCCACACACCTGCTGCACCTGCCCCCCACACACCTGCTGCATCCTGCTCCCCACACACCTGCTGCATCTGCTCCCCACACACCTGCTGCACCTGCCCCCCACACACCTGCTGCATCCTGCTCCCCACACACCTGCTGCATCCTGCTCCCCACACACCTGCTGCACCTGCTCCCCACACACCTGCTGCACCTGCTCCCCACACACCTGCTGCATTCTGCTCCCTTTACACCTGCTGCATCCTACTCCCCACACACCTGCTGCACCTGCTCCCCACACACCTGCTGTATCCTGCCCCCCACACACCTGCTGCACCTGCTCCCCACACACCTGCTGCATCCTGCCCCCCACACAGCTGCTGCATCCTGCCCCCCACACACCTGCTGTATCCTGCCCCCCACACACCTGCTGCACCTGCTCCCCACACACCTGCTGCATCCTGCCCCCCACACACCTGCTGCACCTGCTCCCCACACACCTGCTGCATCCTGCCCCCCACACACCTGCTGCATCCTGCCCCCCACACACCTGCTGCACCTGCTCCCCACACACCTGCTGCACCTGCTCCCCACACACCTGCTGCATCCTGCTCTCCACACACCTGCTGCTCTCCACACACCTGCTGCATCCTACTCCCCACACACCTGCACCTGCTCCCCACACACCTGCTGTATCCTGCCCCCCACACACCTGCACCTGCTCCCCACACACCTGCTGCATCCTGCTCCCCACACACCTGCTGCACCTGCTCCCCACACACCTGCTGCATCCTGCCCCCCACACGCCTGCTGCACCTGCCCCCCACACACCTGCTGCACCTGCTCCCCACACACCTGCTGCACCTGCTCCCCACACACCTGCTGCATCCTACTCCCCACACACCTGCTGCACCTGCTCCCCACACACCTGCTGCACCTACTCCCCACACACCTGCTGCATCCTGCTCCCCACACACCTGCTGCATCCTACTCCCCACACACCTGCTGCACTTGCTCCCCACACACCTGCTGTATCCTGCCCCCGGTAGCATAGTGGTTAGCGGCGGCACAGTAGCACAGTGGTTAGCACTGCTGCTTCACAGCTCCAGGGTCCCGGGTTCGATTCCCGGCTCGGGTCACTGTCTGTGTGGAGTTTGCACATTCTCCTCGTGTCTGCGTGGGTTTCCTCCGGGTGCTCCGGTTTCCTCCCACAGTCCAAAGATGTGCGGGTTAGGTTGATTGGCCAGGTTAAAAAATTGCCCCTTAGAGTCCTGGGATGTGTAGGTTAGAGGGATTAGCGGGTAAAATATGTGGGGGTAGGGCCTGGGTGGGATTGTGGTCGGTGCAGACTCGATGGGCCGAATGGCCTCCTTCTGCACTGTAGGGTTTCTATGATTCTATGATTCTATGATCCTGCTCCCCACACATCTGCTGCATCCTGCTCCCCACACACCTGCTGCACCTGCTCCCCACACACCTGCTGCACCTGCTCCCCACACACCTGCTGCATCCTGCCCCCCACACACCTGCTGCATCCTGCCCCCCACACACCTGCTGCACCTGCTCCCCACACACCTGCTGCACCTGCTCCCCACACACCTGCTGTATCCTGCTCCCCACACCTGCTGCATCCTGCTCCCCTCACACCTGCTGCACCTGCCCCCCACACACCTGCTGCATCCTGCCCCCCACACACCTGCTGCACCTGCTCCCCACACACCTGCTGCACCTGCTCCCCACACACCTGCTGCATCCTGCTCCCCACACACCTGCTGCATCCTGCTCCCCACACACCTGCTGCATCCTGCTCCCCACACACCTGCTGCATCCTGCCCCCCACACACCTGCTGCACCTGCTCCCCACACACCTGCTGCATGCTGCCCCCCACACACCTGCTGCATCCTGCCCCCCACACACCTGCTGCAGCTGCTCCCCACACACCTGCTGCACCTGCTCCCCACACACCTGCTGCACCTGCCCCCCACACACCTGCTGCATCCTGCCCCCCACACACCTGCTGCACCTGCTCCCCACACACCTGCTGCACCTGCTCCCCACACACCTGCTGTATCCTGCTCCCCACACCTGCTGCATCCTGCTCCCCTCACACCTGCTGCACCTGCCCCCCACACACCTGCTGCATCCTGCCCCCCACACACCTGCTGCACCTGCTCCCCACACACCTGCTGCACCTGCTCCCCACACACCTGATGCATCCTGCTCCTCACACACCTGCTGCATCCTGCTCCTCACACACCTGCTGTATCCTGCTCCCCTCACCTGCTGCATCCTGCCCCCCACACACCTGCTGCACCTGCTCCCCACACACCTGCTGCACCTGCTCCCCACACACCTGCTGCATCCTGCTCCCCTCACACCTGCTGCTCCTGCTCCCCACACACCTGCTGCACCTGCTCCCTTCACACCTGCGGCATCCTGCTCCCCACACACCTGCTGCACCTGCTCCCTTCACACCTGCGGCATCCTGCTCCCCACACACCTGCTGCACCTACTCCCCACACACCTGCTGCACCTTCCCCCCACACACCTGCTGCATTTTGAGGGGTTTGCTCGTTGGACCTCTGTGTCGAGTGCTGTCAGGGTTTCAATCAGTAGAGCAGTCATGTGGAGGCAGCATACACACCTGCTGTAGTATCTGGCCAAAGTTGACTAGGAACAGCTCCCTGCTCCTTGTAGGTCTACAGCATAGCAGTGGGGATGGGGCACTCAAAAACAAAAAGAAACAAGTAAAGGTCTTACAAGTACCCTGTAGGGAGAAATGTAAGGGTAATACATTCATCGAACACTGGATGTCTCAGACTATTCAGTATTGGATAAGGAAGAAGAGAAAGCCTGTGAGCAAGTCCAAAGAGAACAATTCACCTGCGGCCCTAGAAGAATATAGGAAGTGTAAGAGGGAACTTAAAAAGGAAATTAGAAACGCAAAAAGGCTGCATGAAAAAGGACCTGCAAACAAAACTAGAGAGAATCCTAAGATCATCTATAAATACATAAAGGGGAAGAGGTTACTCAGGGTAAGAATAGCCCCCATTAGAGACCAAGGGGGCAATGTGTGTGCGAAGCCTCAGGATATTGGGAGGGTGTTCAATGAATATTTCTCATTTGTCTTGTGATGATACTGTGCCTTTACTAAGTGTATTCATATCATGTTTTTCATGAGGGGTATGTTTAAAATTCAGCTCTGTTTTACATGGTGCTAATTTGTCTGCACCAGGCAGCTCACATGCTGAGAATGCAGGCTATTAGTTGATTTTAGCTAGGGATGTGTTTGCTTTAATCTGAGTTGATGCATTTTTGTTTATTTGGGTTTTCCCCTGGGTTTCAGAGTAGGGTTTTTATTAGGTTGATTAACAGAGGCTATCATACATTAATGGGCAGAACTAAGCTTACAGGGAAAAAACAGTCAATTTCTGCCAGGTCCTGAAATAAGCAACAGGTGTCTCTCTGTCTCTCTCTCTCCAGAGGTGTTCTAAAGGCTCCAGGGTGCTGAGTATCTGGAATGCACCACCTGGGAAGGCAGTGGAGGCCACAAACCTTACAACCTTTAAAAAGTATTGGATGAGCACTTGAAATACCATAACATTCAAGTATATGGGACAAGTGCAGGAAAATAGGATTTGTGCACCTTTAGTGGTAGTTGTTGTCAGTGCAGATTTGATGGGCTGAGGGACCTTTTCTGCGCTTTTCAACTCTCTGACTCGAGACCCCAACAATTTTTTATTTTGGCATTCGTGTGAGGATAGGATATTTCAGTCCAGGTGCAATTCTATTGACAAACTGGGAAGCTTTTATCAAAATAAACTTTATTTAACAACTGTTTAATTATAACAAATGAATTAGCTTAACTTTTAACAAATCGAACAGTATGTAAACACAGCAAGATTCAATTCTAAACTGTTAATCTCTCACTATGAGTTCCAATTCAAGCAATATTCCTCTTATAGACTTAAACTCCCTCATTAAAATTAGTTAGCAAATCACAGCTATACTTGCTTGTCTTAGATTAACAGTTTTGGAGCTTCCAGAATACCTCTGGAGAGAGATATCTATTTATTCTACCAGCTCAGGCAGCAACTGTTTGTATTCTTTAAAATGAAACTGAAAATTGTATTTCTTTCCTGCAAGCTTAGTTCCTCCCATTAACCACATGATTTAACATACCTAGTCTGAAATTGCAGGGGAACATAAATAAACAAAGCATCCATAAACTCTACAAAGAAACATTCCTAGCTAAAATCAATTATTAGTCTGTATTCTTAGCATCTACTGCTTGTTTACCAGGCAAATTGATTCTTGTAACAAAAGACTGCCTCTTAAAGCAACCCCACCTTAAACATAAAATATATCAAAATAACACAGTATCATCACACCTCCCCGTTGAAAAAATGAACCAATAATATGAAAAGACGGCTTCATTTTTCAAAACCTCTTGTTTACACACACAAAATGTCAAACTAAAGTAATCTTTTCCCCAGAATGTTGAGCTGCTGACAAACTTTGTCAAAGAGAACCTGTGCCACTTTTAAATACTGTCCAGCCAACTCACTTGCTTTATTCAATTCTGCCCTAAAATTTGACACACAGTCCAATAATGTAATCTCAGAATGCAGACTCGCCAATTTTTCCTTGATCAATTTAAGTGGTCCTCTCACCTCATGACCAAAAATTCATTTGAATCAACTGAATTTATTTGATTCATTAGCTGCTCCCCAAATGGAAAATGTATAAATGGAATTCCTTTTTCCCAATCCTCTGGATAATCCTGATCATAGGCCCTCAATAGGGACTGTTTTCCCTTGAGCGTAGAAGACTTAGGGTTGATCTTACTGAGGTTTATAAAATAATGAGGGGGCATAGATAGGGTAGTTAGTCAACATCTTTTCCCAAAGTAGGGGAGTCTAAAACTAGAGGACATAGGTTTAAGGTGAGAGGGGAGAGATACAAAAGGGCCAAGAGGGGCAGTTTTTTCACACAGAAGGTTGTGAGTGTCTGGAACGAGCTGCCAGAGGTAGTAGTAGAGGTGAGTACAATTTTGTCTTTTAAAAGCATTTAGACAGTTACATGGGGAAGATTGGTATCAAGGGATATGGGCCAAACGTGGGCAATTGGGATTAGCTTAACTGGATGGCATGGACAAATTGGGCCAAAGGGCCTGTTTCCATGCTGTAAATCTCTATGACTCTATTCAGAAAAATCTAGCAGCATCCTAAGGGATACAGAAAGAACTGCAGGTGTTGAGTCCGAGATGTCGTGTGTAAATTTCTGAGATATGGCTCAGACTAGCACAGCTCCTGCATTGGGTAATACAAGAAAATCAGTGTATATAAACTATTTCACACAAGGATATTAGTCATTTTGCAACATTTAATTTTCCTCTCAAACAGCCAAATAGGAATTCTGATCAAAATGTATATTTTAAATAATTAATTTGTTCATTTGTTAAATAATTCAGTTGGCAGATTGAGATTTTAAATTTGAATAATTAGCAACTGGTGTCAAATTATGGGTAAAACACACAGGTTTATCAGAGAAACGTTACTGCGTTAACACAGCCAAATTCAAATTGGATTAATCGCCTGCGGTTTTGCTCTGTCAGGGTGTTCTCCTCAAGGAGAGAGGCATTATCTTGTGTGAGAGTACAGCTTTCAGCTAAAGTGGGAGAAAAAATACAGTATGGTAGTTACAGTGACCGGGTTAAGTAGAGTTGGGGAAGAAAGACAAATTTCTAAAGCATATAATCTCCTGAATAAATGTAGGGTTTTCATTTATCCAAATTAGCCTACAGTATTCAACATCACTGCTAGTTCCACAAGGAGCCTGCACCTCACTCCCCTCCACTTGCATGCAGCTGCACTGAAATCTGTGTTTGGGTGGCATCATTATTCCCTCCCTCCCCCACACCCCTGAGAGAGATCAGATTCTCTGAGTTTTAATTCAATAATGATTTAACTTTTTCATTCTAAAAGGTTCTTCATTTATTTTTGCAAAAACAGCACTCGAATATCTTGGCTTAACACCCAGGTTTAAAGTGTTACCTACTCTAAATCACAATGATATGTACTTACAGTTGTGAGATCCACTAACGCCTGCCTTGGGGCAGTTTTCTTTGAGGTTCTGTAATGTTATACTAACCTTACTGGAGGTATATCAACATCAACTGGGAAGAAAAATATGACACACGACAGCGCAGAGTCGCTGAGCAGAAACTGATAGCCAAGTTCCGCACACACGAGGACGGCCTCAACCGGGATATTGGGTTCATGTCACACTGTTTGTAGCTCCCACAGTTGCGTGGACCTGCAGAGTTTCACTGGCTGTCTTGTCTGGAGACAATACACATCTTTTTAGCCTGTCTTGGTGCTCTCTCCATTCACATTGTTTTGTTTCTTAAAGACTTGATTAGTTGTAAGTATTCGCATTCCAACCATTATTCATGTAAATTGAGTCTGTGTCTTTATAAGCTCTGTTTGTGAACAGAATTCCCACTCACCTGAAGAAGGGGCTTAGAGCTCCGAAAGCTTGTGTGGCTTTTGCTACCAAATAAACCTGTTGGACTTTAACCTGGTGTTGTTAAACTTCTTACTGTGAAAGATATGCATCAGGCAATGAATCCATCAACAATGAAAATATTTTGAACTTACTAATGTTTACGGAATCCTCCCAATCTTTCAGAATTTCAGTCACTACGAGAACATACACATAGGTTCTGTGTTTTCGATCTCTATACTATTGAAAAGAAAAAAATGTGTTCAAAAGCAGTAAAAAGAGAATCTACAAGTGCTTATGTTTTAAACACACACACATGGGGGGACAATTGGCAAACTATACGAGTGGAAGAGCTGTTCACCTATCCATTACACACCCCCTGACCAAACCCGACAAGTGATGGAGCTGAGGCCACAGGCAAAGAGACAGAGAATGTCCCATTGTCATGGGAGAGAGGGGGAACCCTCGGACACGGTGCGGGGGTTGGTGGGGTGGGATAATCCCCACGAGGTCCATGGTAAATCATTGATTGATCTCCTTGTGAGGCTTGTTAACTATCAGGCAATAACCTGCCCAGCTCGAACACATTACCTGAGCCTTTTATAAGGCAGGTCCTAGATTAGGGCTGCTGAATCAGAGTCCCAGACAAGGACGAGTGTGTGTACACCACAGTAGTGGTTTTACTTTGTATTTTGTAGTTTTTAAAAATTCATCTGTGGGACATGGGTGTTGCTGACTGGTCAGCATTTATTGCCCATCCCCAGTTGCCCTTGTCTAGAGGGCAGTTGAGAGTCAACCACATTGCTGTGGCTCTGGAGTCACATGCAGGCCAGACCAGGTAAGGACAGTAGATTTCCTTCCCTGGAAGACGTTCATGAACCAGTTGGTTTTTCCAACAATCGACAATGGTTTCATGGTCATCATTAGACTTATAATTCCAGATATTTGTTATTGAATTCTAATTCCACCATCTGATGTGACGGGATTCGAACCCGGGTCCCCAGAACATTAGCCAAGTTTCTGGATTGATAGTCTAGCGATAACACCACTAGGCCATCGCCTCCCCATAGTAAACTATGTTCCTTTCCAGGCGGGTTTCCTGAGTCATTCGGTGGAATTTTACGAGATTTTTTTTCAAAGGGCGGAATTTTACTGGCAAGTCCGCCCGAGATTCATGTGATCCCACCCGAGGCCAACAGAGAATGCCGTTCTCCGAGCCTCGCCTGCCCAGTGTGCAGCTAGTCTGAAACTGGGAGAGTTCCAGATCTGTTTTCGGGTGAGTTTTCATTGCCAATCTTATGCAGTCTGTCTCTGAAAAACTAGGCTAGTTAGTTTCTAGCCAGAGAGGCTGTGGAGGGGAGGGGGGAGGGGGGCTTAATTAGCCTGTAGAGGGAGGTATTGCGCATGCGCAGATTTCTGATGCTGCACATGCGCATTAGCAGTAGCAGGGGTCTGACAGACACAGAGAGAGCTGTCACGCCCCTGCTACTGCAGGCAGCCACAACTAGCTCTCCCTCCCCCACCCTACAATTGCGGGCCCCACAGCCCGCGATGTAGCCTCCGCCGCCCAGACCAAATGCGGCCCCCTCCCTCCATCCCCCACCAACCACAGATAAAGTGGCAGGGGACTCCCCTGCCCTCATTGGCCCCCCACCTATTGGTATACCCCCACAGTCCCCAACCCCTCCATTGGCCCCGCCCCCAGGCACACCCCATTGGCCCCTGGCGGACAGTGCCAAGGTGTCCACTGAGTGGCACTGCCAGTCTGGCACTGCCCAAGGGGCACTCCCGCTTTGCACTTCTCCAGGGGGGTGGCGGGGCCTCAATGGCCTCCAGTTCCACCAGCGAGGCCAACGCGATTGTCCCCCCGTCCGTAGGAAGCAGGTGTTTGCCTCGTCGGAGAGGACCTCTCCTGGTGAGGCCATAAAGGCAAGTGAGACCAGATGATTGAGCACTGGGCTCGCTGAACATATGCAAAACACTATATTTTAATAAATTTAAATAAATTAATCAGGCTCTCGCCCATTTCCGGCGCGAGACTGACCGGGCCAGAAATCTGGGTCTCGTAAAATTGCGAGAGGCGCGAAACAGGCGCCATTCCCACTAACCGCTTTATGCCCAATTTTATGACAACTAGGGGACCTTCACAGTAACTTCATTGCAGTGTTAATGTAAGCCTTACTTGTGACTAATAAATAAATAAACTTTCAAAATGGGCGCAAAGAGCTCATAAAATTCTGCCATTAGGCTTGAGAGAGAATTTCATTCACCCAATCAATTGGACAAATGTGTTACCTGAGGGGTGGCGCAGAGGCAGAGGGTGCTGCGTTCCAGAACAGAGCACACTTTAACTTTTCAGTAGATTTTGCCAACACGACACGTGTTCGCTGAAATATTCTATCTGCCAAGAGCGTGTGTGCCGTCCCAGAGCGAGAGCGCAAAGAACATGCAGCTCGGGATAGGAAACATGTTGCCTTGTAGGTGTGCTGCTCACTGTTTTCTAGCTGGGATACATGAGAGCCTTTTCCTCTTACCACAAACAAAACTCATAATTAGAGTGAAGAAACATGCAAACATCAGTTTGACTTCTCTCAGCCCGGCCCATCCTTTGCGACTTGCTGGTGTTTGATGACATCACTGCTGAACCTCTGCTATAAACTCAGGACTGACTTTCTGCCAGTCGCAGCTGCTTTCCTTTGGGTGAATGTGAGCTGCTATTATTTTTGCCTACGTGGTTTTCCTTTGGAAAGAGGTTACATTTCTGTAGCGCCTACATGTGTCCTCAGGAAGTCTCAAAGCACTTCATAATTAACTACAAATTTGAACATAAGAACTCAGAGCAAGAGTAGGCGGCACGGTAGCACAGTGGTTAGCACTGCTGCTTCACAGCTCCAGGGACCTGGGTTCAATTCCCGGCTTGGGTCACTGTCTGTGTGGAGTTTGCACATTCTCCTCGTGTCTGCGTGGGTTTCCTCCGGGTGCTCCGGTTTCCTCCCACAGTCCAAAGATGTGCGGGTTAGGTTGATTGGCCATGCTAAAATTGCCCTTAGTGTCCTGAGATGCGTAGGTTAGAGGGATTAGTGGATAGGTATGGGGGTAGGGCTTGGGTGAGATTGTGGTCGGTGCAGACTCGATGGGCCAAATGGCCTCTTTCTGCACTGTAGGGTTTCTATGATTCTATGATTCTAGTAGGCAATTCAGATCCTCGAGCCTGCCCGCCATTTAATACCATCATGGCTGATCTCATCTCAGTCTCAACTCCACACACCTGCCCCTGCTCCATAACTCATCAACCCACCACTAATTAAACATCTGTCTATCTCCTCCTTAAATTTACTCAACGTCCCGGCATCCACCGCACTCTGGGGTCGTGAATTCCACAGATTCACCACCCTTTGGGCAGCACGGTGGCACAGTGGTTAGCACTGCTGCCTCACAATGCCAGGGACCCCAGGTTTGATTCCCGGCTTGGGTCACCACTGTGACCCAAAAGACGTGCTGGTTATTTATTATTTTATTTATTGGTCACAAGTAAGGCTTACGTTAACACTACAATGAAGTTATTGTGAAATTCCCCGAGTCGCTACACTCCAGCGCCTGTTCGGGGTCAATTCACCTATCCAGTACGTCTTTCAGACTGTGGAAGGAAACCGGAGCATCCGGAGGAAACCCATGCAGACATGGGGAGAACGTGCAAACTCCACACAGACATTGACCCGGGGCAGGAATTGAACCTGGGTCCCTGGTGCTGTGAAGCAGCAGTGCTAACCACTGTGCCACCGTGCTGCCCAATGCATTGGCCATGCTGCTGGAATGTGGCGACTAGGGGATTTTCACAGTAACTTCATTGCAGTGTTAATGAAAGCCTACTGTGACACTAATAAATAAACTTTAAAATTTTAAACTTTGAGAGAAGTAATTTCTGCTCAACTCTGTTGTAAATCTGTTACCTCTTATAATGAAACTGTGACCTCTCTTTCTTCATTGCTCCACAAGAGGAAACATCCTCCCTATATCTACTCTGTCAATCCCCTTCATCATCTCATATACCTCAGTTAGTTTTACTCTCATTCTTGTAAACTCCAGGAAGTATAGATTTAAACTGCTCAATCTCTCTTCATAAGACAAACCCCTCATCTCTGAAATCAATCTTGCGAATCTCTTCTGAACCACTTCCAATGCAATTAAATGCAATTGTTTACAATTTACATAGATGATTTGGAGTTGGGGATCAAGTGTAGTGTGTCAAAGTTCACAGATGACACTAAGATGAGTGGCAGAGCAAAGTGTGCAGAGGACGCTGAAAGTCTGCAAAGGGATATAGATATCTAAGTAAGTGAGCAAGGATCTGGCAGATGGAGTACAATATTGGTAAATGTGAGGTCATCCATTTTGGTAGGAATGACAGCAAAATGGACTATTATTTAAATGGTAAAAACTTGTAGCATGCTGCTGTGCAGAGGGACCTGGGTGTCCTTGTGCATGAATCATAAAAGGTTGGTTTGTAGGTGAAGCAGGTAATTAAAGTTAAAGTTAAAAAATTAAAGTTAAAGTTTATTTATTAGTTAGAAGTAAGGCTTACATTAACACTGCAGTGAAGTTACTGCGAAATTCCCCTAGTCGCCACACTCCGGTGCCTGTTCGGGTCAATACACCTAACCAGGTGCATTAAGAAGGCAAATGGAATTTTGTCCTTCATTGCTAGAGGGTGGAGTTTAAAAACAGGAAGGTTGTGTTGCAGCTGTATAAGGTGCTGGTGAGGCCACACCTGGAGTACTGTGTACAGTTTTGGTCTCCTTACTTGAGAAAGGATATACTGGCACTGGAGGGGGTGCAGAGGAGATTCACTAGGTTGATTCTGGAGTTGAGAGGGTTGGCTTAGGAGGAGAAACTGAGTAGACTGGGGCTATACTCATTGGAATTCAGAAGAATGAGGAGAGATCTTATATAAACATATAAGATTATGAAGGGAATAGATAGGGTAGGAGCAGGGAGGTTGTTTCCACTGGCAGGTGAAACTGGAACGAGGGGGCATGGCCTCAAAATAAGGGGGAGAAGATTTAGGACTGAGTTGAGGAGGAACTTCTTCACTCAAAGGGTTGTGAATCTGTGGAATTCCCTGCCCAGTGAAGCAGTTGAAGCTACCTCACTGAATGTTTTTAAGGCAAGGACTGATTAGGGACAGTCAGCAGGGCTTTGTGAGTGCAAAACCATGTCTCACAAATTTGATTGAGTTTTTTAAAGGGGTAACCAAGAAGGTAGATGAGGGCAATGTAGTTGATGTTGTCTACATGGGCTTTAGCAAGGCCTTTGACAAGGTACCGCATGGTAGGTGTTGCATAAAAACAAAGAACAAAGAAAATTACAGCACAGGAACAGGCCCTTCAGCCCTCCAAGCCTGCACCGACCATGCTGCCCGACTGAAGTAAAACCCCCTACCCTTCCGGGGACCATATCCCTCTATTCCCATCCTATTCATGTATTTGTCAAGACGCCCCTTAAAAGTCACTACCGTATCTGCTTCCACTACCTCCCCCGGCAGCGAGTCCAGGCACCCACTACTCTCTGTGTAAAAAATCTGCCTCGTGCATCTCCTTTAAACCTTGCCCCTCGCACCTTAAACCTGTGCCCTCTAGTAATTGACTCTTCCACCCTGGGAAAAAGCTTCTGACTATCCACTCTGTCCATGCCTCTCATAATCTTGTAGACTTCTATCAGGTCACCCCTCAACCTCCGTTGTTCCAGTGAGAACAAACCAAGTTTCTCCAACCTCTCCTCATAGCTAATGCCCTCCATACCAGGCAACATCCTGGTAAATCTTTTCTGTACCCTCTCCAAAGCCTCCACATCCTTCTGGTAGTGCGGCGACCAAAATTGAACACTATATCCCAAGTGCGACCTAACTAAGGTTCTATAAAGTTGCAACATGACTTGCCAATTTTTAAACTCAATGCCCCGGCCGATGAAGGCAAGCATGCCGTATGCCTTCTTGACTACCTTAGGGACGGGATCTAGGGTGGCTAAATAGATACAAAATCAGTTTGATGACAGAAGCCAGAGTGCGGTTGTAGAGAGTTGTTTTTCAAACTGGAGGCCTGTGACCAGCGGTGTGCCTCAGAGATCAGTGCTGGGTCCACTGTTATTTGTCACTCATATTAATGATTTGGATGAGAATAATGGAGGCATGGTTAGTAAGTTTGCAGATGACAATACGATTGGTGGCATAGTGGACAGTGAAGAAAGTTATCTCGGATTGCAATGGGATCTTGATCAATTGGGCCAGTGGGCTGACGAATGGCAGATGGAGTTTAATTTAGATAAGTGCGAGGTGATGCATTTGGGTAGGTTGAGCCAGGGCAGGACCTACTCAGTTAATGGTAGGGCGTTGGGGAGAGTTACTGAGCAAAGGGATCTAGGGGTACAGGTCCATAGCTCCTTGAAAATGGAGTCACAGGTGGACAGAGTGGTGAAGAAGGCATTCAGCATGCTTGGTTTCATTGGTCAGAACACTGAATACAGGTTGGGAGGTCTTGTTGAAGTTGTACAAGACATTGGTAAGGTCACATGTGGAATACTGTGTACAGTTCTGGTCACCCTATTATAGAAAGGATGTGATTAAACTAGAAAGAGCGCAGAAAATATTTACTAGGATGCTATCGGGACTTGATGGTTTGAGTTATAAGGCTGGATAGACTGGGACTTTTTTCTCTGCAATGTAGAAGGCTGAGGAGTGATCTTATAGAGGTCTATAAAATAATGAGGGGCATAGATCAGCGAGATAGTCAATATCTTTTCCCAAAGGTCGGGGAGTCTAAAACTAGAGGACATAGGTTTAAGGTGAGAGGGCAGAGGTACAAAAGTGTCCAGAGGCGCAATTTTTTCACACAGAGGGTGGTGAGTGTCTGGAACAAGCTGCCAGAGGTAGTAGTAGAGGCGGGTACAATTTTGTCTTTTAAACAGCATTTAGACAGTCACATGGGTAAGATGGGTATAGAGGGATATGGGCCAAATGCAGGCAATTGGGACTAGCTTAAGGGTTTTAAAAAAAAGGGTGGCATGGACAAGTTGGGCCAAAGGGCCTGTTTCCATGCTGTAAACCTCTATGACTCTATGACTCTATGGCAAGGATAGGTAAATGTTTGAACAGTAAAGGAATTAAGGGTTATGGTGAGCGGGCGGGTAAGTGGAGCTGAGTCCACAAAAAGATCAGCCATGATTTTATTGAATGGCGGAGCAGGCCTGAGGGGCCAGATGGCCTACTCCTGCTCCTAGTTCTTATGTTATGCTCTAAACCTGTCCTCAAGTAAGCGGACCAAAACTGCACACAGTATTCCAGGTGCGGTCTCACTAATGCTTTGTACAGTAACAGCAACACTTCCCTATTTTTGTATTCTATTCCTTTAGAATAAATGCCAAAATTCCATTTGCCTTCCTTATAACCTGTGGTCCCTGCATTCTAGTTTTCTGCGGTCGATGCACAAGGACACTCAGACCCCTCTGCACCGAAGCACTTTCTCTCCATTTAAATAATAAGTTGCCTTTCTCTTTTTCCGACCAAAATGGATAAACTCAGACTTATCCACAATAAATTCCATCTGCCACCTTTTGGCCCACTGGCCTAACCTATCCATTTGAAGTGTGGTCAATGTTGCAGTCATTGGAGGCAATTGCAGCAGCCAGTTTGCACACAGCTCTGACAAAGGGCCATCCAGTCTCCAAATGTTGGCTTTATCCTCTCCACAGAAGCTGTCAGACCTGCTGAAATTTTCCAGCATTTTCTGTTTTTGTTGCACACACCACATGCAGCTATCAGACAAAACAGCCGGGTAATTGATTTCAGTATTGTTGGTTGAAGGACAACAAAAGAACACCTTGTTCTTCTTCAAATGATGTCTTGAGATCTTTTACATCCACCTGGTAGAGTAGACATCTTATTCAAAGCAATGGTGAGATGATAGAGAGAGAGAGAGACAGAGAGAGGGAGAGACAGAGAGAGACAGAGAGAGAGAGAGATAGCGAGAGGGAGAGACAGATAGTGGGAAGGAGGGAGAGACAGAGAGAGGGAGGGAGGGAGAGACAGAGAGAGGGAGGGAGAGACAGAGAGAGAGAGAGGGAGAGAGACAGACAGAGAGAGTGAGAGACAGAGAGAGGGAGGGAGAGACTAAGAGAAGGAGGGACAGAGAGAGGGAGAGACAGAGAGAGACAGAGAGAGAGCGAGAAAGAGAGAGAGAAATGTTTGAGGAGGAAATTCAGACTAAGCCCTAGTATGATAGCATTGTGGTTGTGTTAACAGACTAATATTCCAGGGGTCTTGACGAACTCAGAGAATGTGAGTTCACATCTCATCATGGCAGTCTGAGAATTTGAATTAAGCTTTTAAAAAATCTGGAAATGAAAAATTGTTGTTGGTAAAAGTGACAATGGAATTGTCAGATTGTTGTAAAAAACCAGCTTGTTCACAAATGCCCATTAAGGAAGGAAATCTGCCATCCTTAACTGGCCTGGCCTAAATGTGACTCCAGTCCAATACCAATGTGGTTGAGGTTTCACTACTCTCTAATGAGGCATGGCAAACCTGTAGTTTTATCAAACTCCCACTACAATTCATGATAAAGGCCCCCCAGCAGCAGGGCATCTGTGTAGGGAAAGATAACAATGCCCACACCCTAAGAATGAATAAAGATACAGACACAATGATGAGTGGAAATGGACAAGGCCAGAGTTGGATGAATCAAGCCCTGGGAAGCTTTTCGGACTTGAGATGATTAATAATAATGATATTTTGTTCAAGAAACATATTCGCAGGCTGAAGGTTGAATTGCGTTGTAAGTCACGTTGAAAAATCCATATATAGACTAAGTAATCAGGTTAAAAATGTGCGAACAGAGAAAACATCAAATAGTAACAACAATAGACAAACAAATTTAGCAACTAACAGGCAAGTGGTGTGTGGTGATTGTCCCTTTAAGGATCAATCTGCAGAATAAGGGGCACATGATCCGGGGAACCAGGTTGTGGGGGGGTGGCGGGGGGGGTGGGGGGGCGGGGGGGTGGGGTGGGGGTGGTGGGGGGGGGGGGTGGGGGGGTCACCTGGTAAGCAGGGCTTTCTGTTCCAAAACAATTTTGGGAGCTGGCTGCAGCCGTGAGGTTGGAAGCCTCTGTATCGCCTTTACCTGTAAATAACCATGTTGTTGTTTTTCCCTTCACTGGTGAACAAGAATCATTACATTGATGACAAGGGTAAAAGTGAGCCTCAGACTGTGAGGATACAGTTTCCATTGAAGTTGAGAGAAAGAAGACTAATTACAAAAATGCCCTAATTTGGATGGATAGATCTTTTTGACACCTTCATGGGGGACTGGACATAATATGTTGAGCATTTGGGCTATTATTTTCAAGCCAAAGAAATAGAGGAGGAGGGAAAGAGAAAGGCAATCATCCTGAGTGCGTGTGGGACCCAGGCTTGCAATTAGATTCACAGTTTCACAACCCAAGTGTGTTCAACTCTAAATCATTCAGTGAGTCGCTGAATTAGTAAAGTCACACTTCCAACCAAAACCTTTGGTCATGTGTAAAGGCGGCACAGTAGCACAGTGGTTAGCACTGCTGCCTCACAGCACCAGGGACCCGGGTTCAATTCCGGCCTTGGGTCACTGTCTGTGTGAAGTTTGCATATTCTCCCCGTGTCTGTGTGGTTTCCTCTGGGTGCTCTGGTTTCCTCCCACAGTCCAAAGATGTGCGAGTTAGGCTGATTGGCCATGCTAAATTGACCCTAGTATCAGGGGGATTAGCAGGGTAAATATGTGGAGTTATGGGAATAGGGCCTGGATGGGTTTGTTGTTGGTGCAGACCCGATGGACAGAATGGCCTCCTTCCGCACTCTAGGGATTCTATATTGCAGAGATTTAAGTTTAATTCAAAAGGGGAAAGCCCAGGGGAAACTATTGCGACTTATATCACCAAGTTGAAGCAAATCTCGGAGCACTGTGACTTTGGAGCCACTTTAAATGATATGCTGTGGGACAGATTCGTCTGCCAGGTGAATACTGAGGCTATTCAATGGAAGTTACTAATGAAGGCGCATATAAATTTTAAGCGAGCATTGAAGATCGCAATGGTAATGAAGAACACGGAAAAGGGTACACAAGTGTTATTGAGCATACAAAATGGCACTGTTCGCCAGTTAGGGTTGGAACAGTGGCGCCAAAAACAAAGCTGTAGTAGTGAAGTGGGAAATAAATTCAGCCACAAATAAAACAAAAAGATTTAGAAGAGAAAATCAATTAGTAAAGATTGAAGCATAATGTTTCCGTTGTGGGGGTGACTCCTCTCCTGAATCCTGCAGGTATAAAGAGGCTGAGTGTCTTTTCAATCACAGGGAAGGCCATTTGAGGCATCGGTACAGAAGCAAGTCAAGTCTACCCAGTAGTCGATTTAAGTTGTATATATAATGTGGAAGAAGTTGGCACCAATGATTTAGATCTTCACTCCCTGTTTAATGTGAAAGCGGGCAAGATAGCCACCATTACATTTCAACTGGTAAATGGAAAGTCCCTTAAGATCAAAATAGACGTCAGGGCATCTGCTACTTTGATAGGTCAACATATGTTTTGGTACTTGAAAGAAGGAACCCAGCCATTGAATTTTAAGAGTACTGTGGAAAAGTTAACTTACACAGGAGAAGCCATAAAAATAATGATGTTCCCATCTATGCCTTTGTAGCTCCAGCAGCTGAGGGTGGCCAGAGGCATGCCTTCTGACAGGAGCTCAGCAGTGTCCTGGCCTCCAGTAATCCTCTAAGTGCTGGATCCCTGGGACATCCCAGCCTCTGCCTGCTGTGGATCAAGAGAAGTGATGTGCTCAGCAGTGAGTGAGCCACATGCCTGACTACGACTAATTCCCACCGAGGTGCGAGTGTCTGTGCTGCTGGAGGCTGCGGGTTACAACTGTGACGCCTCTTCAATGTCAAAGTCTGAGAAATTGTTGGGGCTGCTCTTCTGGCTGGTCTCCATGGCCCCGCTTGTGGATGGATTGGGCTGCTCCAATGATTCCCCTGCAAGAGAAGGGAGGTAGCATTAGTGCATGGCAGGGACATGAGGATAGGAGAGATCTCGCATAAGGCTGGCCAAATGGATGATTATGTTGCTGGTCCTCACTTTTTCCTCTTGTGCCCACCTCCCCCACAGCGCAGATGCTGCCCTGTGTGTATATCGGCATATGTGGATATATATCAGTAGATTGAGGCCTTTCATTCCCACTACTGAGGTCTATTTGGTTACTTAAGTCATTTCATGAATTGTTTATTCAGTTTTTTCCTTAGCCCCCAAATATTGCTGCTCTAAATGCCCACCTAGTTGTCTATTGGCTACACTGGTCCGAGTCTGCACAAAAAGCAAAGAGGAAAATAATAAGAAAGGGCCATTTGGTCCACCATTTCTTGGACAGCATCTCCCAATAGCACAATCTCTACCACCACAAAGGACAAGAGCAGCAGTTACACCCCCAAGTCACACACCATCTGTCTGTTCCTTCACTGTTGCTCCATCAGAATCGTTGGAACAGCATTGCGGGTGTTCCTAACCACACAGACTGCAGTGGTTTAAGAAGGTGGCTCACCACCACCTTCTCAAGGTCAACGAGGGATGGGCAATGAGTGTTTGATTTCAAAGGCTTTGCTTCAAAAGTAATTAATTGCCCATGAAATGTCCTGCGAGCTGTTACCAGTGTTTCTTTTCTGTGTTCTTATTTCTTTCTATCTATGTATTGTGGACTCCACCTGATTCTACTAAAGAATGAGAGCAATATTTTCAAAAGCAGAATGAAAATGTTCCTTGATTATTTGTCTAAAATAATCTTGTAAAACTATAGAATTAAACTGAACCTTCAAAGTAAGTAACTTATTTCATCTCAAATTTGTTCTACTCCCCATTTGATGAGGATCTGGTTATTGCTACTTGAAGAACTTCAGCCGAGTTTTGTGATTCGTTGATAATGAAGGAACTAGCATTAAGGTGTTACATTGCAACATGAGATTTACTAAAGGAGTTATTGATGTGGTGACAGTATGCTATTGCTAAAGTTTTTTATATTTAAGGGGACAGTTTTATCTACAGCTAGTCAGTATGTCTGGGGGTGATGTAGCTCAGATGCTAGAAGAGCAGGATAATTACTCTAGCCATGTAGTATTTACTTACGAGAGAGCTAATGGTTTTTTGTTTACAAAAAGAAAAGGTCCCTGAGGTTTTTGATTAAAGGAATAGAAGGTATATTTAGATTGACAGGGTTATGTGATAATGTGGTTAATGAGAAGAGCTAGGTATGTAGCAGAGATTTTGATTTGATTTATTATTGTCACATGTATACAGTGAGAAATATTGTTTCTTGTGCGCTATACAGACAAAGCATACTGTTCATAGAGAAGGAAACGAGAGAGTGCAGAACATAGCTATGGTGTAGAGAAAGATCAACTTAATGCAAGGTAAGTCCATTCAAAAATCTGACAGCAGCAGGAAAGAAGCTATTCTTGAGTCGGTTGGTACGTGACCTCAGACTTTTGTATCTTTTTCCCGATGGAAGAAGGTGGAAGAGAGAATGTCCGGGGTGTGTGGGGTCCTTAATTATGCTGGCTGCTTTGCCGACGTAGCGGGAAGTGTAGACAGAGTCAATGGATGGGAGGCTGGATTGCGTGATGGATTGGGCTACATTCACGACCTTTTGTAGTTCCTTGCGGTCTTGGGCAGAGCAGGAGCCATACTAAGTTGTGATACAACCAGAAAGAATGCTTTCTATGGTACATCTGTAAAAGTTGGTGAGAGTCGTAGCTGACATGCCAAATTTCCCTAGTCTTCTGAGAAAGTAGAGGCGTTGGTGGGCTTTCTTAACTATAGTGTTGGCATGGGGGGACCAGGACAGGTTGTTGGTGATCTGGACACCTAAAAACTTGAAGCTCTCGTCCCTTTCTACTTTGTCCCCATTGATGTAGACAGGGGCATGTTCTCCTTTACGCTTTCAGAAGTCGATGACAATCTTTTTCGTTTTGTTGACATTGAGGGAGAGATTATTGTTGCCTCACCAGATTCTCTATCTTATTCCTGTACTCTGTCTCGTCAGTGTTTGAGATCCGACCCACTACGGTGGTGTCGTCAGCAAACCTGAAAATCGAATTGGAGGTGAATTTGGCCACACAGTCATAGGTGTATAAGGAGTATAGTAGGGGGCTGAGAACACCGCCTTGTAGGGCACCAGTGTTGAGGATGATCGTGGAGGAGGTGTTGTTGCCTATCCTTACTGATTGTGGTCTGAGAGTTAGGGAGTTCAGGATCCAGTCGCAGAGGGTGGTGCTGAGGCCCAGGCCATAGAGTTTGGAGATGAGTTTCGTGGGAATAAAGTGTTGAAGGCTGAGCTGTAATCAATAAATAGGAGTCTGACATAGGTGTCTTATGTCGTAAAACACAGCCTTCAGTTCTGGCAGGGGTTTGTTTAAAGACAGAAGCTGGCAAGCTGCTCTGAAACTCAAAATCTCTCTCTGAAAGCTTCAAGATTGACTACACCCCGAATAGCAAATATATTTATGGTTGCTAACTGTATTTAAAGTGTTTATAAGTCTGTAAGAAGAATAGAACAAATAACAGTACAGCACAGGAACAAGCCCTTCATCCCTCCACGTGGGCCGATCATGTGGTCCTATTTAGACTAGCCGTCTGTAGCCCTCTATATCCCGTCTGTTTGTGTGTCTATCCAGATAAGTCTTATGCGTCACTAACTTGTTTGGTTCAACTACCTCACTTGGCAGTGCATTCCAGGTTTCCACGACTCTGTGTAAAAGACTTTGCCCACACATCTCTACTGAACCTTTCCCCCTTACCTTGCTTGAACTTGTGCACCTTGTAATTGTCATTTCTGCCCTGGGAAAAAGCTTCCAACTGTTCACCCTATCAATGCCCCTCAAAATTTTATAAACTTCTATCGGGCCACCCTTCAGCCTCTGTCTTTCCAGGGAGAACAATCCCAGTTTATTCAATCTCTCCTCATAGCTAATACCCTCCATACCAGGCAACATCTGAGTAAACCTTTTCTGAACTCTCTCCAAAGCCTCCATGTCCTTCTGGTAGTGTGGTGACCAGAATTGGACGCAGTATTCCAAATGTGGCCGAACCAACGTTTATGTAACCGTAACATAATTTGTCAACTTTTAGACTCGATGCCCTGGCCGATGAAGGCAAACATGCCGTATGTTTTCTTCACCACCTTTACCACCTGTGCTGCCACTTTTAAGGCTCTGTGGACCTGCACGCCCAGATCTGTGTGTCTATCCTCCTGATGGTTCTGCCATTTATTTTATAGCTCCCACCTAAATTGGATCTATCAAAATGCATCACCTCGCATGTGTCCTGATTAAATTCCATCTGCCATTTCTCTGCCTAATTTTCCAGCCTATCAATATCCTGCTGTATTCTCTGACAATCTTCATCACTATCCGCAACTCCGCCAATCTTAGTATCATCCACAAACTTGCTAATGAGCTACGTTGTTTATTTGGAACTAAAACAGTGATAAGTCAGAAATTTAAAGTGGTTTCCTTTTATTTTTTTTAAACTGTATTTCAGCTGTTAAGAGTTAAGCTGCTTCATTTTTGTTCGAGCTATAGTTAAACTGTGTTATTGTATAAAGTTTGTTTTACTATAAAAGATCCCTGATTTGTCAGTCGAATTACTCCTGGAGTAAAGCATCCTGCCCTTACATTTATGTCAAAATAGAAAAATTGTCGAGTCTGGTTTCCTAATGTAATTTGGGATTCTGTTCCAGGGCCCTAACACTGAACAGATTCATGTAAATGTACAGCAATAAAATACAGACTGTCTGTTGTTTTCTGTCCTGGGGCAGGTCTCAACTCATGTCTCATGTGAAATTTGTGACCTACTTTCTAAGGAAGAATAGCTGAGATAAGTTGCTCTACCCTTCTTCATGGTTTACGACTTTGGAGAGCACCTAACAGCATTCCCCCCCCCCCCCACCCCACTCCAGTCTCCATTCATATGACGTGAGTACCCTCAAACAATCCTGTATTACAAGGATGGTTTCATAATAAACATTTCTCTTACTCTGACAGGCCAGTGCACACAATAGAGGACCTTGCAGTAAGGTCACAAGTTAAGTTAACACAAATCGAGATAGATTGAGGATACTTTGATATAAACTGCTTTTTTTTTTAGTTTATGGTTAAAATCTCAGCTTCAGGACTTTAATTGAAGGCGTTGAATTTTATTAAGTTTTTTTTTATTCGTTCATGGGACATGGGTGTCGCTGGCTAGCCAGCAATTATTGCTCATCCCTAATTGTCCGAGGGCAGTTGCTGTGGCTCTGGAGTCACAAGTAATCCAAACAGGTAAGGATGGCAGATTTCCTTCCCTAAAGGACATTAGTGAACAAGATGGGTTTTTATGACATTCAACAATGGTTTCATGGTCATTAGTAGATTCTTAATTCCAGATTTTTATTGAATTCAAATTCCACTATCTGCCGTGGCGGTATTCGAACCCGGGGTCCCCAGAACATTAGCTGAGTTTCTGGATTAATAGTCTAGCAATAATACCACCAGACCATCGCCTCTCCATTGACAGTAACAGTAGATTAATTAGAAATGTGAGTGAGCTTTCAGGCAGTGGTGTAGCTATGATGCTTCATAGAACTAACACATTGCACCAGAATGGGACAAGGTGAATTTAGGCATGACATTTCCAGGCACTGCTCACCCCCAGGAACCATTGATTCCAGTGCTATCCATGGCAACCTCCCATTGCTCACCCTCTGAGATTCATTTTATATCCTATTCCTGCAGCACTATTCAAAGCAAAGCAGTTCAGCCCAGTGTTCTCATCAATACAGACAGTCCCCGGGTTACGAACGCCCAACTTACGAACGCCCGTACTTGCGTACCGACCTCCGTAAAGCCTATTATTTAAAAAAATCGAGTTACATACAATGGTTCGTACTAACGAACGGGCGGACTGCAAAAGCTCTCTTCAAAGATTGGTTCCTGAACTATTTTGTTCCTGCTGCTGAACGTTATTGCTTGGCCAAGAAGATTCCTTTCAAAATTCTCCTTGTGCTTGACAATGCCCCCGGACATCCAAGCACTTTAGATGACCTTCACCTCAATGTAAAGGTCGTCTTTTTACCACCCAACACCACATCACTACTTCAGCCAATGGATCAGGGGGTCATAGCCTCCTTTAAGGCTCACTATTTACGCCGGACCTTCTCACAAGCAGTCAGGGCTACCCAAGATGATGCAATGACCTTAAAGGAGTTCTGGAGGAATTACAACATCTACGATGGCATCAAAAACATTGCAGATTCTTGGGAGGAAGTGAAGACAACCAACATGAAAGGAGTGTGGAACAAATTGTGCGCCCAATTCGCACATGGTTTTAAGGGGTTTACAGCTGAGGACATTGCTGAAGCCAGGCAGGCGTGGTTGATATTGGTAATAATCAACTGCAGTTAGACATCAATGAAGACGATGTCTTAGCCTTGCTTGAATCCCATGCCGAAGAACTGACCAATGAAGACCTTATGGAGCTGGAGCAGCAGCTGATAGCATTTGAGGAAGGCGGCCGGGACCGAGAAACCCCAGAACCCAAGAAGTTTTTGACAAAGGAGTTAGATGAAGCCTTTCGTCTCATTGAAGCAGGGATGGCAAAGTTAGAGGAGCAAGATCCTAATGCAGAGAGGTTCACCAGAGTTTACCGGATAGTTACCGACGGCCTCAGCTGCTACAAGGCCATTTATAATGAGAAAAAGAAAAGCTCTGTTCAAGCCTCCCTTGATGTTTCCTTTAAGAAATAACTTTAATGTTTTTATACTGTACCCACACACACACACACACACACACACACACACACACACACACACACACACACACACACATATATAAAATAATCCAAGTTTTGTGTCATTTCCATTATTAGTATTACTGCATTATTATATTTAAGATGTTTTAGGTAAAATATATACTAAGACAAACATTTGACTAATTGACGCTAGATGTGAACCGTACGTAACTGTTCCGACTTACATATTCGACTTACAGACAGACTTAAAAACGGAACTCGTTCGTAACCTGGGGACTGCCTGTATTATTTTTTATTTATTTAGAGGGTGTGGGCATCGGTGGTAAGGTAATTAAGTTTATTTATTAGTGTCACAAGTAGGCTTATATTAACACTGCAATGAGGTTACTGTGAAAATCCCCTAGTCACCACACTCCAGCGCTTGTTCTGGTGCACTGAGGGAGAATTTAGCCTGGCCAATGCACTAACGAGCATGTCTTTCGGAATGTGGGAGGAAACCGGAGCATCCGGAGGAAACCCACGCAGACACGGAGAATGTGCAGACTCCACACAGATGGTGACCCAAGCCAGGAATCGGACACTGGTCTCTGGTGCTGTGAGGCAGCAGTGCTAACCACTATGCCACTGCGGGCTTATTGCCCATCACCATCACTAATTGCCCTCAAGAATATGGTAATGAACCACCACCTTCAACGCAGCAGAATGGCTGGTCAGTTAACATTGCTGTGGCTCTGGAGTCACATGTAGGCCAGATCGGGTGAGGACAGCAGAGTTCCTTCCCTAAAGTGTGTTAGTGAACCAGATGGGTTGAATGACCAGTAGCTTCATGGTCACCATTAGCTTTGATATTAGCTTTTAATTCCAGATTTTATTTTTAATCAAATCTTATTAATTTTCCTATTGCCATGGTGGGAGTTGAACTCTCTTCCAACAGCCTGGTTCCTTCGGATTACCTGTCCAGTAACATAACCACAATGCTACCATAACCCTTAACCATACATGCAGATTTCCTATTAATTTATTTTGTCGCTGTTAGTGGAATTGCACTGCACATTACAACACTGACTGACTACAGTCCAAAAGTACTTGATTGAGTGTGAAGCATCTTGAGGCTGTGAAGGACACTATGGGATGGAATTCTCCAACCTCGTCCGCAACTGGGATTCTCCCATCCCGCTGCAGCAAAAGGAGATTTGGTTGAGGCCAAATTCTCCATTCTCGCGGGCATGGGTGATGGGGTGCAAACGGCCTTAGAATTCCAGCCTCTATAGATGAAAGACTTGCTTCCTTTCAATAGTCACACCTTTGCTGATCTACAATAGTTCCCGGAACAGCAGCGCCTCAAATTTAAAATTCGTATATTTGAGTTTAAGCTTCTCCACGTCCAGTTTATCTCAGTCACCTTCTGAGGCCCTCCAGATAGCCACTATTCTCTTTGCTCTCTTGACCTCAGCCTCTTGGAAAACTGCCCTCTCTTTGCCAAATGATCAGTGACCATGTCTTTACAACAACAACTTGTACCTATATAGCACCTTTAACATTCCGAGGCACTCCACAAGAAGCTTTAAAAACCAAAACATGACACCAAGCCACAGAAGCTTTCTGGAGTAGAACATACTTCATTACCTTTGTAATGGGGCAACAGCATTCAGCGCAATTCAGGATATGGGCAGTAGAGTTTTGGATAACCTCAAGTGTATGGAGGGTACAATGTGGGAGGGGAGTCAACAGTGCATTAGAATTGTCAAGTTCTGAGATGATAAAAGCATGAATGAGGATTTCAGCAGCAGATGTTGTGTAGGTGGAAATAGCAGGACGATGTTGTGGAGATGGCAATAGATGGGTCTTAGTGATGACTCAAATATGTAGCTAGAAGTCCATCTTGGGCTCAGATATGACATCAAGGTTGTGAAAATTCTGATTCAGCCTCCGAGAATTGTTAGGGGAGGCGAGGAGTTGGCAGCTAGGGAATAGAATTTGTGCTGGGAACAGAAGATAATGACTTCTGTCTTCCAGATATTAAATTGGAGGAAATTCTGACTCATCCAGTACTGGATGTTGGTCAAGCAGCCTGATAACTAGCAGGAGTGGAGGAGTCAAGAGAGGTGACGTAAGATAGAACTGGGTGTTACATGTGGAAACTAACACTGCTTTCAGATGATTGCACAGATGGCTGCAGATAGACCAGAAATAGGAGAGGGTCAAGGAATGACCTTGGGGAACATCAAATAAAATGGCATGGGATCAGGAAGAGAAGCTATTGCAAGTGTTTCATTGGCTATGCTTAGATAGATAGATAAGAGTGGAATCAGTGCCTGCAGTCCCACCCACTTGGACCAGATGGTGAGGTGTTGGAAGAGGATGGTACTGTCATCCCTCTGAAGGGTTGTGGACAGATTGAGGAGGACGAGGAGGACATAGGATGTAATTTGTGACTTTGATAAAACGTGCTTTGGTACTGTGGCAGGGCAGAAACCTGATTGGAGGGACTCAAACGGGGAGTTCTTGAAAGAATGGGAAGGGAATTGGAATGTGACAACATGTTCATGGACTCTAGGGAGGAACGTCGGGTTAGAGATGAGATGATATTTGCAAGGGTTGATTGCTTCAGATAAGGTCTTTTAAATTCACTCTCCAAATTCCTGCAATCTCCACCGTCTTCTCCTCCTTAAAGACCCTCCTTAAGACAAACCTTTTGGATCAACACATGAATTAACAGTAGTCATAGGTCATTTAATCCCTTGAGCCTGCTCCACCATTCAGTACAATCATGGTTGATCTGGCTGTAGTCTCAAATTCACTTTCCTGTTGCCCTCCATAACCCTTGACTCCCTTGTCAATCAAAAATCTGTCTAACTCAACCTGAATATATTCAATGACCCAACCCCCACTGCTCTCTGGGAAAAGAATTCCACAGACTAACGATCATCTGAGAAAAAAGCTCTGTTCGTCTCTGTCTTAAATGGGGGACTTCTAATTTTTAAACTGTTTCCTCTAATTCTAGATTCCCCCACAAGGGGAGACCTGCTTTCAGCATTTACCCTGTCAAACCCCCTCAGAATCTCAGATGTTTCAATAAGATCACATCGCGTTCTTCTCAAGTTTTTAATCAACGCACAAAATTCTTCTTCCTTTGGCTTGGCATCCATTTTTATCTTCTATTGCTGTGAAACACATTGGAAGATTCTTCTGTGTTAAGGCTAGTATATGAATGAAACTTGTTGCTGTTCTTTTAGAGCAGGTAAGGACAGGAAAGGTATTTCTGCAGAGATGGAGGGAGACAATTTCAGCGTTTGCCTGAGTAGCTAGTCTCATCAGTCCTGGCCCAGTCATAGCAATGCTGCCTCTTAAAACCAACCATACAACCAAAGAATCCCTACAGTGCAGAAGGAGGCTATTTGACCTGTCAAGTTTGCACTGACTCTCCAACAGAGCATCTTACTCAGGCTCTCCCCTTTGCCCTATCTCCATAATCCCAGACAATTACCCCACTAATCCACGTAACTTGCACATCTTGGACATTAAGGGGCGTTTTAGTATGACCAATCCACCTAACCTACACCTCTTTGCACTGTGGGAGGAAACCGGAGCATCTGGAGGACTGTCACCCAAATCTGGAATTGAACCCTGGCACTGAGGCAGCAGTGCTAACCATGTAGATTCACACACCACCCCAAGACCATAACACATAATCTAAACTGGAAATCAATGCTGAAGGTGTGTTGCACTCTCTGAGGGATTGGCTTTTGGCTGTTAAACCAAGATCTCGTCTGCCCTGACAAGTTGGCATAAAAGATCCCATGATGCTATTGGAAGAAGAATGGGTGTCCTGACAAACATTGACGTTAATTAGTCATTATCCTTATTGTTGGAACTTGGCTGAGCGCAAGTCAACCGTTGTGTCTTCTTGGTGACAGAAGGAGCATAAAAATAGTATAAAGTGATTGAGAATTAAATGTAAAAAACATTGCATTCCCTGGCACAGTTGTGGTTTATTTCCCTTCCATTCTGAGCAGAACCATGCCGTGATATATATCTCTTCAATATCCCTTCAATAATCTCATTTTGTAAAGAAACTTTGAAGCTTAGCTTGGATTCACTGTATAAATTGCTTTAATAGGTCAGTAAATAACCATGAACTTGTAACCATTAATGCTGCCACTTTGATATGATTCACACTGTCACATGTCTGAACAGAAGTTCTAAACAACAGTGAATCTTAAAAAGACACCCTTTCATCATTCACTTCAAAAAATATCATAAAATGTTGCGCTAAAAATACTTTTGCTGGTAAATATTTCTATCACCCGGTTTTACCGTGTTTATTTCTGAACCTTAGTCTGAATTCACAATCTAAACAAAGGTTAGTTTGAAAAGGATAAACACGTTGATGAAACAAATCAAACTGCTTCCCTCTCTCCACAAGCATGTTCTGCTATGGTTAATAACAGCTCACTAAAGGCATAACTTTAGCAGATAGTAATCGGTAATGTCCTTTGTCATGAAGTCATGAAAACAAAGAGAATGAAGAACAATCGCTCTTGAATACCTGAGATTATAATAATTCCCACAACTTTTACAATGTGTGTGCTGTTAGTTCATGACACAATCAAACTGTAGAATGGCCATTCAGATATTCAGTGTGTGAACATTGTGTTCATTTGATCCATAACTGATGTCATGAACCTGTTTAATGTTACATGCTGACAGATATACTCACATCGTCAGCACTTTCGCTGTCCAAGGAGCTAATTAGAAGATTTGTCCTTTAACACAAGTGTCCTTCTCGGACATGTCTAGTGACAGTGAAAGATAGTTTAAAGAGGTTGTTTCATATCTGCTGATATCATTACATCTGGTCGTATTGAAGTCACCAAGAGCTAATTACTATTTGAAATCATCTTGTGCATAATGCACTATTTATAAATTGTGAGTATCCAAGTAGAACCTAGGTGATTCCAAATAGAGTAAACTCACATCGTGAGATGTTATTTATAATTGCGACTCCTTCCACAGTGTGGAGTGCGCCATATATGGTCTACTATATAACCACAAAAGTTATCAACAACATGCTTCCTTTATCACCTTGAACCCCTCGGTATTGACTCTAGTTCTTTTTCTCTGCAAAAAGATGGGTTATGTGATATTCTCTGTTTTCAATGGGATCATTATGAATTGAAGCAGGGTGGAGAATGAAGCCTCACTCTTAGAATGAGTTATGCCCTATACCCTTCCACCCCAAGGCATTTATATATTCTGTACTAACAAGGGAATAATAGTCTCAAATCAGGCAAATAAAACATTAAAAGGGAATAAAGGAAAGAAAGACTTCCATTTACATAGTTCTATTCACAACCTCGGTTTTCTAAAGCACTTTCCAACCAATTAAATATTTTTGAAGTATAGTCATTAATGTAATGTAGGAAACACGGAGTTTGCTCATGGCAATGTCCCACAAACAGCAATGTGATAATGACCAGATCGTCTTTCTTTGTGACACAGTTATAAATATTGACCGGGATACCAGGGTTAGCTCCCCTTTCTTTTGAAAGGGCGGAGAAAGCCCTGGTTTAACATCGCACCTGAAACCGGCACCTCCAACAATGCAGCACTCCCTGGAGTGACTCACTGGGGTGACAGGCTTGAATTTTGCGTGCGAAAACCTGGAGTGAGATTGAATGCAGGATTTTCTGACTCTGAGACAAAAAGACACTCTAGGAGCAGGAGTAGGCCACTCAGCCCCTCGAGTCTGCTCCATCATTCAATAAGATCGAGGCTGATCAGATTGTAACCTCCCGCCTACCCTCGATAACTTTTCACCCCGCTTCTTAATCAAGAATCTATCTCGCTCTGCCTTAAAAATATTCAAAGACTCTGCTTCCACTGCCTTGTGAGGAAGAGTTCCAGAGACTCTAAACCTTCTGAGAAGCTTGTTTTGCAGTTGAAGTATTTCCTGAACATTTGACAACTTGGAAGGACATTGAATTTTCTGTTGGTTAATAAAACACCTTATAAAGAAACTGCATATCTGCCAATAAAACAATTCTGATATGACTTTAATTTTATCAGATTAAAAAAGCCTTGCATGGAAATGGTAGTAAACGGGTCATGTTACAGAATTTGTCACCTAAAAGCCTGAACTAATGCTCCAAAAGCACAAATTCAAATCCTACTACAGCACCTGGGGAATTTAAATTCAATTAAATATATCTGGAATAAAAACCATGTCTCAGTGATGGTGACCACGAAACTACTAGATTGTCATTTTTAAAAAAAACATCTGGTTGATAAGGTCCTTTAGGGAACAAAATCTGTGTGATTTGGAGGATGGTGTTTCCATGAATCTGCTGCCTTGTTCTTCTAGGTTAGGTGGATTGGCCACACTAAATTTCCCCTTAGTGTCAGGGGAATTAGCAGCATAAATGTGGGTTTACGGGAATTGGGCCTGGGTGGGATTGTTGTCAGCACAGCTTTATGGGTCGAATGGCCTCCTTCTGCATTATAGGTATTCTAGCTGGTAGAGGTTGTGGGTTTGGAAGATGTTGTCAAAGGAGACTTGGCAGGTTGGTGCAGTACATCTTTTGGATGATACAAAGTGCTGCCACTGTGCATCGGTGGTGGAAGGAGTGGGTGTTGGTGGATAGGGTGTCCTGGATTGTGTCGAGTTACTGAGGGTAGCAGCAGAGGGGTGCTTTTCTGAATGGAAGGCTGTGACTAACAGTGTTCCACAGGAATCAGTTCTGGGACCTTTGTTGTTCATAGTATATATAAATGATTTGGAAGAAATGTAGCTGTCTGATTAGTAAGTTCACAGATGGCACAAAAATTGGTGGAGTTGCAGATAGTGAAGAGGATTGTCAGAGGATACAGCAAGATATAGACCAGTTGGAGACTTGGGCGGAGAAATGGCAGATGGAGTTTAATCCGGACAAGTGTGAGATAATGCATTTTGGAAGGTCCACTGCATGTAGGAATTATACAGTAAATGGTAGAACCCTTATCAGTATTGACAGGCAGAGAGATCTGGACGTACATGTCCACCGATCACTGAAAGTGGCAACACAAGTGGATAAGGTAGTCAAGAAGGCATACGGCATGCTTGCCTTCATTGGTCAGGGCATTGAATATAAAAATTGGCAGGTCATGCTGCAGCTGTACAGAACTTTAGTTAGGCCTCATTTAGAATATTGTGTACAATTCTGGTCGCCACACTACCAGAAGGATGTGGATGCTTTGGAGAGGGTACAGAAGAGGTTTACCAGGATGTTGCCTGGTCTGAGGGTATTAGCTATGAGGAGAGATTGGATAAACTCGGTTTGTTCTCACTGGAACAACAGAGGTTGAGGTGTGACCTGATAGAGGTCTACAAGATTGAGTGGCATGGACAGAGTGGATAGTCAGATGCTCTTTCCTAGGGTAGAAAAGTCAAGTACTAGGGGACATAGGTTTAAGGTGCGTGGGGAAATGTTTAGAGGAGATGTGCGAGGCAAGTTTTTTTACGCAGAGGGTGGTGAATGTCTGGAATGCGCTGCCTGGGGAGGTGGTGGGAGTAGGTATGATAGTGGCGTTTAAGGGGCAACTAGACGAATACATGAATAGGGTGGGAATGGAAGGATACGGACTCTAAGTGCATACGGTTTTAGTTTAGGCAGACATTGTAATCAGCGCAGGCTTAGAGGGCCGAAGGGCCTGTTCCTGTGCTGTACTTTCTTTTGTTATTGAGTGTTGTTAGAACTGCTCTGATCCAGGCAAGTGGACAGTATTCCATCACACTCCTGATTTATGCCTTGTAGATGATGGACAGGTTTTTGGGAGCCAGGAAGTGGGTTATCCACACACAGGTCCTGATTTTACTGGCAAGGCCGCCCCAAAATCAGGGCGAGGCTCGCTGAAGGGCATTTCCCATTGGCCTTGGGCACGATGGCATGAACCGTGGGCGGCTGCGCCGGTAAAATCAGGACCAGAATCTCCGGCCTCTGATCTGCTCTTGGAGCTGCACTATTTATTTGACGGGTCCAGTTCCGTCTCTAATCAATGGTGATGTTGATAGTGAGGAATTTAGAGATTGTATACCATTGTATGTAAAGTGAGATGATCTGGTCATTGACTGGCGCTTATGTGGCAGCAATATTGCTTTCTACTTATCAGCCCAAGGCTGAATGTTGTCCAGGTATTGTTATACGTGGGTACGGAATGCTTCATTATCTGAAGTTGTGAATTAACAGAACATTGTGCAATCATCAGTGACCATCCCCATTATGATGGAAGGAAGGTAATTGATGAAGCAGCTGAAGATGGTTGGGCTTAGGACACTACCCTGAGGGACTCCTGCATCTTTCTCTGTGCCAAGTATGACTCCCACCAGCAGATTCCCATTGACGTCAATTTTGCCAAGGCTCCTTGATGCCACACTCAATCAAATGTAGTTTTGGTATCAAGGGCAGTCACCCTTACCTCTTGAGTTCAACTCTTTTGTCCATGTTTGAACCGAGGTTGTAATGAGGTCAGGAGCTGAGTGACCCTGGCGGAACCCAAACTGAGCAGGTTATTGCTGAGCAGGTGCTGTTTGATAGCGCTGTTAATGGAATACTCGCTAACTGCTGGATGAGTGCAGCTCTTTTAAGATCCTGAGGGGTTTTGACAGGGTGGGTGTGGAGAAGGTGCTTCCTCTTGTCACAGAATCTGGAATCCAGAACTAGGGGGTCACAGTTTAAAAATAAGGGGTCACTCATTTAAAACAGATGAGGAAAAATAATTCTCCGAGGGTTGTGAATCTCTTCCTCAAAAGGCAGTCTTTGAATATTTTTAAGGCAGAAGTAGATAGATTCTTGATTAACGAGGGGGTGAAAGGTTATCGGGGTAGGTGGAAATGAGAGGTTGAGGTTACAATCTGATCAGCCATGATCTTATTGAATGGCGGAGCAGGGTGGATGGGCCGAGTGGCCTACCCCTGTTCCTAATTCATATTTTTGTAATGTTTATGTATTCCAACAGCACTCAAGAAGCTCAACACCATCCGAGACGAAGCAACCTGCTTGATTAGCTTCCTATCCACTGCCATCTTCAATGTTCACTCCCTCCAAATTGACACACAGTGGCAGCAGTGTGTACCATCTATAAGATGTACTGTGGCAACTCACCAAGGCTCCTTGGACAGCACCTTCCCAAACTGTGACCTCTACCACCTAGAACGACAAAGGCAGAACTTGCATGGGAACATCAACACCTGGAGATTCCCCTCCAAGTCACTCACCATCCTGACTTGGAAACATATCCCCATTTCTTCACTGTCACTGGGTTAAAATCCTGGAACTCCCTCCCTAACAGCGCCGTCAGTACCTACATCTCAAGGACTGCAGCGGTTAAAGAAGACCATGCAGACGCTACGACAATGGATGAATGAACACCGCTCGACAATCACCAGGCAAGAGTGTTCTCTTCCTGTTGGGGAACACTTCAGTGGTCACAGGCATTCGGCCTCTGATCTTCGGGTAAGCGTTCTCCAAGGCAGCCTTCACGACACACGACACCGCAGAGTCGCTGAGCAGAGACTGATAGCCAAGTTCCACACACATGAGGCCGGCCTCAACCGGGATCTTGGGTTCATGTCACACTATCTGTAACCCCCATGACTTGCCTGGGTTTGCAAAATCTCACTGACTGTCCTGTCTGGAGACAATACACATCTCTTTAACCTGTGCTTAACGCTCTCTCCACTCACATTGTCTGTACCTTTAAGACTTGATTACCTGTAAAGACTCGCATTCCAACCATTATTTTGTAAATTGAGTTTGTGTCTTTATATGCCCTGTTTGTGAACAGAACTCCCACTCACCTGATGAAGGAGCAGCGCTCCGAAAGCTACCAAATAAACCTGTTGGACTTTAACCTGGTGTTGTGAGACTTCTTACTGTGTTTACCCCAGTCCAACGCCGGCATCTCCACATTGCGGTTAAAGAAGACAGCTTCACCACCACCTTCTCAAGGGGCAATTAGCGATGGGCAATAAATGCTGGCCTAGCCAGTGGCGCCCATATCCCATGAAAGAATGAATTTAAAAAACATTGAAATTTTGCCATGCAGAATACACTTTGTGGGCCCTATTTTACCATTTTGATTCTAAGTGCTGGGTGGACTTGAAACTGGGAGTGTTTCAGGTCCAACTTTTAGACCTGTTCTCAGGCGTCCCCATACGCATTCTGCCTGAAAAATATCAGCGATTCTGAATCGTGCTGCACAAGCCTGTAGGCGGGGCTTATCGTGCCCGAAATCCTGTTGCTCCAATCGGTGCCTCCAACTGCGCATGCGCAGAAAAAAAAAACTGCCTGCAGCTGATCTGCCCTAACGAGGGGCAGCTCCATTAAAAACTCAGGAATGGACGGGCAGGCAGGCATTCCTGCACAAAATGTGCGCACGACCTGCCCCCCCGAGGGTGACCTGGGGAGGCTGCTGGATGCAGCAGAGGCGAGGCGGGACACCCTCTCCCCCCCAGGAGGACGCAGACCCAGGGTGCCGCCTCGGTCAGTGCCAGGGCACTGGCCCCCCCGAACCGGGAAGCAGTGCTGGGAAAAAAGTCAATGACCTCATCCATGCAGCAAGGGTGAGTGCTGAACGCCATCTTGCATCTTCCCCCAAATCTCCCCAGATCCTCCCATCCCCAGCAGCCTGCATGCTTCCAGCTCCTGACCCCCAAGCACCTCCTTCCTTCATTCCTTCCTTCCTTCCCCCTGCCCTCCCCCCCCCCACAAATGAACTCCACTGCGCTTTCCCTCTAAGAGCCACCACCTGATACTCTGCAGGAGTCACGCTACCATTTCTTTCATGGTTCTTTCTGTCTCCACGGGAGAAGACTGACCACAACACCCATGAGTGGGCGAAAGGGAAGGTGAGCCTGATCTCCGAGTCCTCACCCACTTTGAGGAGCAGGTGCTGGAGCTGTGATGGATCATCACCGTGGTAAGTAGAAAACAGGAAAGCAACACCAATCTTCCACCATTCCAGAGAGGATGGAATTTGCTCCTGTTCTGGAAATACAGCCCAGATCAACTTCCGTCTTCAGCACTTTACTACCCGACTCCTGTAACCGCTCGATGACGTTCTTGTGCTGATGATACTGAGTCATTTCTCATCGACTCCATCGTGCTGTTCCAGAACCCTCTCGGCAACAGCATGGTCGGACTGCCGTCCAGACGTGAGCACCTGTCATTCCTTCATTCACTTTGAGGCAACTTCTCGAGGGCACAAGTTTTAGGTGTGAAGGGCAAGATTTAAAGCAGATGTACAAGGCATGTTTATTTGCAGAGGAAGGGTAGTGGGTGCCTGGACCTCGCTGCCGGGGGAGGTTGCAGATAGTGACTTTTAAGGGGCATCTCTACAGCTATGTGAATGGGATGGGAATAGAGGCATATGGTTCCCGGAAGGGTAAGGGGTAACAAATCAGATGGGCAGCCTGGTCACTACAGGCTTGGAGGGCCGAAGGGCCTGTTCCTGTGATGTAATTTTGTTTGCTCTATGTTCAATGGAGACATGTGATTCATGTGTTTGGCATCCTGGATTCCTCTCCCTCCCTTGCACTTAACCTTGTGTCCTGTGTTTCAGGGATAGATCCGGACGCCCCGAGGCCTTCTTGACTACAGGCCCCTACTGCAGCTTCTGCCCATCCTGGTCAAGACAGCTCGGATGAGTCCTTGGGGGATGCAGGTGAAGGGACCTCCGAGGGTGGCACTGTTTTGGCATCAGCTTCCACCTCAACTCACCATCCCAGATACTGACATGTCGGTGGGCCCAGTTAGTGGTGAAGCTTCTGGGTCGCTCTCTGGAGAGAACATTGATGTACGTTGGTGGAGGAGGGAACGTCTGAAGCCTCTGGCATTCGGGGGCCTGCCGGAGACAAGGACTCAGCTGGCCCCAGGCTACATGCTGGTCCTCTGAGATCACTTCTCCCTCAGCTGCTGGAGATGCAGCAACAGAGCCAGGGAATGCAGGAGGGGCTGACGGCCACACTGGACCAACTGTGAGGCTGTTAGGAGGAGTCCCAAAGCTTTCAGGTGGACCAGCTATTGCCTGTCTTGCGTGCTTCCCAGACCAACACTGCAAGGGTGGCGTCTGCAGTGGAAAACCTGGGGCAGGGAATCCTCACCATGAGTGGCAGGCTCCAAGCGATGGCTGAGTCACAGCGTGCCACAGCTGAGGGACTGAACAGGCTTCTGAGATTCTGCGGCCCATGGCTGAGAGGCTCGAGAGCTTGCAGGAGACCCAGCGGGACAGCGCTGAGACACAATGGTAGTAACTCTTGAGAACGTGGCCCAGTCGCAGAGGGCCATGGCTGAGGGGCTGCAGAGCATGGCCCAGCCTCAGAGAATACTTGCTGCGGCTATTGAGAGGTGGTCCCCAACTCAGGTGGTTATCGCAGAGGGCTTGCCCACAATGGGTAGGACGCAGTGGTCCTCCAGGACTGGCAGTGCCAGGTGACACTGGAGCTCACTGCAGGAGCACCGCCGTCCCATGGAGTGACCAGGGGCCACAGGAACCCCAAGGGAGGAGGAAGGGCTCGAGCCTATGCCGGGGCCTTCCAGCCAGGAGACTGTGGCTACACTTTCTAAATCTTCCCCCTCCCCCACCCAATTCCTGACACCGGGTCACCTCAGGGGCAGCGGGATGAAGAGGGCATCATGGAAACATCCCAGACACCTGGAAGCAGGCCAGGGCCCTCAAGGTTCAGGGCCTCCAGAGGACGCCCGCCACGTGCGTCACAGGCCATGGGGCATGGTAGGCAGCTGGCCCCCTCCACCTCCGATGTACATTCTGGGGATCACTGAGACGTAGTGGTAGGCAATGTAAGGTTAGGAAGTTGTAGTTGCATTGAGATGGCACAGGTGAAGGGCTGCACTAGTTAGAAAGATATTTAAACACCTTAATGTTTTCTGTTCACAAGTTTTTATGTTTTTGTTAGTCCTATTGAAACACCTTTATTACAATCAAATGTTTTTCACCACCCACCTGTGACTGATTTGTCTCGAATAGGAATCCTCTTCCATTGATGATCGCCTGAGGGATGCCTCATGTTGATGTCAGTTGGGGAGGCCCCTCAATGCTGTGTCACTGAGAAAAGGAAGGCATTGGTTCCCAAGACCGCATGAGCGATCCCCTCCTGTTCCCCCACCTCACCCGCCCCAGGGCCCTGTATGGGGTTTTCAGATCCCTTACCCAATACACAGATGTGGGCCCAGGTGCCAGCGTGCATGCGGAGCTCAGGTAGGAGTCTGACTGCACCAGGACATCATAATGGTGCTTAGAGAGTCATCATCACCGTCCTGCCTGCCAAAAACTCGAACACAGAGTACCCAGGCCCACCACTCTATTGTGACAATGTTGCAGGGTATTGAAGGAATTTTTTGGGGGGAGTGGAATGGAATCCACAGACACTTGCCCCGAGCGAGTGAACCGCCTGGTGATCAGGGCCTCCCTTGCCACCCTTGCTTACCTCATTTGGGCTGCCAGCCCTCCAGTGCCTGGTAGTTGTTGCTCGGTGTCCTGTTCTTCCTCCTCCTCCTCGTCTTCCTCCTCCTCCTGCTGGTCATCCTCCCCAGCAAAGGCCGGCTGGTCAGCCTCCACCACGTTGTCTTCCTTCCTCCTCCAAGAGGTCACCTCGGTGCAGAGCCAGGTTGTGCAAGGCACAGCACACAACCACAATGTGGGAGGAGATCAGGGGGCTGTATTGTAGGGCCCCACCAGAGTGGAATAGGCACCGGAATCGCATTTTAAGGAGCCCAGTGCACCTCTCCACTATCGCTCGGGGGGCTACTTGGGCCTCATTATCGTGAGTCTCTGCCTCAGACACGGGCCTCTGCATAGGCCTCATCAGCCAAGTCCGAAACAGGTAACCCATATCACCCAAGAGCCAACCTCGCAGCCTGGGCTGCTCCTCAAATGCCTCTGGGATGTCCGAGATCCTGACAATGAAGCTGTCATGCACGCTGCCTGGATAGAGAGTCATAGAGGTTTACAGCATGGAAACAGGCCCTTCGGCCCAACTTGTCCATGCCGCCTTTTTTTTTAAACCCCTAAGCTAATCCCGATTGCCCGCATTTGGCCCATATCCCTCTATACCCATCGTACCCATGTAACTATCTAAATGCTTTTTAAAAGATAAAATTGTGCCCGCCTCTACTACTACCTCTGGCAGTTTGTTCCAGACACTCATCACTCTCTGTGGAAAAAATTGCCCCTCTGGACACTTTTATATATCTCCCCTCTCACCTTAAACCTATTCCCTCTAGTTTTAGACTCCCCTCCCTTTGGGAAAATATATTGACTATCTACCTTGTCTATGCCCCTCATTATTTTATAGACCTCTATAAGGTCACCACCCAGCCTCCTACGCTCCAGAGAAAAAAGTCCCAGTCTATTCAGCCTCTCCTTTATAACTCAATCCATCAAGTCCCGCTAGCATCCTAGTAAATCTTTTCTGCACTCTTTCTAGTTTATAATATCCTTTCTTGCACAGACATGCATGATGTTCATATATTGTGGTCGTGCATGATTTGTACATTCAGGGAGTGGAACCCCTTCCTATTGACAAATCTTCGTGGATTCTGTAGGGGGGCCTTGAGGGCGACATGAGTGCAGTCGATTGCCCCCCTGCACGTTAGGCATCCCCGCAATGGCTGCGAACTCTGCAGCCCAGGCTTCCTGCTGCGCCTGGTCCAGGTTGAAGTTGATGAACTGGCTAGTCCGGGCACACAGGGTTTCTGTGATCTGCCTCACACAGGTGTGCATGGCAGACTGGGAGATGCCAGACATCTCCGCTCGGGCTCTGGAAAGAGCCAGTAGTATAAAGTTTAGAGCGGCTGTCAATTTGACAGCCACCGAGATGGGTACCCCCCCCCCCCCCCCCCGCCTCTAGGTACCGGGTCTTGTAACAGGTGGCACAGGTGTTGCACTGTCTCCTTTCGGAGGCGGAGACATCGGCAGCACACGGTGTCCAACATCTGCTCGAATGAAACTCATGCATGGAACTGCTGCTTTCTCTGCTCCCTCCTTCTCCTGCACCCTCCCCCCTCTGGGTGATTCGCGGCCACCTCCTGACTCTGGTGGTCGTCTCCTCTAATCCTGGAAGTGGTAAGGCCCGGGCCTCCTGTGCCCGCAATTCTTCCTCCAGCTCTTTCTCCTCAGCTTCAGAGCAATCAAAAGAACAGCTAAATTGATTGGTTACGTCATATAAGCCATGTTGTCACTCTGAAGGGTGGGGCGGAGGGGAGATGGAGAGGAGCACATGTAGAGGCTATGGAATGCTGCTTGCCCCTCACACATCAACAGTCACTGTCCATATCTCCCAATTCCTCCAGCCACGTGCTCCCCACAATCACAGCTCCCCCAATTCCCGCAGCCACGTGTTCCCCACAATCACAGCTCCCCCAATTCCCCCAGCCACATGCTCCCCATGATTACAGTTCCTTGAAAAGTTGAGAGGCTGCAGCAGTGCTATTTGTAAGGGCTTTGTGCACATCCTTCAGCTGGAAGTGAGATGAGTGCACTAGGACCCAGCAGCACCGCAAGACCCGAGGTCAGTGCTGAGGCCCGGGTCCGTGCTGCAAATTGGACATTGGAGACCCTGCTGAGTAACAGCCCCGCCACACACTTGCAGAGCCGCCATCGACCTGAGAAAGAAAATGGCCGCAACAAAAGGAATCCGAGAGTTGCAGAGAGCCTTCGGACGCTATACACTTACCTCCTCTCTAACCCTCACTGATGGAGCGTGTCTGTTTTGTGCCGATTCCAGATTGTCGAACGCGGTGGGAAAGGGGGAAGTACTGGTAAAGTTGAGCATACAGCTCATTAATTCAATTTAAAGGTAACTTGATGGTAAAATCAGGCCGTGTCCAGCATTTCTTCCAAATGGAGGATTACTGGTTCATCAGTGAAGGGAGCGAGGTAGTTTGTTCGAGCTTGCCCATAGTTGAGCTGGTGTCATGGGATCAGAGTCAATGTTGGGCCACGCTCTCCCAACTGTACACCATCGTGGCTCCATGTTGTATTAGCCTGTCCCGCTGTTGGGACATAACATTCCTGGAATGGTGATGGAGAAGATTGGGAAATTGGCTGAAAGGTAGAATTCTCAGTATTATCATGCCAGGCTGCTGCCTGAGTTGTCTGTGGGACAACTCCACCAAGATTAATACATGCTCTCAAATGAGGAGGACTCAGCAGTGTTGATTGATCTTGTTGTGGCCTTGGTCATATTGGGGAAGAGGATGGCGCAGTGGTAATGTCACTGGGCTAGTAATCCACAAGTCCTGTTAAATGTTCTTTTTTAGTGCACGGGAGGTTTAAAAGGCAGGCCCCACTATCTAACGGGCAGCGTTGGGAGTGGGCAGCGGAGTGAGAGGGAGCTGAGTGAGAACTGAGGGGCTTTGGCTCATCGGGCTTAGGCAGAAAGGGCGAGCAGGGGTGAGTTTCTTATTTTTTTAAATTTATAATTTACTTTTCTCTGTGTACCTCGGAAGAAAGGGTGAAATATGAGTGTAAAGCCAGTGTGGTGCTCGCAGTGCAGTATGTGGGAGGTCCTGGAGGCACCTGGCCTCCCGGACATCCACATCTGTGAGGGGTGTGTCGAGCTGCGGTTCCTGAGGGCCCGTGTTAGGCAGGTGAGGGAGAATGAGGAGGTGATAGACAAGAGCTATCATCAGGTGGTCACACCAGGGCCACGGGAGGAGGCCAAGTGGGTGACAGCCAGGAAGGGTAAAACACGGGTGATTGAGAGCACCCCGGTGGAAGTGCCCCCACATAACAAGTACTCCTGTCTGACTACTGTTGGGGGGGACAGCCCATCTGGGGGAAGCAGCAGTGGCCGTGTCTCCGGGGTGGAGTCCGGCCCTGTAACTCAGAGGGCTAAGGAAAGGAGGAGGAAGGCGGTATTAATCGGGGACTCGACAGTCAGGGGGACGGACAGGCGATTTTGCGGAGGCAGGCGGGAGTCTCACATGGTGGTCTGCCTCCCTGGGGCTGGGATCCAAGATGTCGCTGGGCGAGGCCCAAAAATCCTGAGGTGGGAGGGAGAGGAGCCGGAGGTAGCGGTACATATTGGTACCGCTGATGTGGGTAAGAAAGGGGAAGGGAACATGAAAAAAGAGTATAGGGAATTAGGGAGACAGCTGAGAAGGAGGAAAGCAAAGGTAGTAATCTCGGGATTGCTGCCTGTGCCACGGGAAGGTGAGGAAAGGAATGGAGTGAGGTGGAGGATGAATGTGTGGCTGAGGGAATGGTGCAGGGGGCAGGGATTCAGGTTCCTGGACCATTGGGACCTCTTTAGGGGCAGGTGTGACCTGTATACTAAAAACGGGTGGCACTTGAATCCCAGGGGGACCAATATCCTGGCAGGAAGATTGGCTAAGGCTACTGGGAAGAGTTTAAACTAGATAGGTTGGGGGGAGGGGATCAAAGCGACGTGACTGAGAGTGACGAAGGTAGCTCGCAAACAGAGAAGGGTTATAGGCAGTGCAAGAGGGCAGGTGGACTGGGAACAGAGAAGAGGAGAGGTCAGACCATAGGATTGAGAGGTGTCTACTCTAATGCCAGGAGTATAGTGAATAAACAACTAGCTAAAGGAGGAGAGGGCTTGGGAGATGTTAGTAGCGCTTCAACAAACCGGGTCCAGATAAAGGCTGGTATAAAGACACTTTGCCTGAATGCACGAAGCATTCGAAACAAAGTAAATGAGTTGATGGCACAAATCCATACAAATGAATATGATCTAGTGTCCATCACAGAAACGTGGTTGCAGGGTGACCGGGACTGGGAACTGAATATACAGGGTTATCAGGCATTTAGGAAGGATAGGCAGGTAGAAAAAGGAGGTAGGGTAGCTTTGTTAATAAAGGATAATATCAGGACGGTAGTGAGAGACGACATAGGCTCTAAGGAGCAAAACGTGGAATCGTTGTGGGTGGAGATAAGGAATAGTAGGGGGAGAAAGACACTGGTAGGCGTGGTCTATAGGCCCCCAAATAATAACTTAGAGGTGGGGAGGGCTATAAACAAGCAAATAATGGATGTGTGCAAAAGTGGAATGGCAATAATCATGGGGGATTTTAACCTACATATTGATTGGTCGACTCAAATTGGACGTGGAGGGCTTGAGGAAGAGTTCTTGGAATGCTGTCGGGATTGTTTCATTGAACAGTATGTTACAGAACCTACGAGAGAGCGAGCTATCTTGGGTCTGGTCCTGTGCAATGAGACAGGTAGGATTAAGGATCTTCTTGTGAAGGATCCTCTTGGGATGAGTGATCATAATATGGTGGAATTTCTGATACAGATGAAGGGTGAGAAAGTAGGGTCCCAAACCAGTGTCCTCTGCTTGAACAGAGGGGAGTACGATAGGATGAGGGTGGAATTGGCTAATGTAGACTGGGCGAGCAGACTGGTAGGTAGGACAGCTGAGGAACAGTGGAGGATTTTTAAGGAGATTTTTTTAAGTGCTCAGCAAAAATATATTCCGGTGATAAAGAAGGACTGTAAGAAAAAGGATAAGCGGACGTGGATAACGAAGGAAATAAAGGAGAGTATTAAAATAAAATCAGATGCGTACAGAGTGGCCAAAAATAGTGGAGAATTAGTGGATTGGGAAAGCTTTAAAGAAAAACAAAGAACGACTAAGAAAGCGATTAAGAAAGGAAAGATAGATTATGAAACTAAACTAGCTCAAAATATAAAAAATGATAGTAAAAGTTTTTACAAGTACATAAAAAGGAATAGAGTGGCTAGAGTGAATGTTGGACCCTTGGAAGATGAGAGGGGGGATTTAATAGTGGAAAACGAGGAAATGGCTGAGACTTTAAATAAGTTCTTTGTGTCGGTCTTCACAGTGGAAGACACAAATAGTTTGCCGAATATTAGAGATCGAGAGTTGGTGGGACGGGAGGTCCTTAATACAATTACTGTTACTAAGGAGGTGGTGCTTGGTAGACTAATAGGACTGAAGGTAGACAAGTCCCCGGGCCCGGATGGAATGCATCCCAGGGTACTGAAAGAAATGGCTGAGGTAATAGCAGATGCGTTAGTAGTAATTTATCAAAATTCGCTGGACTCTGGGGTAGTGCCGGCTGACTGGAAAACAGCTACTGTTACGCCGCTGTTTAAAAAAGGAAGTAGACAAAAGGCGGGTAACTACAGGCCGGTTAGCTTGACGTCCGTAGTTGGGAAGATGCTAGAGTCCATTATTAAAGAGGAAATAACAGAGCACCTGAATAAGAATGGTTCGATCAAGCAGACGCAGCATGGATTCATGAAGGGAAAGTCGTGTTTGACGAATCTACTGGACTTTTATGAAGATGTCACTAGTGCGGTTGACAGAGGGGAACCTGTGGATGTGGTGTTTTTAGATTTCCAGAAGGCGTTCGATAAGGTGCCTCACAAAAGGTTGCTGCAGAAGATTGGGGTACACGGAGTTAGGGGTAAGGTGTTGGCGTGGATTGGGGATTGGCTATCTAACAGGAAGCAGAGAGTTGGGATAAATGGGGGCTTTTCTGGTTGGCAGTTGGTGACCAGTGGCGTGCCGCAGGGATCGGTGCTGGGGCCTCAATTGTTTACCATTTACATAGATGATCTGGAGGAGGGGACTGAATCTAGAGTATTCAAGTTTGCTGATGACACGAAGGTGAGTGGGAAAGCGAATTGCGTGGAGGACGCGGAAAGTCTGCAGAGAGATTTGGATAGGCTGAGCGAGTGGGCGCGGATCTGGCAGATGGAATATAACGTTAGCAAATGTGAGGTTATCCACTTTGGAAGAAATAATAGTAAATTGGAGTATTATTTAAATGGAGAAAAATTACATCGTGCGACTGTGCAGAGGGACCTGGGGGTCCTTGTGCACGAATCGCAAAAACTCAGTCTGCAGGTGCAGCAGGTGATCAAGAAGGCGAATGGAATGTTGGCCTTTATCGCGAGGGGGATAGAATATAAAAGCAGGGAGGTCTTGCTGCAACTGTACAAGGCACTGGTGAGGCCGCAACTGGAGTACTGTGTGCAGTTTTGGTCCCCTTATTTGCGAAAGGATATATTGGCCTTGGAGGGAGTGCAGAGAAGGTTCACCAGGTTGATACCGGAGATGAGGGGTGTAGCTTATGAGGAGAGATTAAACAGATTGGGTCTGTACTCGTTGGAGTTTAGAAGGATGAGGGGTGATCTTATAGAGACATATAAGATAATGAAGGAGCTGGATAGGGTAGAGGTGGAGAGATTCTTTCCACTTAGAAGGGAAACCAGAACTAGAGGGCACAGCCTCAAAATAAGGGGGGGCCGGTTCAGAACAGAGTTGAGGGGGAACTTCTTCTCTCAGAGGGTAGTGAATCTCTGGAATTCTCTGCCCATTGAAGTGGTGGAGGCTTCCTCGTTGAATATGTTTAAATCACGGGTAGATAGTTTTCTGATCGATAAGGGAATTAGGGGATATGGGGAGCAGGCGGGTAAGTGGAACTGATTCGCTTCAGATCAGCCATGATCTTGTTGAATGGCGGGGCAGGCTCGAAGGGCCAGATGGCCTACTCCTGCTCCTATTTCTTATGTTCTTATGTTCTGGGGTCAAGGATTCAAATCCCACCATGGTAGCTTGTGGAATTTGAATTCAATCTTGAATTATAAAGCTTGAGGCATTACCATCAGTGCTGCCAGCAAGAATGGAGAAATTGGCACTCCGCCAAATCTCCATTCACTGCATCGGGACTGGAGAATCCCAGCCACGGGCGAGGTTAAAGAATTCTGGCAATATCTCCTTAGGTTACCTGGTGTTATAGTTGGTTGTATGTTATTCCCATGAAGCACTTTAGGATGTCTCATTATGGTAAAGGCACAATGTAAAATATAAGTTTCTGTTGTTGACTTGGCCATTCAGCCCCTCAAGCCTGTTCTGCTATTCAACCAGATCAGGGCTGATGTGTGTTCATCTTCCTTTGCTCCATGGTATCCTTATCTCATAAAAATATGCCAGTCTTAGTAATGAAAATCCACAGCCGTCTGAGGGAGAAACAGCCCACGTTTATGTAGACATTATGAATGTGCACGTGAGAGGTTATAATCGTAATGCATAGAGATATTGGCATTTTAATGTATTACATTGTATTATATGTAAAGACAAATGTCAATTCTAATCTCACTAGTGTTGATAGAAACCACGTCAGCTTTATTCACACAGTTACTGTGCAGTCTTTAATAACCTTACCTCCCTCCTAACAACCCAGGGGAACATTATGCACCCATTGGCCAGCAATTTACTGTCAGGGATAATATTGTTCAAAGACATCCCAGTATGTGTTACAGTACAATCGAAACACAAAGGGGAGCAACACAAGATCTCCTGCTCCCAGCGTCAGGCGTTTGGAATGTTTGTAAGGAAATTGAACGCAGCCGCCGTGTATATAGAGAAAGATTTCACTGGTTTCTGGTGGCTGCCGCTCTTGTCAGCTTAGAATGGTGAGTTTTCTCACAGCCACAGAAAAGCAGCAGGATTGGTGGAGTTAGTCCCACCAGCCAAGGCACAAATCACCCTCATTTCCAGCACTCAAACAGGCCACCCCATCCACACGATCCTCCTCCCACTCGATTTCATCTCACTCTATCCTTTGATTCCTCCCCCCACCCGTGTCCTTATCCTGTTCCCACTTAAACGTCTACATTGTACAATCTGTGGAACTAACAGCCAAGTAACGATCAGCTTAACTTTACTGTCTTTCGATCTGATTACAAAACACAAACACATGATGATACCTGAGCTAATCCTTAACATATTGAATAACAGAAATGACACTTCAGTCAAGCTAGTTTGGACTTGTCAATGGGAGCAGTGCCAGGTCAGCCTGTTACTGATACACATTTCAATACATCAAATGGCTAAAGTGGCCGTGTCAAAATCCCGGAATCCCCCACCTAACAGCACTGGGGAAGTACCTTCGTCACACTGACTGCAGCTGTTCAGGAATAAGGCTCACTATCACCTTCTCAAGGGCATTACAGTCCTTTTGAACTGTCTGTTCAACAATTTGAAGCTGACTCCATATTGGAAACAGTTATTTTAATTGAAGCACCAGCAAGATTCAATGCTCAGATAATGTCACGTCAGCAAGGTATGAATATTTAGTGAGGGGGAGGGGGATCATGTGCCAGGATTAATCAAATTAAAGTTTATTACAATCTATTTAAATGAGGTTCCTGTCCTTTATGGACATGAATCCCGTGATGTTGCCGGCGAGAGGGAGGGAAATCAGAAAACCTGTTCTCTATGGAGAGTATCACGTTTCCCAATTTGCAGTGGATTTTGTGCCCATGTCGGTGATCCTGCACACGGAGTGTGTGAGCAGTGCTCTTCAAAGTACAATTATATGAACCCCCCTCACTAAATATTCGTATCTCGCCAACATGACGTCCTTTGTTATCCTTTGACGTATTCTTCATTTTGCCTACTTGCACATTATGCTTGTACAGCTGTTTGGTGTCCTCCTTGGCCCTTCTACGCTGAGGATAATTCAAACCTCTTCAATGTGATGAGATGTGGAGGAAGAAATTGCTAAGCAGATTATGGATATGTGTGGGGGTCACAGGGTAGTTGTCATGGGGGACTTTAACTTTCCAAATATTGATTGGAACCTTTGTAGGTTGAATAGTTCGGATGGGGCAGTTTTTGTGCAGTGTGTGCAGGAGGGTTTCCTGACACAATATGTGGATAGGCCGACAAGAGGTGAGGTCACATTGGATTTGGTACTGGGAAATGAACCAGGCCAAGTGTTAGATTTGGTTGTGGGAGAGCACTTTGGAGATAGTGACCACAATTCGGTGTCTTTTGTTATTGCAATGGAGAGGGATAGGGCCGTACGGCAGGGCAAGGTTTACAATTGGGGGAGAGGTAATTATGATGCGATTAGGCAAGAATTAGGGGGCATAAGTTGGGAACAGAAACTGTCAGGGAAAGGCACTAATGAAAAGTGGAACTTTTTCGAGGAACAAATACTGGGTGTCCTTGATAGGTATGTCCCTGTCAGGCAGGGAGGAAATGGCCGAGTGAGGGAACCATGGTTCACGAAAGAGGTGGAATGTCTTGTGAAAAGGAAGAGGGAAGCTTATGTAGGGATGAGGAAACAAGGTTCAGATGGCTCGATTGAGGGTTACAAGTTAGCAAGGAACGAGCTGAAAAAGGGGCTTAGGAGAGCTAGGAGGGGACATGAGAAGTCCTTGGCGGGTGGGATCAAGAAAAACCCCAAGGCTTTTTACTCTTATGTGAGGAATAAAAGAATGACCAGGGTGAGGTTAGGGCCGGTCAAAGACAGTCGTGGGAACTTGTGTATGGAGTCAGTAGAGATAGGCGAGGTGATGAATGAATACTTTTCTTCAGTGTTCACCGAGGAGAGGGGCCATGTTTTTGAGGAAGAGAAGGTGTTACAGGCTAATAGGCTGGAGGAAATAGATGTTCGGAGGGAGGATGTCCTGGCAGTTTTGAATAAACTGAAGGTCGATAAGTCCCCTGGGCCTGATGAAATGTATCCTAGGATTCTTTGGGAGGCAAGGGATGAGATTGCAGAGCCTTTGGCTTTGATCTTTGGGTCCTCACTGTCCACGGGGATGGTGCCAGAGGACTGGAGAATGGCGAATGTTGTTCCTCTGTTTAAGAAAGGGAATAGAAATGACCCTGGTAATTATAGACCGGTTAGTCTTACTTCGGTGGTTGGTAAATTGATGGAAAAGGTCCTGAGAGATGGGATTTACGACCATTTAGAAAGATGCGGATTAATCCGGGATAGTCAGCACGGATTCGTGAAGGGCAAGTCGTGCCTCACAAATTTGATAGAATTTTTTGAGGAGGTAACTAAGTGTGTTGATGAAGGTAGGGCAGTTGATGTCATATACATGGATTTTAGTAAGGTGTTTGATAAGGTCCCCCATGGTCGGCTTATGATGAAAGTGAGGAGGTGTGGGATAGAGGGAAAGTTGGCCGATTGGATAGGTAACTGGCTGTCTGATCGAAGACAGAGGGTGGTGGTGGATGGAAAATTTTCGGATTGGAGGCAGGTTGCTAGCGGAGTGCCGCAGGGATCAGTGCTTGGTCCTCTGCTCTTTGTGATTTTTATTAATGACTTAGAGGAGGGGGCTGAAGGGTGGATCAGTAAATTTGCTGATGACACCAAGATTGGTGGAGTAGTGGATGAGGTGGAGGGCTGTTGTAGGCTGCAAAGAGACATAGATAGGATGCAAAGCTGGGCTGAAAAATGGCAAATGGAGTTTAACCCTGATAAATGTGAGGTGATTCATTTTGGTAGGACTAATTTAAATGTGGATTACAGGGTCAAAGGTAGGGTTCTGAAGACTGTGGAGGAACAGAGAGATCTTGGGGTCCATATCCACAGATCTCGGAAGGTTGCCACTCAAGTGGATAGAGCTGTGAAGAAGGCCTATAGTGTGTTAGCTTTCATTAACAGGGGGTTGGAGTTTAAGAGCCGTGGGGTTATGCTGCAACTGTACAGGACCTTGGTGAGACCACACTTGGAATATTCTGTGCAGTTCTGGTCACCTCACTATAAGAAGGATGTGGAAGCGCTGGAAAGAGTGCAGAGGAGATTTACCAGGATGCTGCCTGGTTTGGAGGGTAGGCCTTATGAGGAAAGGTTGAGGGAGCTAGGGCTGTGCTCTGTGGAGCGGAGGAGGCTGAGGGGAGACTTAATAGAGGTTTATAAAATGATGAAGGGGATAGATAGAGTGAACGTTCAAAGACTATTTCCTTGGGTGTATGGAGCTATTACAAGGGGGCATAACTATAGGGTTCGTGGTGGGAGATATAGGAAGGATATCAGAGGTAGGTTCTTTACGCAGAGAGTGGTTGGGGTGTGGAATGGACTGCCTGCAGTGATAGTGGAGTCAGACACTTTAGGAACATTTAAGCTGTTGTTGGATAGGCACATGGAGCACTCCAGGATGATAGGGAGTGGGATAGCTTGATCTTGGTTTCAGATAAAGCTCAGCACAACATCGTGGGCCGAAGGGCCTGTTCTGTGCTGTACTGTTCTGTGTTCTATGTTAGCCCCAAAAACTAGATCTGCTGAAAAATCCACCCAGTCATAGAGACAGCAAGTCTGTGTCTAACCAAGGGCTTTAGGTCTCTCTGAATTAGTTTAGAGCTATGGCACAAACTTTCTCTGTGTTTGTCTTCACACTTTCTGAGGCACTCCATGGAGCTGAAAGACGATTCAGTTTTAACTGTAAGTAAGACCTAGGTTCAGTATTTGTTTTTTGCTCATCCTAACTCGAGAAAAATAAACCCAGAGTGGGGAAAAACTGCAATCTAGCAAAGCTTAATGCTGAATAATAGTATCAGGGGACTGCATTTGATCATATTCCAACAAATTACAAAAGCTCCCAGAGATAATGTTGTAGACAGCTTCTAGTCTCACATTGTTCTTGCCTCCCTTTGAACAATAACAAGTTGTTTTTCCAATAAGGAAGACACTTGTGATCGAATGTCATCCTGCGCTTGCCAAAAGTCACAGTCCAAAAGTAGTGTGTGTTGTAGTAAAGTGGTTCCAGTGAAAAGGAAGCACTTCTGGTCATTCAGTCCAGCCATGTCTAATCCCTCTAAATACCCTCATCGGCCTTTCATCTTACTGCCACTGCCTCGAGGGCTACCTTTGGCACCTTGCTCAATCTCATTTCCTATCCTGGTCCAGGGGGATCATTGTTCAAAGCTATGAGCCATTGACTAAGGTTTCCCCCCCCCGCCCCCCCCAGCCCCTGCACCCTCCCCCAGCCCCCCCCCCAGCCTCCCAGCCCTCCCCAGCCCCCCCCTCCCCAGCCCCCCCTCCCCAGCCCCCCCCCCCCCCCCCCCCAGCACCCCCCCCCCCCCTCCCCCCCCCCGGCCCAGTGAGTTTTTTGAAAGTTTATTTATTAGTCACAAGTAAGGCTTACATTAACACTGCAATGACGTTACTGTGAACTTCCCCTAGTTGCCACACTCTGGCGCCTGTTTGGGTCAATGCACCAAACCAGCACGTCTTTCAAACTGAGAGAGGAAACCGGAGCACCAGGAGGAAACCCACGCAGACACGGGGAGAATGTGCAAAACTCCACACAGACAGTGACCCCAAACCAGGAATTGAAGCCTGGTCCCTGGTGCTGTGAAGCAACAGTGCTAACCACTGTGCTACCATGAGTTTTGAGGCAATGGAGCATGAAATTACATGGACAGGATTCCTTCCAGGAACCCGTCTGCCCCCAACTGGGAGCAATTCCACAGTGAGATGGGCAGGGCCTCGGAGGAGAAATCCATCCTTGCCCCCAGTTAAGGCCCTGAAGTGGCCATTTAAAGGCCCTTTCCCATCCAGCCTCAATTTATAGGCTGACGGGCATCAAATAGATCAGGAAAGAAACAGAACAACCCTCAATCTCGGGTGAGAAGGGGTTGGGGGCAGGGGTGGGGTGCGCGAGGGCATCCATTAGAAGCCCCCTTCTGAGTGGAAGGGGGTGCCCTGTCTCAAGAGCTGGACACCTCCCACCCTGCCCCGACCTATCCAACGATGCCCAATAATTCCCCTTACAACGCTTCCCCCTAGGGGCCCCCTACCCTCCCCTCTCCATTATCCCTGTCATTTACCTGATTTCCATGTCCTGACACTTAGTTGCAGGCATGCCTCTTCCAGCCACTCCAGCACTGTGCCAGGATGGGCTGGAGAGCTGCTGGCCAATTGGCGGGCAGCTCCACAAGGTCTTGCCTACTGTCAATCAATGCTCATCAGAGCGTAAAATGGCAGTGGTTCTGTCAGAGTCAGCAGGGTGAATTCCTCACCAACTCTCCGGAGAGTGGGGTTTGAGCCTCGTCATCTGAAAAACTCAGGCCTAAGTCTTTATAACATGTGTTCCATACAAAAAATCATAATAATCGATACCATCCTAGTAAAAGTAAAGTCACCATAGTCCCAGATGAACATAGGCTGCTCTCCCCTTTGAAGGGGAGAGCTGACTGGTGGTGAGGTGATGATTTAACCTGAGGGGCACCACACCTTAGGTGAGGGGCAAGGTTGAGAGGCTGGTTAGGTACATTGACCCAAACAGGCGCCGGAATGTGGTGACTAGGGGAATTTCACAGTAACTTCATTGCAGTGTTAATGTAAACCTTACTTGTGATTAATAAATAAACTTTAACTTTAAGGCGGGGCTTTCATGAATAACCTTAGCCGGTGCGGGAATTGAACTCGTGCTGTTCACATCGCTCCATTCAACTAAGCTAAACCAACACCCCAACCATTCTAGTAATGACTTATAAAACCATAACAACATGTGAAAGCAATCCTAACCCCCAGGTCAGCTATTTTACACAATGCCCTCTACTTCCCCCTCAATGACCTTCTGTAATTGGTTTTGGTGGTACACAGGGAGGGATAGGCAATACATTCTGGTCTAGCCGCTGATACCTACATCATGAGAATGAACTAAAAGAGAATGAATGAGCTGACCAGGATATTTTTCTTCCTGTCGAGGCTGAGCTATGTGCAGGTTTGTGCCTTTATCTACTTAAATATCTCCAGAAACAGTAACAGCAGCTGAAATGGCTGGAGGGAATAAGACACATCTTTTTATCAAACAGATATGAAACAATCAGGACTGAAGAGGCTCTTGTGGGAAATGTGTTCAAGGTAATTGTGGCAATGTTTTCTTATGAAGATAGGTTAATATTTTATATAACACATAATGTCATTGGCTGAACAAACATATATATTGAACATTTTTTTGAAAAGAACACTTTTCCTAAGCAAAGGACACTGGCTTACAGCGGCTACTATGTTGCATCTGTGAAGGACAGAAGCTGGAGGTACCAAGTCCGTGAAGCTCCCAGAGAGAGACCACGTAATACATGGGTGAAAAGATACTGGATTTTATATAGTCAGAGAGAGAGAAACTGCCAAAGATGCAACAGCTGAACCCTATTTCTCTTTCCTCTGAAACCTCTCTCATCAAAGCTGAGCTATTTGTGATTTTGAAAACCCCAACAGAAGACCTCATTGCTGCAAACCGAGAGTTCTTAAAAGAGAATCCTGAATTAACACCACTGTCTCCAGTGAGAAACCCTGAGAACCAGCAGCTAATGTGGACCAGGACTCTTTCAACAGTTGTCAACAAGCCTTTGGACACTCAATAGATTTTTTCTTCTGAATTTACTTCTTACTTTGTCATGTTTTTGTAAGATCTGATACTCTACAGAGTTTTATTTCTTTTTTTGCATGCTTGGTAGGACATTGTACGTGTATTATTTTTGCATTAATGGGTGGTTGGACACATTTGTACATTTTAAACTTTTTATTAATTTATGCACCTTTACCTGAGTGAGGTTTAGCAATAAAATTAGTTTCTTCCTTGTTAACTGAACGAACCTGACTGCCTAATTTCTTGCACCAATCTATACACAGTTAAATATTATTAGCAATATCATTTCCTTTTAAAATTCAAACTCTGTCATAATCACTGGTTGTAATTATTATATTGAAAAAGAAATGGATTGGCATTGATAAACCACCTGGCATGACCTGAGGACATCCCAAAGCATTTTACAGTTCATGTAATATTTTTGAAGTGTAATTACTGTGCAATATAGGGACATGCACAGCTAATTTATGTACAGGAAGCTGTCACAAACATCAATGAATTGTTCTGATGGTCTACAGATCTATAACTTTTAAAAGAAAAAATAAATTCTCAACGACGAATGGAAATAAACTGGAGGACACGATTTCTTGTTTTAAGATGTTTACTGTAAAAAATGAACTACAGTCAACAAAAATCAAACACTACTTAACAAGCAAACGAATAGATCAAAGATACTTTATCATTAACTAATGAGTGCAATTGAGATATGTTGTACAACCCTTTTTACTGTGCACTATATTTTTGGAAGATATATAACATATATATACCGGTGGCACGGTAGCACAGTGGTTAGCACTGCTGCTTCACAGCTCCAGGGACCTGGGTTCGATTCCCAGCTTGGTCATTGTCTGTGTGGAGTTTGCACATTCTCCTCGTGTCTGCGTGGGTTTCCTCCGGGTGCTCCGATTTCCTCCCACAGTCCAAAGATGTGCGGGTTTGGTTGATTGGCCATGCTAAAATTGCCCCTTAGTGTCCTGAGATGCGTAGGTGAGAGGGATTAGTGGGTAAAATATATAGGGGTAGGGCCTGGGTGGGATTGTGATCGGTGCACACTCGATGGGCCGAATGGCCTCTTTCTGTACTGTAGGATTTCTATCAACATTACAAGATCCAGTTCCAGTTTTCTGGCAGTCTTACTTAAACCTTGTCAAATTTAACATTCCAGTATATTTTGAAAACTGGCCCACTACACCTGAATAAAGCAATTTTCCCCAGCAAGGGCCACTTCAGCGACTGCTCGTTCCTTATATCTCCTAAAGTCCCATCTTGTTCTGTTTTCTTCTTTTCAAACAAGAACCAGTTCTCACAGCCATCCTGCATGGTTGCATTTATGAAGGGCCTTTCCAGAGGAATGAATTGCCAAGTGCTTTACAGAGGGTAATCAGACATAAATGCATACCAAGCCAAGGAAGGAAATACTAGCAGGCGTGACTAAAAGCCTGAAGAAGGAGCGACACTCCGAAAGTTTATGCTACTAAATAAACCTGTTGGAATATATAAATTTAACCTGGTGTTGTGAGACTTCTTACTGTGCCCACCCCAGTCCAACACTGGCATCTCCACATCATTGCTAACAGCAACACAGGCTTTTCCCTCTTCATAGTAGCTTCATTCATCTCTCTCTCTATGTCCATGTTTCTGTTTCCAAAAAGTAGCTGATGCTTTTCTGTGTTCAGGTGTGAAAACTATCATCTGATTTTCAATAAGTTTCAGTTTGGGTTTCTTTTCTATGACAACCAGATCACATTAGCTTGTCTCTGGGCAGAGGTTTAGTATGGCCACCACCCCCCTATATAGAACACTCTGTTTCACCTTAAGTTGAAAGAGACATTTTACGACAAAACCATCTTGCAAAGACCTGCATTTGTAACAAAATCAATTACCAAATAATTTTATTGTCAATAGTTTTGGTTGGACAAATGTTGGCCAGGATACTGGAAAAGTCTCCTGTTCTTCTTTGTAATGTTCTGGAATTCTCTCTCTAGACCTTACCCCTTCTTACCTTTTTTAAGATTCTCCTTAAATGCAACGTTTTCAATGGAGCTTTTAGTCACGCCTGCTAGTATTTCCTTCTTTGGCTTGGTATGCATTTATGTCTGATTACCCTCTGTGAAGCACTTGGCAATTTATTCCTCTGGAAAGGCCCTTCATAAATGCAAGGGTTTGGCTGTTGTAATCGAGCACACGGCAAGAAAAGGAGAAACCCAATCAATACCCAGACCTCATCAAATGGATCTGATCAATAATTGGGACACAATGTGAGACGCTAAAAGTTTGATTTGTGAATCAAAAATATTGATCAAATCTACAGAACAAACTTGCAAATGTTTGGTTAAGTATCGACCTTCCCACAATGAATTTTGTTTTGTTACCTGTTTTGTACGTTTCCTAGGGCAGAAAAAAACGAAAACAGTTCCACATTCACTCAGTGAGTTCAAACTGAGTTCAGTTCTCTAGTCATTTTGAACTTGGAATGATCAGATAAAAATGAAACTTGTACATTATATCACAGATACTGTGACAGACTAAACAGATCATCAAACCTTCCATGTTGTGCGGCGGTCAATACCTTCCCTTTTCATCTTATAATTACAACCCAGATTTTGTGCTGAAAATAATGGTGAACAGTTATGACGGACTATGTGGTGGTCACTGATGGTCTGTCGGCACCATTTCTGTTGAGGATCTTGATGTAGATCTCAAGGAATCTGTCTCTATGCTGTCTATACAAAGCAAGATATTGAGAATGACAAAGAGTCCTGGTTGAACACAATAACATGAAGTTTATTATGAACAACCACTATATACAGCACTGCACAGGTCTCGATCTAACCTGGATCCTAACAGTTACTTAGCTTGATTACTTGACCATATGCCTGACTCGTAAGGTATACACAAATTCTTAAAGCGTCACAGTAAAGTTAAAGTTTATTTATTAGTCACAAGTAAGGCTTACATTAACACTGCAATGAAGTTACCTGAAATTCCCCTAGTCGCCACAGTCGGCACCTGTTTGGGTCAATGCACCTAACCAACACATCTTTCAGAACGTGGGAGAAAGCTAGAGCACCCAGAGGAAACCCACACAGACACGAGGAGAACATACAAACTTCACACAGACAGTGACCAAGCCAGGAATCAAACCCAGGTCCCTAGCGCTGTGAGGCAGCAGTGCTAACCACTGTGCTACCGTGCTGTCCCATTCAGTAGTGAATGTTGTTAGGAACAGGTTAACTGTGACCTTCCACTTTGGACCTAATTTGTATGTTAATTGTTTAATAGTACTCACCGGGATATATAAAGGGGTGGGTGGCACTGGGTGTTGGGTGTGTGTATGTGGAGCTGTAAAAGAGAATAAAGTGAGTTTGTGAAGAAGCTGGGCTTGCATCATCTTTTATTACTGAACTGCAACTGAGAAGCTTAACAAATGTCTGCAGTACGGATCACAGACAATAGGGAACATCAAACATGGAGGCTCTACCTTTTATCCCCCAGCCTTACACATGGTGTTGTCATGGTGATGCCACAATACAGCTTCTTGCAGAAAGAGGCCATTCAGCCCTTCGAGCCTGCTCTGCCATTCAATATGATCATGGCTGACCCTCTACCTCGATGTCTAATTCCTGCTTTCTCCTCAACTCCTTTGCCAGCATTAAAATCCCTCCAAAAATCTACCTCTTTCTTGGATACATTCAGTGACTTGGCCTCCACAACCTTCTGCGGTAGACAGTCTTCTGCAGCACGGTGGCAGAGTGGTTAGCACTGCTCCCTCACAGCGCCAGGGACCCACGTACAAGTCTGGCTTTGGGTGACTGTCTGTGTGGAGTTTGCACATTCTCTCCGTGTCTGCATGGGTTTCCTCCGGATGCTCCAGTTTCCTCCCACTGTCCAAAGATGCGCAGTTTAGGTTAGTTGACCAATCTATATTGCCCCTTAGTATCGGGGGCGGGGCGGGGAGGGCTAACAGGATAAATATGTGGGGTTACAGGGATAGGGCCTGGGTGGGATTGTTGTCGGTGCAGATTCGATGGGCAGCATAGCCTCCTTCTGCACTGTATGGATTCTATGATTTTTCTAGAATTCCACAGGTTCATTACCCTCTGAGTTAAGAAACTTTTCCTCATCTCAGTCCTAAATGGTTCACTCCATGACCTGAGACTGTGTCTCCTGAAAAGTTCAGCATTTCTCTGATTGCTGGTGCATCGAACACCCCCTATCTCCGGCATCTGCCCTAAAGAGCATGAAATTCCCTCACTGCTGTGACCTCGCAACACTCCCAGCATGAACTCAGCCACCGACACGCATGTATCTGCATTGGGGTGGGAAATGGTGTGCTGCACCTGCATCCCCCAGTGTGTCAGGCATCAAGCGGAGGTTAGAGTCATAGAGTCATAGAGGTTTACAGCATGGAAACAGGCTCTTCGGCCCAACTTGTCCATGCCGCCCTTTGTTTTAAACCCCTAAGCTAATCCCAATTGCCCGCATTTGGCCCATATCCCTCTATACCCATCTTACCCATGTAGCTTTTTAAAACACAAAATTGTACCTGCCTCTTGGGGGGTTGTCAGACAACAAGAGGTTGTCTGCCTCTTGGCTGGCTCTGACGGGCAGTTCAACTGAGGAATTAAAACAATGGATGAGACTGATAAGTCACATATTTATCCTCGTCTCTGTGTGGGTTTCCTCCGGGTGCTCTGGTTTCCTCCCACAGTCCAAAGATGCGAGGGTTAGGTTGATTGGCCATGTTAAAATTGCCCCTTAGTGTCCTGAGATGCGTAGGTTAGAGGGATTGGTGGGTAAAATGTGTAGGGATATGGGAGTAGGGTCTGGGTGGGATTGTGGTCGGTGCAAACTCGATGGGCTGAATGGCCTCTTTCTGTACTGTAGGGTTTCTATGATTTCTATGATCACCGATTGTCCATTGTGATTGGCCTTAGCCACAGTGAGGCTTCTCAATGCCCGGCACATAAATGAGGTTGCTCTGATGGAGCAGAGCGTCCGCCATCACCTTCACCCTGATGTCGCACACTTCAGGCCAACAGGCTCTTACCTGATGCCAGCCTTCCCGTGGCCTGATGACCTTCCTCCTCACTCGCCCTCCAGCTCCAGGGCTCCCAGCTCATGGTTGGTGAGGATGGCCAGGTTTGACACCCCTCACCGATGGTAGATTGGCTCCGTTTCTCCTGCAAGTCAGTGTAGAGTTTCAAAGAGTGCCGAGATCTCCACCATGCTGTGCACCACCAACTCCTCCCCCACAAATTCATAACACCCCCGAGAGGTTTGAGAATGTTACCATCCCCCTGGGCATCTGAACCTTTGATGGACCAGGGATCGCTGATTCACCTCTCCAGCCTTGGGATGCACAGGCACAAGTGTGATCCAAAACTACATGAGACCTCACACTTGATCGCAAGCATGGATAGCCATGGTTAGGTACATTGGCCATGCTAAATTCTCCCTCAGTGTACCCGAACAGGTACCGAAGTGTGGCGACTAGGGGATTTTCACAGTAATTTCATTGCAGTGTTAATGTAAGCCTACTTGTGACACTAATAAATAAACTTTAAACTTTAGCCATAGTGTCCTATTCATAGAACATAGAACATAGAAAAGCTACAGCACAAACAGGCCCTTCGGCCCACAAGTTGCGCCGAACAATTTCCTTACCTTCTAGGCTCATCTATAACCCTCTATCTTACTAACCTCCACGAACCTATCCAAAAGTCTCTTAAAAGACTCAATCGAATCCGCTTCCACCACCACTACCGGCAGCCGATTCCACGCACCCACCACCCTCTGAGTGAAAAACTTAGCCCTAACATCTCCTCTATACCTACTCCCCAGCACCCTAAACCTGTGGCATCTCGTGACAACCATTTCAGCCCTGGTTAAAAGCCTCTGAAAATTCACTCTATCAATACCTCTCAACATCTTATACACCTCTATCAGGTCACCTCTCATCCTTCGCCTCTCCAAGGAGAATAGACCTAGCTCTCTCAACCTATCCTCATAAGCCATACCACTTAATCCCGGCAACATCCTCGTAAATCTCCTCTGCACCCGTTCTATGGCTTCCTCATCCTTTCTGTAATGAGGCGACCAGAACTGGGCACAGTACTCCAGGTGGGGTCTGACCAGGGTCCTATACAGCTGCAGCATTATCTCCCGATTTCTAAACTCAATTCCTGTATTGATGAGGTTGGGGGGAGGGAATCGTGATGAGGTGACTGAGAGCGAGGAGGTTAGCCCGCAAATAGAGAAGGACTGTACACAGTGTAAGAGGGAGAATAGACGGGTGATGGAGAAGGGGAGAGCTCAGACCAAAGGTTTGAGATGTGTCTATTTTAACGCCAGGAGTGTAGCGAATAAAGTGGATGAGCTTAGAGTGTGGATTGATGCTTGGAAGTGTGATGTGGTGGCCATTATGGAGACTTAGGGACAGGGACAGGACTGGATACTTCAGGTGCCGGGTTTCAGATGTTTCAGAAAGGACGGGGGGGTGGGGGGGGGGAGAGAGTGGCACTGCTGATCAGGGATAGTGTCACAGCTGTAGAGAAGGTGGAAGCCGTGCAGGGATTGTCTACGGAGTCTCTGTGGGTGGTAGTTTGGAGCGCGAAGGGGTTGATAACTTTGCTGGGTGTTTTCTACAGGCCGCCCAATAGTAACAGGGATGTTGAGGAGCAGATAGGGAAACAGATCCTGGAGAGATGTAGCAATAACAGGGTTGTCGTGATGGGAGACTTTAATTTCCCAAACATCGATTGAAATATCCCTAGGGTAAGGGGTTTGGATGGGAAGGAGTTTGTTAGGTGTGTTTCCTGACACAGCATGTGGATAAGCCTACAAGAGGAGAGGCTGTACTCGATCTGGTACTGGCTAATGAGCTTGGACAGGTGTCGGATCTCTCAGTGGGGGAGCATCTTGGGGATAGTGATCATAACTCTATCTGCTTTACGCTAGCATTGGAAAGAGATAGGATCAGGCAAGCTAGGAAAGTGTTTATCTGGAGGAAGGGGAAATATGAAGCCATCAGGCAGGAGATTAGAGGCATAAATTGGAAGGAGGTATTCTCGAGGAAAAGTACTGAAGTAAGGTGGCAGATTTTCAAGGAATGTTTGTCTGGAGTTCTGCATGACAACGTTCCGATGAGACAGGGAGGTTTTGGTAGGTTATGGGAACCGTGGTGCACGAAAGCTGCGCTGAACCTAGTGAAAAAGAAAAGGAAAGTGTACAAAAGGTTCAGAGAGCTAGGTGATGATAGGGATCTAGATGAGTATGCGGCTTGTAGGAAGGGACTTAAGAAAGAAATTAGGAGAGCCAGAAGGGGTCACGAGAAGGCCTTGGCAGGTAAGATTAAGGAGAGCCCTAAGGCGTTCTATAAATATGTGAAGAGTAAAAGGATGAGATGTGAAGGAATAGGACCTATAAAATGTGAAGGTGAGAAAGTCTGTACAGAACCGGAAGAAATAGCAGAGGTGCTTAATGAATATTTTACCTCAGTATTCACGGTGGAAAAAGACCTGGGTGGTTGTACTACAGGATTGAGGCGGACTGAAAAGATTGAGTATGTGGACATTAAGAAAGAGGATGTGTTGGAAATTTTGAATAGCATCAAGATAGATAAGTCGCCGGGACCGGATGGGATGTACCCCAGGTTACTGTGGGAGGCGAGGGAAGAGATTGGAGAGCCTCTGGCGATGATCTTTGCATCGTCGATGGAGACAGGAGAGGTTCCGGAGGATTGGAGGATTGCGGATGTGGTTCCTATATTCAAGAAAGGGAATAGGGATAGCCCAGGAAATTACCGACTGGTGAGTCTAACCTCAGTGGTTGGTAAGTTGATGGAGAAGATCCTGAGGGACAGGATTTATGAACATTTAGAGAAGTTTAGTATGCTCAAAAGTAGTCAGCACGGCTTTGTCAAAGGCAAATCATGCCTTACGAGCCTGATGGAGTTCTTTGAAAATGTGACTAAACACATTGACGAAGGGAAAAGCGGTAGTTGTGGTTTACATGGACTTCAGCAAGGCGTTCGATAAGATCCCCCATGCAAGACTTCTCGAGAAAATGAGAGGGCATGGGATCCAAGGGGCTGTTGCCTTGTGGATCCAGAACTAGCTTGCCTGCAGAAAGCAGAGAGTGGTTGTAGATGGGTCTTTTTCTGAATGAAGGTCGGTCACCAGTGGAGTGCCCCAGGGATCTGTTCTGGGACCCTTGCTGTTTGTCATTTTCATAAATGACCTGGATGAGGAAGTGGAGGGATGGGTTGGTAAGTTTGCCGACGACACGAAGGTTGGTGGTGTTGTGGATAGGTTGGAGGGATGTCAGAAGCTGCAGCGTGACATAGATAGGATGCAAGACTGGACAGAGAAGTGGCAGATGGACTTCAACCCGGATAAATGTGTAGTGGTCCATTTTGGCAGGTCAAATGGGATGAAGGAGTATAATATCAAGGGTAAGACTCTTAGCAGTGTAGATGATCAGAAGGACCTTGGGGTCCGGGTCCATAGGACTCTAAAATTGGCCTCACCGGTAGAGGAGGTGGTTAAGAAGGCGTATGGCGTGCTGGCCTTCATCAATCGAGGGATTGAGTTTAGGAGTCGGGAGATAATGATGCAGCTTTATAAGACCCTCGTCAGACCCCACTTAGAGTACTGTGCTCAGTTCTGGTCGCCTCATTACAGGAGGGATGTAGAAATGATTGAAAGGGTGCAGAGAAGATTTACAAGGATGTTGCCTGGATTGGTTGGTATGACTTATGAGAATAGGTTGAGGGAGCCCGGTCTTTTCTCCTTGGAGAGACGAAGGATGAGAGGTGACCTGATAGAGGTGTACAAGATGTTGAGAGGTATAGATTGGGTGGATTCTCTGAGGCTTTTTCCCAGGGCTGAAATGGCTGCTACGAGAGGACACAGGTTTAAGGTGCTGGGGAGTGGGTACAGAGGTGATGTCAGGGGTAGGTTTTTCACTCAGAGGGTGGTGGGTGAGTGCAATCGGCTGCTGTCAGTAGTGGTGGAGGCAAACTCGATAGGGTCTTTTAAGAGACTTCTGGATGAGTACATGGGACTTAATAGGATTGAGGGTTATAGGTAAGCCTATATATAGGCCTAGGTAGGTAGGGACATGACTGGCGCAACTTGTGGGCCGAAGGGCCTGTTTGTGCTGTATTTTTTCTATGTTCCATGTTCTATGTTCTATGAAGGCCAGTATTCCATACACCTTCTTAACCACAGCCTCTACCTGCGACGCCGCTTTGAGCGTCCTATGAACCCGGACCCCAAGATCCCTCTGTTCTTCCACACTGCCAAGTGTCTTACCCTTAATATTATATTGGTCCATCCTATTCGACCTGCCAAAATGAACCACCACACACTTATCTGGGTTGAAGTCCATCTGCCACTTCTCCGCCCAGTCTTGCATCTTATCTATGTCTCGTTGCAACTGCTGACACCCCTTTACACTTTCCACAACACCTCCAACCTTTGTGTCATCAGCAAACTTACCAACCCATCCTTCCACTTCCTCATCCAGGTCATTTAGCTCAATGTTCTCTCAATACTCACCCGTGCTGAGCGTACAAGATCATTGAACCTTTTCAGGCACTGGCTCCAGGTTCTCCGGATAAGGTCATGCCCACTGACTTTATTGCCATCTCGCTCCATGCCTCCTTGGTAAGGTGGGTGTCCTCCTCCTCTCATCCCTCCTTTGCTTGACTGCCTCCTCCAGGGCTCGGAGGCAGTCATTTGGGACAAGCCCCCCTCCTGTCTAGTGTGGCCTCCTGCTGCTGCCATTGTGGTGACAGGGATTATTCTGCAGCCTGTGGAAGTCTCTTGTGATGTTCACGCCCATGGCTGCTTGGCCAATTCAGAAGCTGGCAGCCAGCATAATATCCCATGTTTCAATTTTTAAAAATTAACCCTTGGGACATGGGTGTCACTGGCTGGTCAGTATTTATTGCCCATCCCTAGTTGCACTTGGAGGGCAGTTGAGAGTCAACTGCTGTGGCTCTGGAGTTACATGTAGGCCAGACCGGATAAGGACGGCAGATTTCCTTCCCTAAAGGACGTTAGTGACCCAGATGGGTTTTCCCGACAATTGACAATGGTTTCACAGCCATCAGTAGATTCTTCATTCCCGATATTTTTATTGAATTCAAATTCTACCAGCTGCTGTGGGGGGAAATGAATTCAGACGGGACTGGTCTTCGCAGCTGCTTCTGGTTCTCCCTGCCAAGTGCGCATGTCAAACATTAAATTCTACCCAGAGAGCTGTGGATACTCCATCGTTGAGTATATTCAAGAGTTCGATAGGGTTTTGAATACTCAGGTAGTTTGAGGGACAGTGCAGGAAAGTGGAGTTAAGGTAGAAGATCAATCACCATCTTACTGAATGGTTAAGTAAATGGCCTCAGCTCCTATTTCTTTTAAAACTACTTGAATCCTATGAACAGGACAAGGTCTCCATTGGCAGAGGTCAAAAGCCTATTCTCTGAAAGTATCTAGTCAATGTGTGAATAATAACAATTCATATTCATAAAGAACAGAAAGAATTTACATTTAAATAGCAGCTTTCACAACCTCAGGACATCTCTACGCGTTTATCAGCCAATGAAGTCCAATTTGAAGTGTAGTCACTGTTGTGATGTAGGGAAAAGCGGCAGCCAATTTGTGCACAGCAAGCTCCCACAAACAGCCATGTGATGATGACCAGCTGGTTTGTTTGGTGATGTTAGTTGAGAAACTAATGATGATTGGGAGAACACTGGATTTTTTCACTTCATCTGAGAGTCATAGAATCCTGCAGCACAGAGAAGGGCCTTCAGCCCATCGAGTCTGCACCGACAGTAACTACCACTAAAGGTGCACTCATCCCATTTTCCTGCACTTGTCCCATATCCTTGAATGTCATGATGACATACGTTACAAGAGTGTATTTGTGAATGTCTCACCTCCATGGTGCAACACTCCTTTAGGGCTGAACGGGATGCCAGCCTACAGTTTGTGCTTAGGTGTCTGCAGACTTTAACCCACAACTTTCTGACTCCGAAGCGATAGAGCCACTCACTAAGCCACTAACCAAACCTGGCCTCCAGATCCAAAAAAAGCTCACATCATCTTCTGTTGCTTTGGATTGGTTTATGTTTCTTACCTTTATGAACAGGGCCTCTCCAGACACTTGTTTCTCATGTCTTATCAGCTTCCAGAGACAAGCCCGTGCCTGTGCGGAACATTATCCGGCATAGGATGACCTGGGCAAATAATAGGCTTGCCATTGTTTCTGGATTACATGTGAGCTTTCTGCTATACACTCAGGTTATTTTAGAAGACAATTAGTACCAGTTGCTTGAGACATCTATATAAGCAGTTAAACAACCAAATACGTTTATTCATGGAAAGTTAGCAATACGAAAAATCTGCTGAATCAAATCCAAATGACTTGGGAGTTTGGAATAAATCCGGGAAAGAGTTAAACAGAGAAACCCATCATTTGCATTCACTTCCTTTTGGTTTCCATTGCAGAACTTTCAAAAACAAACAGATGATTTTAAAAAAATGGCAGCAAATACTTAATCCTCAATCTGACCAACATATCTTACCCCCTGAACTGTTTTTAAAAATAGAATGTATTCCTTTCTCGGAGTTGCAAAGCCAATGTACAGAGCGGACGGTGCACGCCCTTAATCCATCTCCTCACTTGCTCCAAAAAAAACAAGAAAACAAATTGGGGTGGCACGGTGGCACGGCTGCCTCACAGCGCCAGGGACCCGGGTTCAATTCCTGGCTCGGGTCACTGTCTGTGTGGAGTTTGCATGTTCTCCCTGTATCTGTGTGGGTTTCCTCCGGATGCTCCGGTTTTCTCCCACAGTCCAAAGATGTGAGGGTTAGGTGGATTGGCCATGCTAAATTTCCCCTTAATGTCAGGGGGACTAGTAGGGTAAATACGTGTGGTTATGGGGATAGGACCTGGATGGGATTGTGGTCAGTGCAGACTCGATGGGCTGAATGGCCTCCTTCTGCAGTGTAGGGATTTTATGCTTCTATGAATTCAAATTCAAATTGAATCCAATTCATGGTCCCCACAAGAGAGACAAACACGATCCAAACTGACAAAAGCAGACATTACACCTCAAGCTGATCCTGCGCTTGACCTGAGCCAAAGGGCTGAGAAGCGATACTTGCCTACTGTTCCTAATCCACAATTTAAACATAATTGGTACATCAGAAGTGTCCTTACAACATTGAAAGCAATTGAGCTACAGTCCAATCAGAAACCAGTCCTTGAGATAAAGGCATTTTATTCAAACAATAGAAAAGCAGCTCAGCAGTCTGTACACAAGAGAACATTGAGAGTTATCTTTTGTTAGAACCATTCTGATCAGATTACATCATTGGGTAATAGTTTGAAATGTTAAAGTGATTTTAAAACCAGAATGTGATGTGCAACTTCACTCACTTGGGGAATGGGTCAGTAAAACTGCTTGGATCTGAGAAGAAAGGAACTCAGTCACTGTATTAATGTAATTATTCCAATCGATTGACTTCCTATGCACACACACACACTCACACACAGACAGACAGACAGACACACGCACTCACAGACACACACACACTCAACACACACACACAGACAGATAGACACACACTCACACACAACACACACACAGACAGGCACACACACACACACACACACTTAACACACACACACACACACAGACGCATACACACACTCAACACACACACACAGAAAGACACACACACTCACAGACACGTACTCACACACACATTCACGCACACACACTCAACACACACACTCACACAGACAGACACACATAGGCATGTATTCACACACAGACACACATAGACACTTGCACACTCACACAAAGACACACACACAGACACTCACACACAGGCACACACACACACTCACACAGACACTCACAAGCACACACAGATACACACTCACAAGCACACACACACACTCACAGACACACACTCACAGATTCACACACACACAGATACGCACTCACACACAGTCACACACACACAAACAGACACGCACTCACACATAGACACACACTAACAGACACACACACACACACTTTAGTAGGACTCCATTAGAAATTTCTTCCCTCAGGTTCCAGTTACATGTAATCTGACATCATGTGATGCAGTCTAGCTATTGGCATAATAACTGTTAACCCTTCATACTGCATTGATCACATAAACCTGCCATCGATTGTCATAAAATCCCATCTGGGTCACTAATGTCATTTAGGGAAGGAAATCTGCTGTCCTTACCTGGCCTGGCCTACATGTCACTCCAGAGACACAGCAATGTGGTTGACTCTTAACTTCCCTCTGAAATGGACCAGCAAGACACGGTGGCACAGTGGTTAGCATGGCTGCCTCACAGTACTAGGGACCTCGGTTTGATTCCTGGCTTGGCTCACTGTCTGTGCGGAGTCTGCACATTGCGTGGGTTTGATTTGATTTGATTTGAGGGTCACATCAACTTAATTAACTTAAACATCAGCTTAATGCAAGGTAAGTCCATTCAAAAGTCTGACAGCAGCAGGGAAGAGGCTGTTCTTGAGTTGGTTGGGACGTGACCTCAGATTTTTGTATCTTTTTCCCGATGGAAGAAGGTGAAAGAGAGAATGGCCGGGGTGTGTGGGGTCCTTACTTATGCTGGCTGCTTTGCGAGACAGTGGGAAGTGTAGACCGAATCAATGGATGGGAGGCTGGTTTGCGTGATGGATTGGGCTACATTCATGACCTTTTGTAGTTCCTTGTGGTCTTGGGCAGAGCAGGAGCCATGCCAAGCTGTGATACAACCAGAAAGAATGCTTTCTATGGTGCATCTGTAAAAGTTGGTGAGAGTCGTAGCTGACATGCCAGATTTCCTTAGTCTCCTGAGAAAGTAGAGGCAGTGGTGGGCTTTCCCCGGGCGGCTCTGGTTTCCTCCCACAGTCTGAAAGACGTGCTGGTTAGGTGCATTGGCCATGCTAAATTCTCCCTCAGTGTACCCGAACAAGCGCTGGAGTGTGGCGACTAGGGGATTTTCACAATAACTTCATTGCAGTGTTAATGTAAGCCTACTTGTGACTAATAAATAAACTGTAAAAAAAACTCAGTTCAAGGGCAATTAGGGTTGGGCAGCAAACGTTGATTTTGCCAGCAGCACCAATGTCACAGGAAAGAATAAACATTTAACAATTAAGGATTAGCCTTGAGGTGTTTGTCTGCACAACTCAACTTCCTCATTTGTACATAAAAGCAAAACAATGCAGCTGCTGGAAATCTGAAACAGAAACAGGAAGTGTTGGAAATACTCAGCAGGTCTGGCAGCTTCTGTGGAGAGAGAAACAGAGTTAACAGGCAGGATTTTCCGGCTGTGCTTGCCCCAAAACCGGAAAATCCAGCTCCAGGTCAACCGACCTTTGCAAGGTCCGCCCCCTGCCCGCTATGATACTTATGGTGGGCGGGACAGGAAAATTCCCCCAATATTCCAGGCCTGATGAAAGGTCACAACCTTAAAGTCTGCTTCTCCCTCTGCAAATGCTGCCTGACCATCTGTATTTTCCAAATCCAATTCCAATGTTGGTGATTTCCTCTGACTTCTGTTAACTTGCTCCTGAAATTCAGCAGTCTGAAGCCTCTGCTGTGTTGTGGTGGTCACGCAGGCTGAGCACAAAGTCTATTCAGAGTCTTCATCCTTGACTATACTATTGTTAATTTGCCTGTCTCGTGTGGTAGCCTTGACCACATAAGACATTAGAGAAATGTTGTGGAACAGATTTCACACAAACTGATCTTCAGCTCTGTACTGGGGCCAGAAAGCATTGTCCTCTTGATAAGTGCTTTTCTAACACATTGCTCTTAAGCAATGTTGGTATTACAAAGGTCAGATAGCTGCCTTAAGTTATCTACTAGTTTTAAGTTGCAATCTTGATGTGATTAATAGTGGTTTGTAGCCATAATCAATTATTGGCAATGAAACAGGAGCAATGGGAAAGAATCATTAGCCACAATCAGAATTCATAGAATCATAGAATCCCTACAGTGCAGAAAGAGGCCATTCGGCCCATCGAGTCTGCACCGACAACAATCCCACCCAGACCCTATCTGCATGATCCCACACATTTTACCCCGCTAATCCCTCTAACCTATGCATCCCAGGACACTAAGGGGCAATTTAGCATGGCCAATGTACCTAATCCACATATCTTTGGATTGTGGGAGGAAACTGGAACATTCGGGGGAGAACGTTCAAACTCCACACAGACAGTGACCCAAGCTGGGAATTGAACCTGGGTCCCTGGCGCTGTGAGGTGGCAGTGCTAACCGCTGTGCCGCTCACATTCATAGGATTGATAGCATCCTCTATGGTTTGATTGAAATGTTCATTGTCATTTTATAATGGGGCCGTATTGCTGGATACCCTCAATGTTTGTTATAAAATGTACAGGTTAACCAGGTTCGAGACATTATGTGGTTTCTTGTTTGTCCTTTGAGGTGAAGGTGACAAGTTCATCATCTGCTAGTGTTCTGGTGGGTACCTGATGACTACTCAGGCCAACGTGCACCAGGAAGGGTTCGATTCCCGGCTCGGGTCACTGTCTGTGTGGAGTTTGCACATTCTCCTCGTGTCTGCGTGGGTTTCCTCCGGGTGCTCCGGTTTCCTCCCACAGTCCAAAGATGTGCGGGTTAGGTTGATTGGCCAGGTTAAAAAAAATTGCCCCTTAGAGTCCTGGGAGGCGTAGGTTAGAGGGATTAGCGGGTAAAATATGTGGGGGTAGGGCCTGGGTGGGATTGTGGTCGGTGCAGACTCGATGGGCCGAATGGCCTCCTTCTGCACTGTAGGGTTTCTATGATTTCTTTCTATGATACTGCAGATAGGACAGGGTAGTACAGACAGCTACCTTTTGAACAGGTTCTGGCTCGGGATTTCCTCCCCTTGTGTTTAACATGCATTTGGTTTCAAAGGAGGCCACACTCTTTTTTTATTTGGCTGCATCAAGCACAGTAATCCTTGGTAATTTCTCAGAGTCGATGTCAAAACTCCGAAGCGAAAGTTTCAGAGTGTTCTTGCAGAGCTTCCTCTGACCACGGGAGACTCTCCATCAAAGATTCACTGTGCTAAGCAAGTCTCAGGGTTCTCACTGTGTGACCGGCCCACAAGCCCAGGCCCAGCAAGGTGGTCTGAAGGTCTCCTCGTTGAAGGTTTTTGATAAAGATAAGGGGCAAGAATGTTGATTAATCCTCTGTTGAAGCCCTTAACAAACACTGACGAAGGACGCTGATCAAATCATTAACAACATTCGGGGAACAGAAACTTATTTATCAAAATGATAGAAGCGGCAGTCAAAGAGATTAGCAGGAAGACTTTTTTATTAGTTGATGGGATGTGGACGATGCTGGCTAGGCGGGCATTTATTGCCCATTTCTAATCTCCCTTATTCACAGGGCATTTAAGAGAACCACGTTGCTGTGAGTCTGGAGTCACTTGTAGGTCAGACCGGGTGAGGACGGCAGATTTCTTTCCCTAAAGAACATTAGTGAACCAGATAGGTTTGATTTGATTTGATTTCATATATTATTGTCACATGTATTAACATAAAATGAAAAGTATTGTTTCTTGTGCGCTGTACAGACAAAGCATACCGTTCATTGAGAAGGAAAGGAGAGAGTGCAGAATGTAGTGTTACAGTTATAGCTAGGGTGTAGAGAAAGATCAACTTAATGCAAGGTAGGTCCATTAAAAAGTCTGATGGCAACAGGGAAGAAGCTGTTCTTGAGTCGATTGGACGTGACCTCAGACTTTTGTATCTTTTTCCTGGTGGAAGAAGGTGGAAGAGAGAATGTCCAGGGTGAGTGGGGTCCTTAATTATGCTGGCTGCTTTGTCGAGGCAGCAGGAAGTGTAGACAGAGTCAATGGATGGGAGGCTGGTTTGCGTGATGGATTGGGCTACATTCATGACCTTTTGTAGTTCCTTGCGGTCTTGGGCAGAGCAGGAGCCATACCAAGCTGTGATGCAACCAGAAAGAATGCTTTCTATGGTGCATCTGTAAAAGTTGGTGAGAGTCGTAGCTGACATGCCAAATGTCCTTAGTCTTCTGAGAAAGTAGAGGCATTGGTGGGCTTTCTTAACTATAGTGTCAGCATGGGAGGACCAGGACAGGTTGTTGGTGATCTGGACACCTAAAAACTTGAAGCTCTCGACCCTTTCTACTTCATCCCTGTCCCACAGACAGGGACATGTTCTCCTTTACGCTTCCAGAAGTCGATGCCAATCTCCTTCATTTTGTTGACATTGAGGGAGGAGGCGAGACCTGGAGGGTCCAGGCTTGCTTTCAGGTAGCACAGATGTTGGACTTCTGCCTTCCTCAGTGTCAGGGGCTGGAGGTGTCACTCACAGGGTGGGGGCTGTCTGATGGGCCGGAGATGCCCAAGGTTCCCTGGCTGGAGGCCCGGAGGCTGTATTCCTGCCGATCCTCTTCCCTTCAGGTTCCCGGGGCCCCCTGTGCTCCTTCATGGGATGGGGGGCAGTTGGAGTGAGATCCAGAAGCCCTGCCATCCTCTGGTGCTGACACCCATGGATTCCCACCAGCGCCTGCACTATGCAGTTGAAGCCCTGCACCATGGGGCAGACACCTTCTGCCATGGAGTGCACATCCTGCACCGAGGTCTCCACTGTGGATGTCAGCCTCGCAGTGATGGCCTCAGTCCACTGCAGTGACTCCACCATCTCCTTGGATAGAAGGCAATGGGACTCTTTCCATTGGCCTTGCAGTCCAAGGAGAACTGCTGTCATCCCTTCCTGATACTCACGACTCTGCCTTTGCAGCACCAGCAGCTGTGGGATGACTGGGCCCAGGGACACATCATCACCCTGAGGCTCAGCAGAGTCCTGGGCTCCTGCATTCCTCCCAGTGCCGGTTCCCTGGGACATCTCTGCCTCTGCCTGCTGTGATCGTCAGCTGTGAGGTGGTCACCAATGAGTGACCCAGAAGCCTGCCCACCGAGGTGTGAGTATCTGTGCTGGTGCCGGGTGCGGGTGACAGCTGGGACGCATTCTCCACAGTGGGGTCAGAGAAGTCCTCCTCTGCACTGCTGGAGTCCAGTTGTTCCAGGCGGCGCGAGGATGGTCTGGCCTGCGAGAGAGGCCACATGGCATCAGTGCATTACATGGGACACAGAGGGAACATTGTTTACCCACTTGAACCTTGAGAAATGACACATTGTGTTGAGGATTCCCACATTTCTTTGCTGTTCTCACTTCACTAGCAGCACAGGCACGCTCTTCCTCCTCCCCAGCCAGCTTGAGGGCTCACTGCTCAAAACATGAGCGGCTTTGCAGCTTGGGCATGACTCTCGCTGGTTGTGCTTGCTGACACCTGTTATACTCTAATTTGTCCTGCACGGACATGGATAGAGAGAGTGTAGGTGGGAGTGTGGACATTTAAGACAGTGATGTGCTGTGGCAGGCACGGGGCTTGAGTGGTAGCTGGAATGTGCGGAGCAGAGCAGCTACTGGGGGAACAAGGTGATTGTGGGAGGGATGGGGGGAAACTGGTGCCTGTTGTTGGCAGAAGCCAAGGCTGAGTGTGAAAGGGTGCGAGGGGTCCGGTGGGAGAGTGGGGGTGGTTTACTTAACCTGGCTGAGCTAAGAAGGCCATTCATCTTCTTCCGACACTGCCGACCCGTCCTATTCTGTACTGCACTTGCACTCACCAGGACTGCCACTGCATCCCAGATGGGGATGGCCACCCTGCTGGACAGCCATCTCCTGGAGTGTGGGTATAGGGTTTCAGCCTCTGCACCACTCCATCAAGCAGTCTGGTGAGAGCCCCCTCTGTAAAGCACGGTGCTGGCCTTGTGGCTGCCGTCCACGGCAGTGGTTGTGGAACAAGTGCTGGGGAGCCGTTTATATAGAGCTCCCCAGTGCTTGCAGCTGTTAACTTATTGTGCGGAGGGCGAATCAGAGGGGACGCGCCACTGGAGTGATGTGAAACTCGTGGGAATAAAAATTAACGGCAATGAACCCGAAGATTCGGCTGAAAACAAGTTGGCGCCATCGGCACGGAACACTCTGTGTTTTGTCCTGGAGTGGAGATGCCGGCGTTGGACTGGGGTAAACACAGTAAGAAGTCTCACAACACCAGGTTAAAGTCCAACAGGTTTATTTGGTAGCAAATACCATAAGCTCAGTTGGTTTTGGAGCGGAGCAGACGCCACAAACTGCCGGCTCCAAGTGGAGAGGATCTCCAAAGGAGCTCTGCTCCGAAAGCTTATGGTATTTGCTACCAAATAAACCTGTTGGACTTTAACCTGTTGTTGGGAGACTTCTTATTTTGTCCTGGAACCAATACTCTGCCATTTTCTGGTAAGATTCCACCGCCTTTTGAGGAAGAGAATTCTAAAGACACAGAGCTCTCTGAGAGGAAGAAATTCTCCTCAACTCTGTCTTAAATGAGCGTCTCCTTATTTTTAAACAGTGACCCCTGGTTCTAGATTCTTCCACAAAAGGAAACATCCTCTCCACATCCACCCTCTCAATACCCCTCAAGATCCCAAAGGTTTTATAGAATCATAGAATCCCTACAGTGCAGAAGGAGGCCATTCGGCCCATCAAGTCTGCACCGACCACAATCCCACCCAGCCCCTATCCCCATAACCCCATGCATTTACCCTAGCTAGTCCCTCTGACACTAAGGGGCAATTTAGCACGGCCAATCCACCTAACCCGCACATCTTTGGACGCATCCCCAACCCCTTTCAATCAAATTGCCTCTTACTCTTCTAAACTCTGATGGATATAAACCTACTTGGTGGAATGTTAGAACAGAGATGGGGGGATGGGATGGTCAGAGAGCGATGGGGGGATAAATGGCTACAAGAGAGGAGGTGGGTGGAAAATTAGCAAGAAACATAAATGAAAAATACTTGTCTTTGTGTTGCAGCAGGGAATGCTGAGGAGCTGGGAGGGGTTGCTGACTGGGGGAGAGGGCGAGTGATTGGAGCTCAGTGTTGGTGGTGGGAAGCATGGGGTGAATGTAAGTTGTTTGGGGGGAAAGATTCCCAAAGCCTCCCAGAGTCAATTCCCCCGACTTTATCCCCCCTTTTCTTACATTTTCTCCCCTTTGCTTCCCCTTCCCCCCTTTTCTCAATTTGACCTCTCTCCCACCCATCTCCTTCCCCCACATCTTCATCTGTCACAGTTTACCCTCTGATTTCAGCTTCTCTGCTGTTTGGCCACTCACACCCTTTATTCTCTCTGTGGGCTGCCATTAACAGCCTTTCCCATTGGTTTTGTGGCTATGACTCATCTTTCATTCCCTCATCCTGCGGTATAAATATCTCCCACTTTCTATGCCTTTTAACTTTGACAAAGGGTCATCTGAATTTGAAACGTCAGCTCTTTTCTCTCCTTACAGATGCTGCCAGACTTGCTGAGATTTTCCAGCATTTTCTCTTTTGGTTGCAGATTTCAGCATCTGCAGTAATTTGCTTTTTTCCCCAGAGTCAATGTTTCGTTGCCTCATATCTGAGTCTGTTGTAGACTCATTGGTGGACTTTGGTTGCCATTATTATTCAACAACTCCATTAGTATTGGATGATGTGACTAGCGGGATGGTGGAAGGCAAACCTGATGGACACCAGCCTTCCCTCATCTGGCAATTTCTCTGCTCCAGAAGACACAGTGAGGGGGGAGGGGGGGTGTGATTAGGAGCAGGGAGGGATAGGGTAGGGAAGTGATTGTTTTATAATGTGTTATATTGGATGTTGAGTTGGTTATGGTTTAATTCTAGTTGTTTAATATGTTAATCATATAATGTGCATTGTTAGGAACAATGCATAGTTTTAAGTTTAATTTATATTTGTATTTGTGTGTTTATAAACCTGGTCTTAGCTTCATGTAGAGGGGCGAGTTTAACTGTCCCGCCCACCACGGGAATCAGAGTGGGCAAGGGGCGGATCAGGGAAAAGTCTGTCGACCTCGGGCGGGATTTTCCAGTTAAGGATGAGCGAAGCTGTAAAATCCCACTCAGAGGGTTTTTGTGAATGGTGCCAAGAAGCCTTTTTGTACACGTTAGAATGTGCTCAGTAACTGATCTCCATGGTTTCTTAAAAAACAAAGTTAGAATTTGATTTGATTTATTATTGTCAAGTGTATTAGTGAAAAGTATTATTTCTTGCGTGCTATAGAGACAAAGCATACCATTCATAGAGAAGGAAAGGAGATAGTACAGAATGTGGTGCTACAGTCATGGCTAGGGTATAGAGATCTACCAAGCCGGGTTTCACTCTGGGATCTGACTTGTCTAGTTTGAGTATCAGCTGGAATCGTGACAGTACATTATCACAGGAAGTGATGCAACATCACATGATTTGATCCCTCGTACAGCCTTGTGGATGATTTAAGTCAGAGCAGTAAGGTGTGTTCCAATAAAGCCCCTGTTTCATTTATTTTCTTATTCATTTACGGGATGTGGGTGTCGCTGGCTGGGCCGACATTTATGATGATGCAAGCTATCCGCTTTGCTTCTCGGGGCAAGGATAGGGGTGTGCATATGCCTTGGTCCCCAAGAATGTTTCCTGTATACAGACGCAGTGTGCCCGACAGCGCTGTCGGGTAAACAGAGGTCAGTTCGCTTGTACCTGTAACGAACAAAGATGTCTGAACGTGACCGCAGGGAGGCAACTCATTTGTGGTCAGTGTAATGGGACTCATGTCAGCTCAGCCACATGGACAGACCTGTTTGATACTTACCAATTGGTAGGATCGAGTGGAAAGTCAAGTGAAGCGAGCAATTGGCGGTATATACAGTTCGTACAGACCAATAACCAGGATGTTAAATGTTACCGAGCCTAGAAGGGATTTGTGTTCCTCCTCAACGGCAGCTTCACGACAGCAACACCAACCCTCCCGATCCTCTTTGCAGTAGGAACAACAGGACCACTCACTGTTCCGTGCCCTCGAAAAGGGCAAACCCGGAGAAAGATAGTGACCCGGGCCATCAGCAAGGAATTCTGTGCCGATTGGGAAGCCCCGGTCACACTGGGATCGTCACTCGGCTACGGGTTTATTGGGACTCTGTCTCTGGGGGGAGCAGCAGGAGTAATTAGTGCCAAAAATAGAAACCATCTTATCTGTGGATTAACCATCCTGGGAAACAGCACATCAAAGGCACTGGAGGCCGTCAACCAAGAACTAGCTGAATTAAGATTATACACGCAGCAGACCCGCTGTGCCGTAGACTATCAGTTAGCCCAACAGGGAGGAGTATGCACAATAATAGGAGACAAATGTATAACGCATGTTACAGATGAATCCTACAACATCACCCAAGCCATTAATGACATAAGAAAGCAGCACGATGACTTTAGACAAGGCCCCAAGAAGGGGAATAGCTGGCTCGAATGATTATTGGGGGGATCCTGGGGGTCTTATTTAATGCATGGACTAATTATTCTCGTTGTAATAATAATTGTCTGTTGCTGATTATCGGATGTTTTAATGTCTGCTGTAAAGTCATGATGGCTCGGATTGTGCCGGGGTCAGTGTGGTCACCGAAGAAGAACATCTAATGGGAACACCCGAAGACACCGAGGAAGACAACGACAATGAAGGAAAGGGTGAGAAGGTGGAAGTTTACCTGTGAACGCGTGACCTGTTGGTTACGGTCAGGGAGATCAATTGCTGGACCCACGATGCTGCTATGGGGAGAGAGCGGGTAAATGGAGTTGAAATCAACCATGATTGAATGGTGGAGTGGACTCGATGGGCCGAATGGCCTTACTTCCGCTCCTATGTCTTATGGTCTTATGGTCTTATTGTTGGTCCATCGGATTATTAGAGCATAATCCTGACCAAAAGGGGGAATTGTTGGAGTAAAAGTGAAACGCTGCCAGAGGGAATCCCGAAATTAAAAGATACAAGATGGTTACCTGGTACAAAATGGACTCTGTGGAAAGACATTAAGATGTGCTGACTTAGGCATAGACATTGCACAACGAGCTAGATCCTGTTATTGTCTAATTACTACAGGGAAATAAACCAGACCTTGAGGTCCAGATGATCACCTTAGCTTAAGATAAAGCAGAACCAAAACAATGAGTTTTGTTAACGAGATCAGTCGTCGATAGGGAGGCATAATCGGCTAACGATGTGATAACTGCTAATGTCTGTACTTGTTGATTCTTTGAAAAGTATAAAAGAAGCTCAGCTGCCATTTTATAATTGAGAAGGTGACTGCGAGCACTGCGGAGAGCCCAGCGCTTTTCCCAAAGCTTTGTCCGATAAACTGCATGTTGAATCTTTAAATCTGACTCCGAGTGGTGATTTCCCACAACACCCTGTCCCAAAATGCCCAATTTCCTGGAGGAAGCTCTCAATTGCTGCAATGGTACCGAGTAAGTTAAAGTCCCATTTCAGTACAAAACACAATCCCCTCTCCGGCATCGATATTCAGCACTTCAAGCGATGAGAGAATAAAACATAAAGCAAAATCAAAGTCTGATAGAGTGTGCGTGGTTTCAGATAATCCCCAGGGGGTGAGTCACCTGGTGGTGAAGCTAATACTGAAATGGAGAAAGCCACTCACCGCTGATGGGAATCCTAATCCTGCTGGTATGTAACGGAGTAATTCTGGGAGCTGGTGCTACCAGAGAAATTGACAAAGTTCCTCTTTCTAATAGTATGGCATATTGACGAAATGTCAGCTGATATTGACAATGCTTCAAAGCATGTTAGAGATGAGGGGAAAATTTGCCCTGCAGAGTGTTGACTCCACAGATGTTAGTGGACACTGCCAGCTCTTAGCCAGGATAGGAATTCTATCAAACAGCATTTCTTCTCTTGCAAAGAATTGCCTGGTCATGTGACCAGAGGGGAAATCTGCCGTGTCACAATTTCTCATCTGGAAGAAGACAATCTTTACTGGACCAAGTGCAATAGCATCTGCACTGACAGAGCAGCTTCCATGGTGGGAAAAGTCAAAGGACTTATGAGTAAGGTGAAAGAACAGAATTCTGACATCCAGGTAAGCCACTGTGTCCTTCCCCGTGCAGCCCTTGTTCCGAAAACAATGTCACCTGAGTTAACTGCAGTGTTAGACCAAACAGCGAAAATGGTGAATTATGTGGAACGGGATTTTACGACCACGCTCGGGCGAGGCTCATAAAATCCCGCCCGAGGCCAACGGAGAATTCCGTTCTGCGAGCCGTGCCCGCCCTGATTCTGGGGCGGATGAGAGACAAAGAACAAAGAACAATACAGCACAGGAACAGGCCCTTTGGCCCTCCAAGCCCGCGCCGCTCCCTGGTCCAAACTAGACCATTCTTTTGTATCCCTCCATTCCCACTCCGTTCATATGGCTGTCTAGATAAGTCTTAAACGTTCCCAGTGTGTCCGCCTCCACCACCTTGCCTGGCAGCGCATTCCAGGCCCCCACCACCCTCTGTGTAAAATATGTCCGTCTGATATCTGTGTTAAACCTCTCCCCCTTCACCTTGAACCTATGACCCCTCGTGAACGTCACCACCGACCTGGGGAAAAGATTCCCACCGTTCACCCTATCTATGCCTTTCATAATTTTATACACCTCTATTAAGTCTCCCCTCATCCTCCGTCTTTCCAGGGAGAACAACCCCAGTTTACCCAATCTCTCCTCATAACTAAGCCCCTCCATACCAGGTAACATCCTGGTAAACCTCCTCTGTACTCTCTCCAAAGCCTCCACGTCCTTCTGGTAGTGTGGCGACCAGAACTGGACGCAGTATTCCAGATGCGGCCGAACCAACGTTCTATACATCTGCAACATCAGACCCCAACTTTTATACTCTATGCCCCGTCCTATAAAGGCAAGCATGCCATATGCCTTCTTCACCACCTTCTCCACCTGTGACGTCACTTTCAAGGATCTGTGGACTTGCACACCCAGGTCCCTCTGCGTATCTACACCCTTTATGGTTCTGCCATTTATCATATAGCTCCTCCCTACATTATTTCTACCAAAATGCATCACTTCGCAGTGATGAGGCGGTAAAATTCCAGCGTGAGGTCACGTTTTGTAAAACCAGGCTTGTTTACTATTTTGTGTGACGAGATGAGAGCCGGGCACTCAGGATTTTTATGAGCTTCATAACACGCTGAAAGAGTTGTTGGCTTTGCATGAATTGCTACACACAGATTTAATATGTGACAATTCTTGGTATGCTAAGCTTACATATCTTACAGATATACTCGACACCTGAATTAGCGGAATGTGAAAAAGGAAAGGGAAAAAACAGGAACATTCTGACTGCCAGAGATAAACTTCAAGGCTTCAGATCAAAATGGGCCCTTTGGCAGGAAAAGTGGCATCGATCGAGATGTTCAAGCTGGCATCAGCAAACCCTGCTGGAAAAACCGTACTCAAACCCATCTCCACTCATCTTAAAACACCACAAGAGAACGGCGAACGCTATTTCCCCTCCCCGAGTATGGAAGACTTTGACTGGGAACATGGTCCATTTAGCTCACTGGCTTTTGAATCATCAAAGAGGTTGTTATTAAAATAACAAGGGGAAATTGCAGAGCTCAGCATCGATTATTCACTGAAACTGATGTTTGCTGAGATGACTCTGGACATATTTTGGTTGCTTGTGGAACAAGAATGTATCTATCTATTTCAGATTGCACTGTAACAATACTCTTACTGTTTCCCACAATCTATCCCTGTGAGTTGGTGTTCTCAACACTGGCTTGTGTAAAACACAAAAGGAGGGAGCGCCTGCCAGTGCAGCAAGACCTACAAGTAGAAATAGTCAAGAGCTTCATGTTTTTAGGTGACCAGATCACCAACAACCCGTCCTGGTTCACCCCCATGCTGATGCTACAGTTAAGAAAACCCACCAACATCTCTACTTTCCCAGAAGACTAAGGAAATTTGGCATGTCAGCTATGACTCTCACTAACTTTTACAGTTGCACCACAGAAAGCATTCTTTCTGGTTGTATCACAGCTTGGTATGGCTCCCGTTCTGCCCAAGACCACAAGAAACTACAAAAGATCGTTGACAAAGCCGTCCATTACTCAAACCAGCCTCCCATCCATTGACTCCGTCTACACTTCCAGCTGCCTCGGCAAAGCAGCCAGCATAACCAAGGACCCCTCACACCCCGGACATTCCCTCTTCCACCTTCTTCCGTTGGGAAAAAGATTCAAAAGTTTGAGGATACGTACCAACCGACTCAAGAACAGCTTTTTCCCTGCTGCCTTCAGACTTTTGAATGGACCTACCTCGCATTAAGTTGATCTTTCTCGACACCCTAGCTATGAGTGTAACACTACATTCTGCACGCTCTCCTTTCCTTCTCTATGAACGGTATGCTTTGTCTGTATAGCGCGCAAGAAACAATACTTTTCATTGTCTACTAATACATGTGACAATAATAAATCAAATCAAATGAGGTTGTCCCGTCATCGGTAGCTCCCAGATCTGCTCACAGAGGTTGGCCCAGGCGTCGCATTGCGGTTACAGGTGAGATGCTGCTCACAGAGGTTGTCATGATGTGGAGATGCCGGCGTTGGACTGGGGTAAACACAGTAAGAAGTTTAACAACACCAGGTTAAAGTCCAACAGGTTTATTTGGTAGCAAAAGCCACACAAGCTTTCGAGGCTCTGAGCCCCTTCTTCAGGTGAGTGGGAATTCTGTTCACAAACAGAACTTATAAGACACAGACTCAATTTACATGAATAATGGTTGGAATGCGAATACTTACAACTAATCCAGTCTTTAAGAAACAAAACAATGGGAGTGGAGAGAGCATCAAGACAGGCTAAAAAGATGTGTATTGTCTCCAGACAAGACAGCCAGTGAAACTCTGCAGGTCCAGGCAACTGTGGGAGTTACAAATAGTGTGACATAAATTCTGATTCTAGGATCGCATGATAAAGACTCAGGAGGAAAAAAGCAGAAATATTTATGTGAAATAGTGTGACATAAACCCAATATCCCGGTTGAGGCCGTCCTTGTGTGTGCGGAACCTGGCTATCAGTTTCTGCTCCGCGACTCTGCGCTGTCGTGTGTCGCGAAGGCCTTCGCGACACACGACAGCGCAGAGTCGCGGAGCAGAAACTGATAGCCAGGTTCCGCACACACAAGGACGGCCTCAACCGGGATATTGGGTTTATGTCACACTATTTCACATAAATATTTCTGCTTTTTTCCTCCTGAGTCTTTATCATGCGATCCTAGAATCAGAATTTATGTCACACTATTTGTAACTCCCACAGTTGCCTGGACCTGCAGAGTTTCACTGGCTGTCTTGTCTGGAGACAATACACATCTTTTTAGCCTGTCTTGATGCTCTCTCCACTCCCATTGTTTTGTTTCTTAAAGACTGGATTAGTTGTAAGTATTCGCATTCCAACCATTATTCATGTAAATTGAGTCTGTGTCTTATAAGTTCTGTTTGTGAACAGAATTCCCACTCACCTGAAGAAGGGGCTCAGAGCCTCGAAAGCTTGTGTGGCTTTTGCTACCAAATAAACCTGTTGGACTTTAACCTGGTGTTGTTAAACTTCTCACAGAGGTTGGCCCAGGTGTCGCATTGTGGTTGCAGGTGAGATGCTGCTCACAGAGGTTTGCCCAGGTGTCGCATTGCGGTTACAGGTGAGATGCTCACAGGATTTCCTTTATTTATGATCTTTCACAATGAGAAATGCAGGCTTCAAAAAAAACTGAAAACAATTGAAATGCTCAATGGGAAACAGTTTTAAATTGTCTACCTTTTCAATAAAACTGTTGTATTTGACATGCAACAGGTGATAAGGCTCTCATTGTTAGCATCTTAATCTAATAAATTGCATTAAATTGCTTTTGCTCGAGAGCAGCTGAGTTGGAGGAAACAGGAGGTAAACTTTTTACAGTATAAAGGAATGCCATGACATAAAAAAGGTTGGGAACCGCTGGACTAGAGTAACATCTGCGGCAGTCAGGGCCAGTGTGTGGAGGGAGATCCCGATTATAGGGAGAGCAGCAAATACAAACATTGGCTGAAATACCAGACTGGAGGGAGGGGCTGGTGTTAGCGGGGTTTGTGAGATGGCCGGGTATCGCCGAAACTTCAGCCAATACAAAGACTCATGAAAGTCCGTGCCCCAGTTTAAAGACATATCTTTTATTCGAACAGAGAGTTGCAGGGGGAGGTTATCGAAGAGTCCTTAGCCCCTCCAGACATCGAGCAGCCTGACATCTCCAATAAATTCTGACATACACAGTTCAGGATAGATCAATTATACATGTTTCTTATCAAATTCTCCTGCCTTTTATTAGCTTTGAATCAATCATCTTCAATACACTTAAATCATTAATAACATCTGTCACATACTTTAGCTAATTGCATTTTACCTTCTGACATGATGGGATTTCATTGGTCCGTAGAATCTGGATGCTTCTTCCCCCTATTGCTGACTCAACTTCCTCTATAGCTTAGCAACCCCAGACGCTGAGGTCAAAGTTATTATTCCCACCAGTTTTCTCCACGTCACTGTCAAGTCAGACTAATGCATGTTTCCATATCTGAGAAGACATTGTCTTGTCTGGATAGTGAATAACTCTATTCATAAGCATCCCTGACAACCTTACTGCTAGCAACTCTCGTTAATAAGAACTTGCACATTCTGAGGTTTCATTATTTCCTAAGAATGTGGTTCTGTCTGAAAGTCCCCGTGCCATCATGTCTTGCAGCAATCTGCTCTAGGCTAAAATGTACAATCACTCTATAAAAATACAGTTAATATATTCAAAATATCAAAATGTGCATTTAAATCATAATCTCTTATTTTAAATCTCTTACTGCATTCACATGTGTGCAAACTGTTCCCTTGTTAGTTTATAAGTCTGATTTAGAGTATTTGAACTCAATGTTGGTAGTTCTGTCAGTGTCTTAAAATGCTTAATGGTTTAAAATCTTCTCTAACCCACTAGGATTTTTTCTTTCCCCAACAGGTGGCATAGTGATAAAATTCACCAAACTAATAATCCAGAGGCTCACTAATGCTCTGAGGATGCAGGATGTGCTGGCTTTGGAGAGGGTCCAGAAGAGGTTCACGAGAATGATCCCAGGAATGAAATATGACATATGAGGAGTATCTGAGGACTCTGGGTCTGTACTCGATGGAGTTTAGAAGGATGAGGGGGGGATCTCATTGAAACTTACAGAATAATGAAAGGCCTGGATAGCGTGGACGTGGGGAAGATGTTTCCATTGGTAGGAGAGACTAGGACCCAAGGTCACAGCCTCAGAGTGAAGGGACGACCCTTCAGAACTGAAATGAGGAGGAATTTCTTCAGCCAGAGGGGGGTGAATCTATGGAATTCATTGTCACAGAAGGCTGTGGAGGCCAGGTCATTGAGTGCATTTAAGACAGAGCTAAATAGGTTCTTGAATGGTAAGGAGATCAAAGGTTACGGGGAATAGGCGGGAGAATGGGGTTGAGAAACTTATCAGCCATGATTGAATGGTGGAGCAGACTTGATGGGCTGAATGGCCTAATTATGCTCCTATACCTTCTGGTCTTATGAATTTGCAGGATGAGGGACAACAGGAAAGGCCGATGGATTGGCAAAATGAGATAAAGATGTTGAAGGGCAGAAAACACAGTGTGATATCTGAAAGTGAACCAGGAATTAGTTCCCAGTGAAGATCAGAGCTTTGCAAAAGGGACTCTGATCATAAGAGGCAGAGATTGTGTCGCAGTTGTACAGGAAGAGAGAGGTGGGTGAGTAGAGATTGTAGTTTGAGAATGACAAAGACCACGGAACAGGCTGGGAATGCCACTAGAAATAGAAGCCCTTATGATTGAGAAGTTTTAGTGGCTACCAACAAACTGATAAAGGATGTCAAACAAAAAGAGTTGGTAAGTTGGAAAGAATGTGATGTATACACTGAAATACCAGACAGGGACAGTCAGCTTTATCACACAGATAGGTATGGGCAGAAAAGGTATTTCCTGTTGGTGTGTAAGGCTGAAGCTATACTAATGACTCAGGTTTCGAAGACTGACTCTCGATAAAGATGTCAGGGTGGATTACTCCACTGCAGGGAACACAAGCTTGAAGATTTATTTTAGCTCTTTCAGCCAACACATTCCTGGGAATGTAAATTGATTGACATAAAAGCTGCTTTTTCGCAGGGTGAGACCTTTCCATAGAACCATAGAAAATTACAGCTCAGAAACAGGCCTTTTGGCCCTTCTTGTCTGTGCCGAACCATTTTTTGCCTAGTCCCACTGACCTGCACTTGGACCATATCCTTCCAGACCCCTCTCATCCATGAACCCATCCAAGTTTTTCTTAAATGTTAAAAGTGACCCCGCATTTACCACTTTATCCGGCAGCTCATTCCACACTCCCACCACTCTCTGCGTGAAGAAGCCCCCCCTAATATTCCCTTTAAACTTTTCTCCTTTCACCCTTAACCCATGCCCTCTGGTTTTTTTTCTCCCCTCGCCTCAGCTTTCAAAGGGAAGTGTTTTTGAAACCACCTAAAGAAGCTGGCGATATAGAAAGGAAGCTGTGGAAATTAAACAAGTGTGGTTATGGGTTGAATGATGCGTCAAGGGTGTGGTATTTCTCAGTCAGGCCCGTCCTGTTGCAAATGTGTCACCTTCAGCCGAAGGCAGACCCAGCAATGTTCCATTGGTATCACAAGGAGAAGCTCACATGGCTGATTTACTGTGTGGAGGTTCTTCTGAATTTGATCAATGGGTGATAGATAAAATAAAGGAGTTTAAAATTGGAAGTCAGTCTTTGGGGCCTTTTAATATAGAGGGTTAGACTTTAAGCAGAATGATTTGCGGGTGACCTTGAATCAACAATCTTATTTATAAAATGTCAATCGTTTCCCAATAAATGGGGCCAGGTCCTCACAAAAAGAAGATTCTGCATCCGAGGAAGAAACAGGGCAATTTGACTGGACAGTGGTACTGGTTGCGCACTCAGACTAGACCTGATGCTATTAATCTGAGATACTGGAATTGTGTACTAGGATGAGACAGGCTACAATCGAGGAAGATCTGGGAGCAAATAAAACATTACAGAAATTAAATCCAGAGAAATGAGCCCTTGACTTTCCAGCCATGTGTGACCCGGAACAGATGAGGCTAGTCATTCTTAGCAATGCTGTACAAGCCAATTTTGATAAGAACATAAGAACTAGGAGCAGGAGTAGGCCATCTGAGCCCTCAAGCCTGCTCCGCCATTCAATAAGATCATGGCTGATCTTCTCATGGACTCAGCTCCATTTACCCGCCCGCTCACCATAACCCTTAATTCCTTTACTGTTCAAAACTTTATCTATCCTTGCCTTAAAAACATTCAGTGAGGTAGCCTCAACTGCTTCACTGGGCAGGAAATTCCACAGATTCACACCCTTTGTGTGAAGAAGTTCCTCCTCAACTCAGTCCTAAATCTGCTTCCCCTTATTTTGAGGCTATGCCCCCTAGTTCTAGTTTCACCCACCAGTGGAAACAACTTCCCTGCTTCTATCTTCTCTATTCCCTTCATAATCTTTTCTATTTCTATAAGATCTCCCCTCATTCTTCTGAATTCCAATGAGTATAGCCCCACTCTACTCAGTCTCTCCTCATAAACCAATCCTCTCAACTCCAGAATAAACCTAGTGAATCTCCTCTGCACCCCCTCCAGTGTCAGTATATCCTTTCTCAAGGTTGTTATTCTAGCACAGCAGAATATTCTTGGTGGGAAAAAAAAATATTGTCCATTGGCTTCGGAAGCAAAGAAATAAAAGGTAGTTAAAAGTACCTTAGCTGCGGAAACACTGGCTTTCCGCAGTTAGTAGGAGCAATGGACATGGGGATGTACTTATCGAAAACACTGAAGGTAATACTATACAAAGGACAACATGAGAAATGTTTACTGATAGAATGCTGTGTGAATTGTTTCTGGAACAATTCGACAAAGGATGTCACGACAAAAAGGTTGAGAATTGATCTAGCTCGTGTAACAGAAATGTTGGAAAGAGAAATTAAAATGGGTGGATGCAAGTCATCCATTGTCAGAGTGTTTAATGAAGAGAGGTGCTTGCTCTGAAAAATTATTAGGAATTCTCCGACTTCGCCTGCGGCTAAGCGCCAAATTCTCCATTCTCGGGTAGCAGGTGTACGAGACCAGAGAATTCCGGTCTAGGTGCACTGGAAGGTGGACAGCTTAGGTGGGATTTTCCAGCTGCGCTCATCCTAAAACCAGAAAATGCCACCTGATGTTAATGGACCTTTGCATGATCCACCCGCCCGCTACGATTCCCGTGGGACGGGAAAATTCCGGTCCTTGTGTTAGAATAAGGATATGGAAAGCCAATACTTGCTTTGATTATTTTGTAATTATTTATATATGGTATCGACAGAACAAATGTTTGAAGAAGAGGAATTATGGGATCTAATAATTGTTGATTATAATTTAAATGTGGGAAATAGAAATAGAAAGAAATACATATAATTTTAACTTTTCCATTAGTTTTAAAGATTGTTCTAAAGTTTTAATTTTAAAAGAAAAGAGGGGAATCTGTCAATGTCTTATTAATTCCATTGTTGAAGTTTAAACATTGTCAAGCAGGTGATGGGTATTTGTACACTGAGGAATGGGGACAGCTGGGACACTGGGTGGGGAGTGGTGCTGATTGTAAACTCAATCAATAAACTCCTTTTGGGGGGATTAACATTCTGAGTTGCAGTCTGGAGTTATGCTGTGTAGAAGCAGGGCCCTTTAAAGGGGGTCTCAGGAGGGCCATGTTATTGGTGAGGACCCTATGGATGGTCCCAGGCGGAAGCTGAACCAACTGGCAGGAGGGCGTGGACCACAGGTTGAGGCAGTTGGAATCATGGAGTGGAGTAGGGTAGTCACATAGGGTAGTCTGACCTTGTTGTATATATATAATTCTTTATTTAGCCGGAAAGCCGTTGATTCAAGCCACATCGCGGCGCCATCGATCTATTACACTTTGCAATGCAGACTGGGCTCACATGGAACTTGCCTCCAATTGGCCACTTCTCAAAAATGGAGGGAAGACTAGAGGAATATAGCAAGTGTTTGCAAGAAATTGAGTACAGATGCAATGAAAATTTGCTTCCAGCTCAAGGCTTCTGCTGTGCTGACTGCCTCAGCATACTGGGTTTCATAGTCAGTCAATACATTCTAGAAACTTAAAAAAAATAACTCCAGCAAAGAAAACAGCGATGTCTTTATTTTAACGTCACCAACTGGCGTGGACCTGAGTAACAATGGGCAACAACCTCCTCATGCCAAGAATTAATTCTCTGAAAATGAATTCCAGGAGATGGAGCTGTGATCCAAATGAGCTACAGCGCTGTAAATCATAGGGAATTATTAATTGCATCGGGGAAAAGAACCATCAGTTATTCTTCCTTGAGCTCCGGATATCTTAGTTAAATATAGCCCTGCACCTGCAAAGATTAATTAGCTATTAGCTGGCTTCCTCAGTGTGAAAAAGGTGAGCTTTTGAATACTTCCTGCACGGTGTCATTTGCCTGACATTTGTTTGTAAGCACACCTGCTCACACGTTGGTGAACAGATTAATCAATATCGTGGCAGCGGGAAGTGATTCTGGAACATAGCAGCACCAACCTCTGGAAGTTTCTATTCTGGGGACATCTCCATTTTGTCGAGGTTGAGCCTTGATGGTTTTTTTAAAGACACAAATTAGGGAATTTCTTCTCCTTCTGCTGACAGTAGCAACTCACCCACAACGTCTGAAGGGATCGCGGGAAAGCCATTGGCGCTGCTTCTTCCTGAGCTCTTGCTTCAGTTGGGGCATCGATTTGTTCCGCTTCCGTCTCACAATCCATGTCCTCATCACCCGGAGGATCAGGCATTGGGGCAACATCCAGTCATGGCTTGATGCTGGCAGTGGTCGTCCCCATGAAGCCTACACAGGCACCGGCTCCCTCCTCCTGCCATGGTCCACGTCTTTCCTCACAATTTTGCCCTGCACCTCATCCTGCACCCGCACCCCCTTTCCCCTCCACCCCCCTCCTCTGCATCCCCCACTCCCCTCCCCTCCCCCCCACTCCCCTCCCCCCACCACCCCACACCCCCTTCCACGCCCACTCCTTCTCTCTCCACCCCCCACCACCCCACCCCTGCCACCACGCAGTCTCCTCCCTCTCCATCCCCCACCACCCTCCTCCATCCTCCACTCCCCTCCCCCTCCATCCCCAACTCCCTCTCCCTCTACTCCCAACTCCCTCCCCCTCCACCCCTCACTCCCCTCTCCTCCACCCCCCACTCCCCTCCCCTCCACCCCCCGCTCCCCTCCCCTCCACCCCCCACTCCCCTCCCCTCCCCACTCCCCTCTCCTCCACCCCCCACTCCCCTCCCCTCCACCCCCCACTCCCCTCCACCTCACACTCCCCTCCCCTCCACCCCCCACTCCCCTCCCCTCCCCTCCACCCCCACCCCCTCCCACTCCACCCCACCCCCTCCCACTCCACCCCACCCCCTCCTCTCCCCTCCACCCCCCTCCCCTCCACCTCCCTCCCCTCCCCCTCACACCTCCCCCTCTCCTCCCCTCCACCCCCCACTCCCCTCGCCGCCACCCCCCACCACCTCCCCTCCCCCCCCACTCCCCTCCACACCCCTCCCCCTCCCCTCCTCTCCATCCTCCACTCCCCTCCCCTCAACCCCCCACTCACCTCCCCTCCCCTCCACCCCCCACTCACCTCCCCTCCACCCCCACCCCCTCCCTCTCCCCTCCCCTCCACCCCCACTCCCCTCCCTCTCCCCTCCCCTCCACCCCCACTCCCCTCCCCTCCCCTCCACCCCCACCCCCTCCCTCTCCCCTCCCCTCCACCCCCACTCCCCTCCCCTCCCCTCCACCCCCACTCCCCTCCCCTCCCCTCCACCCCCACTTCCCTCCCCTCCATCCCCACTTCCCTCCCCTCCATCCCCACTCCCCTCCATCCCCACTCCCCTCCCCTCCACCCCCACTCCCCTCCCCTCCACCCCCACTCCCCTCCACCCCCCACTCCCCACCCCTCCACCCCCCCACTCTCCACCCCCCCACTCTCCACCCCCCACTCCCCTCCCCCTTTCCGTCCCCCTCTCCCTCCCCTCCCCCTGCACACCTCACTCCCCTCCCCTTCCCCTCCACCCCCCACTCCCCTTACCCCCACTCCCCTCCCCTCCACCCCCCACCCCCTCCCCCTCCCATCCCCTCCCCCTCCCCCTTTCCCCTCCCCCTCCCCCTCTCCCCCCCTCCCCCTCCCCCTCTCCCCCCCTCCCCCCTCCCCCTCCCCCCTCCCCTCCCCTCCCACTCCCCTCCCCTCCTCCCCTCCCCCTCCCCTCCACCCCCCACTCCCCTCCCCCTCCCCCTCCCCCCTGACCTCCAACTACAGGGAGGACTGGGAGGACGTTTTGTCATCACGACTATCCAATTAGCAGCATCTGGCACCTGCCCAGGCCCTTCCAATTGGTCACTGGGCCAATAACTGTTTTCAACTTGTACTTCCATGACAAAAGATCATCGAATCCTACAGTGCCGAAGGAGGCCATTCGGCCCATTGAGTCTGTACCGACCACAATCCCACCCAGGCCCTATCCCCGTAACCCCACACATATTTACCCTGCTAACCCCCCCGGACACTAGGGTCAATTTAGCATGGCCAATCAACCTAACCTGCATACCTTTGGAGTGTGGGAAGAAACCGGAGCACCCGGAGGAAACCCACACAGACACGGAGGGGGAACGTGCAAACTCCACACAGACAGTGACCTGAAGCTGGAATTGAACCCGGGTCCCTGACGCTGTGAGGCAGCAGTGCTAACCACTGTGCTACCGTGCCGCAAAGATGTTTGATGGGAATGATGCAGGACATGGTGTAACTAATAGTGAAAGCCAGGCGGTGCCCCACTTCAGGAGGATACGGCCAATCTGTGTTCTTTTGACTTTCCCGTGCCTGGAGGTGGGTGGTTCCCAAGGAGAAATGTTTTGTGTGGCGAGGTGTCATGATGGATCTGTTAAACGTATTAAATTATGTGGACAACTTGCAGGAAATGATTCATTGTTTGCTGATGATTTCACAATGTTCAGCAGCATCGTGACTCGTCACATACTGAAGCAGTCTGTGTCCAAATGCAGCAAGACCTGGACAATATCCAGGCCTGGGCTGCCAAGTGGCAACTTATATTCACGCCACAAAAGTGCCAGGCAATGACCACCTCCAACACAGAGAACCTAATCATCACCCCCTTCATATTCAATGACATCACCATCACTCAAACCCCCACTATAATCATCCTCAGGGTTACCACTGAGCAGAAACTGAACTGAACTAGCCAGGTAAGTATTTATTTATTGATTAATTAGTGTCACAAGTAGACTTACATTAACACTGCAATGAAGTTACTGTGAAAATCCCCTAGTCGCCACACTCCGGTGCCTGTTCGGGTAGACTGAGGGAGAATTTAGCACGGCCAATGCACCCTAACCAGCACGTCTTTCAGACTGTGGAAAGAAATGGGAGCACCCGGAGGAAACCCACGCAGACACGGGGAGAATGTGCACACTCCACACAGATAGTGACCTAAGCCAGGAATCGAACCCAGGTCCCTGGCAGTGTGAGGCAGCAGTGATAACCACTGTGACACCATGCCGCCCTGCTGCACTGGAGAAGGCGCATCCACGATTCACCACAGCTGAGAGCATCTAACCCTCAGGAAAGGTTGAACAGTCCGGGGAACCTGTCTCTAGAAAAGAGAAAACTGGAGGGTGACCTGACTGAAGTTTGTGAAGTAACAGAGGAACATTGGAGTTAGGATAAGGAGTAGGCCACTCGGCCCCTCCACGAGCCCACTGCAGTGGTCTGAGCTCCACTTTCCTGTGTGACCTTCAGAACCGCAGAGCTCCTTATTTGTCAACAATTTGTAAGAAGTATTGTGGCTATCAGAGCTGGTCAAAGGCCAGGAATCCTTCAGCAAATAAATCACCTCCTGACTTCCCAAAGCCTGTCCACCATCCATTAGGCACAAGTCAGGAGTGTGATGGAAAACTCTCCACTTGCCTGGATGGGTGCATGTTTTATCAGAAGTAACTCTTCAAATGCAGACAATAAAGATAGAACAGAACTTACTCCAACTTATAAATCAAAGAAAGAGTTTAACAAAGAAACATCATTACTCCAAACTTGGAGCCTCGCCCGGGGCCAATCCAAGCTCTCCACAATTCTCCACAGGTTCTTATTTATAGTGAGTCAGCTGACTATTGCATCATGCTGCAATTGGTTCCATGGTTTACTGGGTCAGCTGACCTTACATCTCGTTACCACTGGTCACATTACATCCAATATAAAGTTGTCACCGGTTACATCCTAACAATGCAGCTCCAACAACTCTCATGAAGTTCAACACCATCAAAGATTCACTCTCTCCACCACCGACAAACAGTGGCAGCAGTTTGTACCATCAACAAGATGCATTGCAGGAACTCACCAAGGTTCCTTAGGAAGCACCTTCCAAATCCACAGCCACATCTAGAAGGACAAGGGCAGCAGATACATGGGAACACCGCCACCTGGTGGTTCCCCTCCAAGCCCCACTCACCATCCTGACTTGCAAACATAGCGCTGTTCCTTCACTGTCGCTGGGGGTCAAAATCCTGGAATTCCCTCCCTAACAGCACTGTGGGTGTACCTACACCACATGGACTGCAGCGATTTAAGAAGGCGGCTCACCAGCAGCTTCTCGAGAGCAACTCGGGATGGACAATAAACGCTGGCCAGCCAGCGACGCCCACGTCCCATGAATGAATTTTAAAAATTCCCTTGTGCACAGAAGATTGAGGGGTGGGTTGTTTGGAATGTTTGAAATAATAAAAGGGTTTTAACAAAGATACAATTTCCTTTGGGGATGGGGAGGGGGGAAGGGGAGGGAGGGAGCAGTCCAGAAGAATCTTAAAAGTTAGAGCTAGCCTATTTGGGAGTCAAATTCAGAAGCATTCTTTCTTGCAGAGGGTCGTGGAAATCTGGAACTACCTCTGCCCAAAAGGCTATGGATGCTGAGATCAGTTGGAACTTTCCAAGCTGAGTGAAATAGGTTTATGTTGGGCATCAAAGGATTCGGTGGGTTAATGGAGGTGAGATTCCAGCTGAATTATATTATAGGCTTGAAGGACTGAACGGCCTCCTTCTCTTCCCCTGTCTCGTATGTGCTAAGGAGTAATCATGATGTGGAGATGCCGGTGTTGGACTGGGGTGAACACAGTAAGAAGTCTCACAACACCAGGTTAAAGTCCAGCAGGTTTATTTGGTAGCAAGGTTATGGTACTTATGGTACCATACTTATGGTATATGCTACCAAATAAACCTGTTGGACTTTAACCTGGTGTTGTGAGACTTCTTACTAAGGAGTAACACCAGAGGAAAATCAAACACAATTGCATTCTGGATGTTAGATATTTGTTGGCTGTAAAATATTTTTGGACAAAGTATTTATGATTGAACATTGAGGAATCTTGACTCTTGTGTTGCCACCAGGTGACAGTGTTACTTCACTCTCCATTCCGCTGTACTGGTTCAGAGTAGGAAGTGAAAACTGTTCCCCCTGCTGCATTTACCAAACACTCTGTCAGTCACCTGTTACTTGCCTTTCTATTTTACTTATTCATTCCTCATGTTAATTTTTCCTTTATTCTTTCATGGGATGCAGGCATCGCTGGCTGGCAAGGCCAGCGTTTGTTGCCCATCACTAATTGCCCAAGGTTAGAAGAACGTTACAATTCATTGGAGTCACACGTTAGCCAGATTTCCCTCCCTACAGGCGCATTAGTCAACCAGAGTGAGTTTGTAATCACATGACTAGCTTTATATTCCAAATTGTTAATTAATTAAATTTAGATCAAATCCGTGGTGAGATTTGAATCCGTGTTGCCAGGAATGAGGCTGGGATTGCTGAATTACTGATCCAGCGACATTACCACAATGCCACCATCTCCCCCCAGCTACAACAGGCTGAGCTTGTTGGCACTAAGTGCCAAATAAGCAAGAAAACCGGAGAGTTTCAGACCTGTTTTTGGGCGGGTTTGAAAATTGAATCTTATGACACTCACAGAAGTGCGGTTCTCACCAGTTTGGGGGCGGAGCGGAGCTGAGGCTTGGCACAGAAGCTGGCTGAAGGCTGGGGTGCCAATGCGCAGACACTCTAATCTCCCAGTGGACTGGGAGACCTCCTGCCACCCTCCCAACCCCTCCACCATCACCCACCCCCCAGCCATGGACATCGCACCCCCACTCCCCCAGCCTTCAGTGGCAGTCTAACCCCTCCCCAAGCCATGGCAACACAGGTCACCGGCATCAGCACACCGGGACCCACCTGATAAGTCACCTGTCACAAGCCCTCCGTGACTCACCCTGCATGACCCTCCCTTTGCTAGTCTCCCACCCCTACCAATCACTTCCTGTGCTGGCCTTCCCCATCCTGTCGGTCACTACCCCCCCTCCAAAGGTTGTTAGTTTATAATGAGTGTGTGCTGACGGAATTAGCACACTAGAATCAAGGGCAGCAGATACATGGGAAAACCGCCACTTGGTGTTAGGACCTCCAAGTTGGTGACCTCGCCCTGCCAAGCAATCACAGAATCACAAAGTACAGAAGAGGCCCTTCAGCCCATCGAGTCTGCACTATCACACACGAAACACACATCCTACCTACCTAATCCCACTTGCCAACACTTGGCCCATAGCCTTGAATGTTATGACGTGCCAAGTGCTCATCCAGGTACTTTGTAAAGGATGTGAAGCATCCCGCCTCCACCACCCTCCCAGGCAGCGCATTCCAGATCATCACCACCCTCTGGGTGAAAAATGTTTTCCTCACATCCCCCTAAACCTCAAGCCCCTTATCTTGAACCTATGTCCCCTCGTGACTGACTCTTTCTGTCCATGTCCCTCATAATATTGTACACCTCGATCAGGTCGCCCCTCAGTCTTCTCTGCTCCAATGAAAATAACCCAAGCCTATCCAACCTCTCTTCATAACTTAAATGTTCTATCCTTCAACCCTTCCAGCGCAATCACATCCTTTCTATAATGTGACTACCAGAACTGCACATGGTGCTCCAATTGTAGCCTCACCAAAGTTTGATAGAACTTAAACATGACCTCCCCGCTTTTGTAATCTATGCCTCGATTGATAAAGGCAAGTGCCCCATATGCCTTTTCACCATCCCACTAACATGCCCTTCCGCTTTCAGCGATCTGTGGACAAACACGCCAAGGTCCCTTTCTTCCACAGAACTTCCTAGTGTCCTACCATTCATTGAGTACTTCCTTGTCAAATTTCTCCTTCCACACTTTTCATGGTTAAATTCCATGCTGAGGAAGTGTCTGAGACAGCGAAGTTGGGAACAGTTTGGCCTTCTCTCCTGCCTGGTGTAAGTTGTCCGGGTCTCCCCATTGTGGAGGAGTGCGCTGAGGCTTGGCAGACTCACAGAACGGGATTTCATGGCCTCACTCAACCTGAGACCAGAAAATCCCGCCCGAGGTCAATGGACCTTCCCAGTGTCTGCCCCTCATCCGTTCCGATTCCCACGGCAGGCGGGGTGGTAGAATTCCGGTGAAAGTTTGGAGTTCTTATTCAGGTTGCTGTTGCTCCACATTCTCTTACTCAGCCCAGACAGAGCAACTGTAGCTTTTGTGATGTGTGTTTTGATTTCAGCATCAAGTGACAGATTGTTGGTGATCATGGAGCTGAGATATGTGAAGCTATCAACAACCTCCAGTGTCACATTGTTAATTCTGGTAGATGGCATTAGGCAATGTCCTAAACCTGACATTTGTCTTCCTGATGTTGATGGTCAAACCAAACTCTTGTCAGGTGTGACAGAGTCTGTCCATTTATCTTTTTCCTCAGGAGATACATCCTAGAAACTACATACCTGTGGCCAGGCCTTTGGTTACTTGTCCTAGTGTCTCCTTCTTAATGATTTGGTCAACTTTGTTGGCCATTCTGAGGTTAACGAACCAATGGAATGATCCAATGACCTCGGCGGGATTTTCCAGTTTCAGGGCGAATATAGCTGGAAAATCCCTCCCATGGTGTCAGCATTGTAGCCTGATTAACTCTTAGAAACATAGAAAAACTACAGCTGAAAACAGGCCCTTCGGCCCCACAAGTTGTGCCGAACATATCCCTACCTTTTAGGCCTACCTATAACCCTCCATCCTATTAAGTCCCTTGTACTCATCCAGGAGTCTCTTAAAAGACCCGATTGAGTTTGCCTCCACCACCACTGACGGCAGCCGATTCCACTCGCCCACCACCCTCTGTGTGAAAAACTTCCCCCTAACATCTCCCCTGTACCTACCCCCCAGCACCTTAAACCTGTGTCCTCTCGTAGCAGCCATTTCCACCCTGGGAAAAAGCCTCTGAGAGTCCACCCGATCTATGCCTCTCAACATCTTATATACCTCTATTAGGTCTCCTCTCATCCTACGTCTCTCCAAGGAGAAAAGACCGAGCTCCCTCAGCCTGTCCTCATAAGGCATGCCACTCAATCCAGGCAACATCCTTGTAAATCTCCCCTGCACCCTTTCAATCTTTTCTACATCCTTCCTGTAATGAGGCGACCAGAACTGAGCACAGTACTCCAAGTGGGGTCTGATATAGCTGCATCATTATCCCCAGACTCCTAAACTCAATCCCTCGATTGATAAAGGCCAGCACACCACACGCCTTCTTAACCACCTCCTCCACTTGCGGGGCCAATTTTAGAGTCCTATGGACCCGGACCCCAAGGTCCTTCTGATCCTCTACAGTACTAAGAGTCTTTCCCTTTATATTGTACTCCTTCATCGTCTTGCATCCTATCTATGTCCCTCTGTAACTTCTGACATCCCTCCAGACTATCCACAACCCCACCAACCTTCGTGTCGTCGGCAAACTTACCAACCCATCCCTCCACTTCCTCATCCAGGTCTTCTCTGAGATGTGTTGGTATATTTGACTGTGATATCGGTGCTATATAAATGGAAGTTGTTATTGCTGTAGATTAATGATTAATGTAAATTGACACTAACAATAAAGGCAAAATACTGCAGATGCTGGAATCTGAAACAAATCAGAAAATGCTGGAAAATCTCAGCAGGTCTGACAGCACCACTTAGAGAGAATAGAGGCAACGTTTCAAGTCTGAATAGAGGCAACGTTTCAAGTCTGGATGACCCGATATTTCAAAATTTCTTGGATTCTGGTAAGGTTCCAGTGGATTGGAAACACACTAATGCGACACCCTTATTTAAAAAGGGAGAGAGGCAAAAAGTGGCAAACTATAGGTCAGTTAGCTTGACCTCTGTGGTGGGGAAGTAGCTGGAATCAATCATTAAGGAAGAGATGACTGAGCATTTGGTAAGAATAAGCTCAATCCACCATTGTGAACATGCTTGACAAACTTGCTCGTGTTCTTTGGGCACGTAACCAGCAAGATAGATAGTGGGGAACCTATGGATGTGGTGTATCTAGACCTCCAGAAGGAGTTTGACAAGGTGCCGCATAAAAGACTGATCCAGAAGGTGAGATCACAGGGGATTGGATTGAGGATTCGCTGATTGACAGAAAGCAGAGGGTCGGGACAAATGGGTCCTTCTCTGCTGGTGAAATGTAAGTAGAGGGATGCCGCAGGGGTCAGTCCTCACACCTCAACCGTTTACAATCTATATAAATGATCTGCGAGCAGGGACAGAGTGTAACATTGCAAAATTTGCCGATGATACTAAAATAGGTGGAAAGCAGGCAGTGAAGAGGATATAAAGATTTTACAGGCGGATATAAATATTCTAGGAGAATGGGCCAACATTTGGCAGATGGAGTTTAATGTAGATAAATGTGAGGTTATCCATTTTGGCAGAAAAAATAGAAAGGTAAATTATTACCTAAATGAAAAGCAGATTCAAAATGTGTCCAGGCAGAGGGATCTGGGTGTCTATGTTGATGAATCGCAGAAAGTCGGTACGCAGGTGCAGCATGTAATAAAAAAGGCAAATGGGATGTTGGCATTTATTGCAAAGGGACCAGAATATAAAAGTAGAAAAGTGTTTTTGCAATTGTATGGGGTGTTGGTGAGACCACATCTGGAGTATTGTGTCCAGGTTTGGTCTCCTTATTTGAGGAAGGATGTGGTGGCATTGGAGGCAGTTCAGAGGAGGTTCACCAGGTTGCTTCCAGGGATGAAGGGGTTGACGTATGAGGAGAGATTAAACAGTTTGGATTTGTACTCGTTGGAGTTTAGAAGGATGAGAGGGGATCTGATCGAGGTATATGACATTTTAAAAAGGGATTGATAAAGTAAACGTAGACCAAATGTTTCCTCTTATGGTCTAGTTGGGCACATGAGCGGCACAGGCTTGGAGGGCCGAAGGGCCTGTTCCTGTGCTGTATTGTTCTTTGTTCTTATGGGGCAATCTAGAACAAGAGGTCCCAGGTATAGGTTGAGAGGCGGTAAATTTAAAACTGAGATGAGGAGGGACTACTTCTCGCAGAGGGTGGTGAATTGTGGAACTTGCTGCCCCATAGTGCGGTGGAGTCTGAATCTTTGAATGGTTTCAAGGAGGAGATAGATATATTTCTAATAAACAAAGGGAAAGAGGGGTATGGGGAACAGATGGGGAGGTGGATTTGAGACCAGGGAGAGATCTGCCATGATCAGATTGAATGGCGGAGCCTGCTCGAAGGGCTGAATTTACCTACTTCTGCTCCTAATTCCTATGTTCCTTTAATTTTCTCGCATTTTCTGTTTTTATGTTGACAATATTGATCATTGATCCCACAAAAAGATGTGGTTGATTCTGAATATTTGGTTGTTGCTGGAATTGTTCACTTTTCCCATTACGTTGGTTAGGAAGTTATACTAAGTTGTCCCTTCTCTGCCTGTCAGAGTCCGTGTTAGAAGCAGGACCCTCCAGGTTGGTCAGGGTTCCCGCACAGACCTAGTGCTCAGTGTTTGGTGTTGCTCTCCAGTAAATCGCGGGCAGGTCCACGAGGTAAAAGGTGGCATTGTCACCACTATAACATAGCCAGTAGTGTGGTAGGAGTCTCACTACATCCCGAGGGAAATGTCAGAGAAGGTGAAACCAACATCCGGTTACTTACTGTCATCATCATGTCTTAGTTTCTCATGAGAATTGCCCGTTGGTAATGCCAAGCTTTCCTCAGGTGGCACTGAAATTGCAATTGGACAGTGTCAATATCGCGTCGACAGTGTTACACAGAACTTACATTTATAAAGCACCTTCCAAAACCTCACAATATCTCAAAGTGGCTTAAAAAACAATGTGAACAGTCTCACAACACCAGGTTAAAGTCCAACAGGTTTATTTGGTAGCACGAGCTTTTGGAGCGCTGCTCCTTCATTAGGCGAGTGGAGAGTTGGGTTCACAAACATGGCATATATAGACACAGACTGAATTGTAAGATAATGGTTTATAATGCGAGTCTTTATAGGTAATCAAATCTTTACAGGTATAGACAGTATGAGTGGAGAGAGGCATAATCACAGGTTAAAGAGATGTGAATTGTCTCAAGACAATTACTTATTTCTTGAAGTTAAATAGAAAGTTAGATACAGAGGCAGCCTTTGGAATGATGGCTACAGGGATGTGTGCAAACTGTTACCCAATCTTGTCATCTTTGCAGTTCAGTCATGTGAGATCAGCAACTCTTTGCAATTATTCCTGGCGGCTGGTGATGCGGCTCCAGCTGTTGAGAAAACAAACTGTGTTGGATGCCAACACCATTGATTTGGAAATCAGTGCCAGCAGTTGCCAATAAAATGTACTTTTCAGCGACACAAGTTCTGATATAATTGTCCCCGTTCAGATTACACCGCTGTGCCTCATCGTAAACAAGTCGGCAAGAAACCGCAATTCAACAAACTTAAACGTGCCAAATGGCCCCTGGGCTGAGATAACAATGGAATCCATCACATCCTTAATTCAACAAATCCTCAGCTGATGCCTTTTCGACAAGTGGAACATTTTCTACATGTCTGCGGTAACTGTGCAGGGTGACAGAGCCCGACTGCTGACAGGATATGCATGCACTTCTGCTCTCGTGACGTGGCTGGCCAGTTGAAATCGCTGGGTACATTTGGTCAGGGCGCCAGGATTGAAAGGAACTTGGCAGCTGCTCTGTGAAGAGTACGTTTATTTAAATGCCAGGAACTTGGAAGTGATCCCTGGCGACTGGGACAGGCCATCAATGAGAGAGCGGACAGCTAATCCAGCGGGATGCCATCATTCCCATCCTCTCCAGCACAGGCCTCACAGATACCAATGTCATAATGCTACGTTATTTCACAGATTGCTCCTTTCAAGTGCAGGTTAAATAGAAGTCGGACTTTTATCAAAAGATGCAGCATTCACTCTGAACAAAAATACCACTGGACATATGATATATTCCTCATAAATTAGCCACAGGCTTGGGATTCTCCAACCTCGCCGCGGCTAGGATTCTCCAGTCCCGCTGCTGTGAACGGAGATTTGACTGAGCCAGTAAAGACTCAATGGGCTGAATGGCCTCCTTCTGTGTCATAATGGCTGGAATTTTACCAGGCGGCAAGGCTTGCAGAATGGAATTCTTGAGCAGGATTTTACGAGCCACTCCCGAGCGGGTACATAAAATCCCGATGAATGACTCTGACTCATGACATTATTTTCTCTTATTGCCTGCCTGGCTTTCTCTTTGCCGTTCCGGGGAGATCATATGGCTGACAGGGTAGTGTCGGACTGCCTGTTGTACAAGCTGATCTTCTCCTGCCATTCAGTTTTGTATGTTTGCGTGATTGAAGGCGAACATTGGCTGTGTTCATTGCTACAACAAGCAAACATTTACCATCACTAATTTGAGATTTCAAAATGAATGCTGAATGTGTCGGTGACATGGTTACTGCTCTTCTGTTTCATTTCCAGGATGGACAAGGTAATGAAACCCTTTGTTTCCTGTTAACTTTCAAATGGATGAGTTTTGCAGAATCTTTCTCTTCAATCCAGATTGATTGGAATTGGAGATGTGAGTTTAGACCTTGGGTGCCACGTCTGGTCATTCCTTTTAATCAGAAGTCTCACAACACCAGGTTAAAGTCCAACAGGTTTATTTGGTAGCACAAGCCACAAGCTTTCGGAGCACTGCCCCTTCATCAGGTGAGTGGGAGTTCTGTTCACAAACAGGGCATATAAAGACACAAACTCAATTTACAAAATAATGATTGGAATGCGAGTCTTTACAGGTAATCAAGTCTTAAAGGTATAGACAATGTGAGTGGAGAGAGGGTTAAGCACAGGTTAAAGAGGTGTGTATCGTCTCCAGCCAGGACAGTTAGTGAGATTTTGCAAGCCCAGGCAAATCGTGGGGGTTACAGATAGTGTGACATGAACCCAAGATCCCGGTTGAGGCCATCCTCATGCGTGTGGAACTTGGCTATCAGTCTCTGCTCAGCGACTCTGCGTTGTCGTGTGTCGTGAAGGCCGCCTTGGAGAACACTTACCCGAAGATCAGAGGCCAAATGCCCATGACCGCTGAAGTGTTCCCCAACAAGAAGAGAACACTGTTGCCTGGTGATTGTCAAGTGGTGTTCATTCATCCGTTGTCGTAGCGTCTGCATGATCTCCCCAATGTACCATGCCTCGGGACATCCTTCCTTGCAGCGTATCAGGTAAACAAAGTTGGCCGAGTTGCAAGTGTATGTACCGTGTACCTGGTGGATGCCTTTTCCCCATAACCCCTGATCCCCTTATTAATCAAGAACCTATCTATCTCTGTCTTAAAGACACTCAATGACCTGGCCTCCACAGCCTTCTGTGGCAAAGAGTTCCACAGATTCACCACTCTCTGGTTGAAGAAATTCCTCCTCATCTCTGTTTTAAAGGATCGTCTCTTTAGCCTGAGGTTGTGCCCTCTGGTACTAGTGGAAACATCCTCTCCACATCCACTCTATCCAGGCCTCGCAGTATCCTGTAAGTTTAAATAAGATCCCCCCCTCATCCTTCTAAACTCCAACGAGTACAGACCCAGAGTCCTCAACCATTCCTCATACAACAAGCTCTTCATTCCAGGGATCATTCTTGTGAACCTCCTCTGGACCCTTTCCAAGGCCAGCACATCCTTCCTTAGATACGGAGCCCAAAACTGCTCACAATACTCCAAATGGGGTCTGACCAGAGCCTTATACAGCCTCAGAAGTACATCCCTGCTCTTGTATTCTAGCCCTCTCGACATGAATGCCAACATTGCATTTGCCTTCCTAACTGCCGACTGAACCTGCACATTAACCTTAAGAAAATCTTGAACAATGACTCCCAAGTCCCTTTGTGTTTCTAATTTCCTAAGCATTTTCTCATTTAGGAAATAGTCTCTGCCTCAATTCCTCCTTCCAAAGTGCATAACATCACACTTTTCCACATTGTATTCCATCTGCCACTTCTTTGCCCGCTCTCCTAACCTGTCCAAGTCCTTCTGCAGCCCTCCTGCTTCCTCAATACTACCTGTCCCTCTACATATCTTTGTATCATCTGCAAACTTAGCAACAGTTTAGGACAGTTTAGGACAGAGTTGAGGAGGAACTTCTTCTCTCAGCGGGTAGTGAATCTCTGGAATTCTCTGCCCATTGAAGCAGTGGAGGCTACCTCGTTAAATATGTTTAAGTCACAGGTAGATAGATTTCTGATCAATAAGCGAATTAAGGGTTATGGGGAGCGGGCGGGTACGTGGAACTAAACCACTATCAGATCAGCCATGATCTTATTGAATGGTGGGGCAGGCTCGAGGGGCTAGATGGCCTACTCTTGCTCCTATTTCTTATGTTCTTATGTTCTTATTAACAGTGCCTTCAGTTCCTTCCTCCAAATTGTTAATGTATATTGTGAAAAGTTGTGGTCCCAGCACCGACCCCTGAGGCACACCACTAGTCACCAGCTGCCATCCTGAAAAAGACCCCTTTATCCCCACTCGCTGCCTTCTGCCAGTCAGCCAATCTTCTATCCATGCCAGGATCTTACCCTTAACATCATGGGCACTTAACTTATTTAACAGTCTCCTATGCAGCACCTTGTCAAAGGCCTTCTGGAAATCTAAATAAATCACGTCCACTGGTTCTCCTTTATCTAACTTCCTTGTTACCTCCTCAAAGAACTCTAACAGATTTGTCAGACATGACCTTCCCTTGACGAAGCCGTGCTGACTCAGTCCTATTTTATCAAGACTTCCAAGTACTCCGCGATCTATTCTTTAATAATGGACTCTAAAATCTTGTCAATGACTGAAGTTAGGCTAACCAGCCTATAATTTCCCGTCTGCTGCCTCCCTCCAGAACTCCAACACTCCAGAACTCCAAAGTGTAGGAGTTTCTCTTTGTTGACTCACATTCGTTGAGTGGCCTGAATATGAAACAGTTTTCCTGATTTTCACATGTAAACAATTTATTTTCAGGAGAAGCCAACACAATTTTGCCAGTGGGATATTCAAAGTGGTAGTTTAAAAGTAGAAGTTAGTGTATGATGCATAAACTTTCAGGGAAGTTAAACTAATTCAAATCTTCCACTCTTTAAATCTTAAACTATTTACTAAATGTAAATATTCAAATCGGTGTCGAGAATCATTGCTATCGGATGTGTATGTTATTCTGTATGTCTGTCTGTGCATGTGCCTGTATGTTCTGGGGGTGAGGATTGCTAATTAATACTGCCCTTCTCACATTCTGCTCCTTTTCTATACATCTGGAACTGTATAAAACACTGGTTAGGCCACAGCTGGAATTTTGTGAACAGTTCTGGTCATCTCATTATAGGAAGGGCGTGATTGCTGTGGAGTGAATATAGAAGAGATTTACGGGAATGTTTCCAGGGCTGGAAAGTTGCAGCTATGAGGAAAGATTAGGCAGGCTAGGGTTGCTTTCTTTAGGACAGAGGGGGATGAGGGGTGACTTTGTTGAGGTGTTGAGGGGCTCCTAGATAGAGTGGACAGGGAAGACTTGTTTCCCCTAGCGGAGGGGCCAACGATCAGAGGGCACAGATTTAAGGTGATCGGTAGAAAAATTAGAGGGTATATTCGGAGAAGTTTTCCAACATGGCTAGTGTCTGGAATTCGCTGCCCGGACTGATGGATCAGGCAGAATCCCTTGTGGAAGTTAAAATGTTCAGATTGAAGTTTCGTTGTAAGAAAGTTAAATTGTGCGGAAGTTAAAGTTTTCAAATTAAAGTTTCATGTCTTCTCTGTACAACAGTGGAAAATATTTATCAGCTTACAGACCTTCAAAAGGAGTCAGTGTCTGCTATTCAGCATGAACAGGCTAATCTTCATCTGCGTAGGCCCCATAACATAGTGCTTTTCAGCCTTCACCAGAGGGAGAGCAAGAACAGATTTTTCCATTACAAATACCAAAGGCGAGATATGGGGATATGCTATGCAAATGAAGGATCAGCAGCAGTCAGTTTTTCATCGAATGAGAAAGGGTGAAAAGCCAGGGTTTAATTGGCAAATATGTATGCAAATGAAGGATTAGAAAAATTGCTTGTTTCTGATTTGCTGTAATTGACTATAACTGCTATGTTGTTTGTCTGTAACTTCTGAAATACTTGCAGGACAGCTGCAAGCTGGTTTCTCCTTGGGCATAAGTCATTAAAGGCCTCGTATTGGATCATGCATGGTATCTAGTGCACTTTGTACTCAAGTTGACTAAGAGTGCCTAAGGTTACTGATATCCAGGATCTCTGACACCCTCAATCCATTTAAATGTACCTCGATCTCGCCTGTGGTGCTGTGACCTGCAGGGTTATGACTGAGTACTGGAAAGTGGCATTAGTATGGGTGGCTAGATTTTCCAGCTGTCACATATATGATGGGCTGAATGGTCTCTTCCTGTGCTGCACCTTTCCTCTGGTTATTCCCCAAAATAAACTCATTCACAAAGGGAGATTACACTACATTTCAGGTGTGAGAATACACAATACAGCTGATAGATCAATCGGCTAAGTGCAGTACATGGTGCTGTTTGATTCCACTGTCAGTGCATATGACAGCTGTATTGACATTGATTTTAAACAATTTCAGCCCGAGGGGCTTTGGCTGTGTTCCAGCCCCTCAGCTTGCCACGGCAGGAGAGCCCTGTGTGATGGCCTTTCTCCACTGAGACTCCTCAATGACAGCTTAACCCCAAGCTTCAGTGTGTCCCCTCAGTAATCCTGGACCTTGGAATGTGCTGGTCTGCCAAACTCGATCACAAACAGCTCCTTGCTGTGAGACTTCAGAGACTCAAACACAAAATCCAGGCTGCTATTCCAATGCAGTGCTGAGTGGATGCATTGTCGGTGGTGCCAGTGTTTGGATGAATCATAGAATCCCGACAGTGCAGAAGGAGGCCATTTGGCCCATTGAGTCTGCACCAACAATTCCACCCAGGCCCTATTCCCGTAACCCCACACATTTACCCTAGCCAGTTCCCCTGACACTACAGGAAATTTATCATGGCAAGTCCACCTAACCTGCACATGTTTGGACTGTGGGAGGAAACCGGAGCACCCGGAGGAAACCCATCCAGACACGGGGAGAACGTGCAGACTCCACACAGACAGTGACCCGAGGCCGGAATTGAACCTGGGTCCCTGGTGTGTGAGGCAGCAGTGCTAACTACTGTGCCACCGTGAGATGGTGTAAAAGATCCTATGGCACTGTTAAACTTTGGACAGTCAGCTAGTGAAGCAGGAGACCAGAACTTCACTGTCACTGGGTTAAAATCCTGAAATACCCTCCTTGATAGCACCATGTGTGCACCTACACCACAGGGACTGCAGCGGTTCAAGAAGGCAGCTCACCACCACCTTCTAAAGGGCAATTAAGGATGGGCAATAAAAGCTGGACTAACAACATCCACATCACATAAATGAGTTTAAACAAATTGGGATGCCCTATGTTTGTGAAAGGTGCTCTATAAATGAGAAACGTGCTTTTCTTCATAAAGAATTTTGAATTGATTCATGTGTAGGCCTTAAGTGTTGAAAGAGCAATGTGAACACCCAGTGATTAAATGAAAGAAATTACAGCAACGATCCCATGGTTTAAAACAAATGAATGTTTCTATGTAAGAAACAGGTAGAGCAAACACGACTAAATAAATATTGTCTTAAACTGAATAATTATATTCAGACTGAGAAGTATAATAAAACAAAATCACATAGGCATTAGACCAGGGATTTCCAAACTGGGATCCGCACATTCCAGGGAGTCCGGAGAATTGAGGGGGTCCGGAGAATCTGGGGGGGGTCTGGAGAATCCAGGGGGTCCAGAGAATCGAGGGGGTCCATAGAATCCAGGGGATCCAGAGAATCAAGGGGGTCCGGAGAATCCAGGGGGTCCGGAGATTCCAGGGGGTCCGGAGAATCGAGGGGATCCGGAGAATCCAGGGGGTTCGGAGATTTCAGGGGGTCTGGAGAATCCAGGGGGTCTGGAGATTCCAGGAGGTCTGGAGAACCCAGGGGGTCCGGAAATTCCAGGGAGTCTGGAGATTCTGGGGGGGATGGGGGGGGGGGGGGTCCAAAGATTCCAGGGGGTCTGGAGATTCCAGGGGGATCCGGAGAATCCAGGGGGGTCCGGAGAATCCAGGGGTTCTGGAGATTCCAGGGGGTCTGGAGATTCCAGGGGGCCTGAAGAATCCAGGGGTCTGGAGATTCCAGGGGATTCGGAGATTCCAGGGGGTCTGGAGAATCCAGGGGGTCCAGATCCAGGGGGTCCAGAGAATCTGGGGGGGGGCTGGAGATTCCAGGGGGTCCAGAGATTCCAGGGGGTCCGGAGAATCCAGGGAGTCCGGAGAATCCAGGGGGTCCGGAGAATCCAGGGGGTCCGGAGATTCCAGGGGGTCTGGAGATTCCAGGGGGTCCGGAGAATCTGGGGAATCTGGAGATTCCAGGGGGTCTGGAGAATCCAGGGGTCCGGAGATTCCAGGGGGTCCGGAGATTCCAGGGGGTCCAGAGAATCCAGGAGGTCTGGAGAATCCGGGGGGTCCGTGGAAGGACAAGCTCATTTGTAAAATTTGAAAAATGCTGCCGAGCTGTTTGTCCAATTGGACGCAGGGTTCTGCAACTGCTGATTTGACAAGCTGGAAACAGCACAAAACTGAAATCCCCTTATCAGGGAAAGTGTGGACAGCAGAACGATGGGAAGAGTGGGCCTCAGAGTGGGCATTGGAATGGAACCCAAAGTGGGGGCTGGAACAAGCCTCGGAGTGAGCCTTGGAGCCGGAGTTGGATCAGGGCTCGGAATGGGCAGAACAGCATTTGGCACGAACCACTGGAATGGGCATCAGAACAAGCCTCAGAAGGGACGCTAAAATGGGTACTGCTTGCAGGGGTTAATGTTAAGGGGCCATGGGAGAATGTCTTGGCCCGGGGTTAATGTGAGGGGGCCGTGTAGCTAGTGAATGTATTTGTGACTGTTGCTGGAACTCTACCACAGAATCGGAGCGGGCAAGGGGCAGACAATGGAAATGTCTGCTGGCCTTGGGCAGGAACTTCCAGTCTCGCTCGAGTGAGGCCATAAAATCCCATCCTGTGTGTCTCTTCCTCATTCCTAATATATGCATAGATGGTGCTGGAAAAGACATGTTTATATTTGATTGCAGTGTTTGCAATTATTTCACAGCAAAAAGGGGGCATCAACATTATGAGGATACTTGGGGTTCCCCAATGCTCTTGGGAGATCCCTGGGGGTTCTGTGGCTCAAAATGTTTGGGAAATTCTACTTTAGACCAAAATTCTCAACAGAACATTTTCCTCATAATCTTCTCCCAGAAAGACTTTGGCTGCTTAATCAACCTCTTGAAGGTTGCTCATGTCCTGCGACCAAACTAAAGTGCCACATCTCTCAGGAATTCACTTCAATTTCTCCTCAATGTTCCAGCTATTCCCCAAGATATGAAACTTCACAGGGATACTTCCAGTGGCTTCACCTCCTTCACCATCTTGTCTTGTGTCTATATTGCTATTCTTGGAACCCAGATCCCATCCACCTTCTCACGTGGATGATAGAGATCCTACGGCACTACTCGAAGATCAGAGGAGTTCCTCATGAGTCCTGGTCAATATTTATCCCTCAATTATTATCTAAAAACAGATTATCTGGTCATCTGGTTCCTTGCTGTTTGTGGGATCTTACTGTGTGCAAATTTGGCTGTCCTGATTCATACAACAGTGACTTCTGTGTGGCCGTAAAGATTTTGGCTGACTTACTTATAGTCTTAATCAAAATTTGTGGTTGAGATTGCTTATAAACCTGGGGGAGCATATGTAGTTTAAAAAATACAGAGTGCTGTTGGCTGTTTGGACTGCAGATGTTTTCCATGACAGATACAGAGAGTCACTCATAAAACGCTTTCAGGCATAAAAAGGTCATAAAATGGGTTGTACCCAGTAAACAGACATGTTTAAAAGCTAAATGTCAAGGCTTACACTTTATTTCAAAAATACATAATTGTCTGCAAAGTGCTTTAGGAAATCTTCAGGCTCTAAGAGGCACAAGTAAAGATGTCAAGTTATAGAATCCCTACAGTGCAGAAGAGGCTATTTGGCCCATCGAGTCTGCACTGATTCTCTGACGGAGCATCTTATTCAGGCCCTCTCGCCCACCCTATCCCCATAACCCCACATATTTAACCTAGATATCTTGACACTGAGGGGCAATTTAACATGGCCAATCCACCTAACCTGCACATCTTTGGAATGGCAGAATTCTGCGGAAGGTTTGCATACAGGGAAGACCTAGAGATGTCAGGTCGGAGAACATGGAGATAAGGGATGAATGTGTTTTTAAATATTGCTAATTCAGTTGGTCTTATGTGTTTTGAAAGTCGCGAGAGAGAAAGACAAACTGATGTCCATTGAAGGTATCTCCTGAAATGCAGAGAAATTAGAAGACGTATTTATTTATGTGTTTTATCCCATTATCCAATAAACTGTACTTAATCATCCGAGGAACAATTTGTAAGAAGTCAGGAACTTAAGAGACTTGAATTGCATTATTGTTCTATGGTCATAAAATGTGAGAGTAGGTGTGGGAAACTCAGAAAGAAGGACTGATAAAGATCTTGAAAGTGTATGTGCCAGCCACGAGGAATGGAAAAGTACTGAATGGGATCAAACATGTGGACATTGTTCAGACCACAATATTAGATATGCCTTGACAAAGAATTAGACATTGCATTGGACAATTGTAGCTTAAGGTTAATTTTGAAAGGACAATATAATCTTGTCAATGAAACATCCTGCCAACATAGAAAGAAGGTTGTAAAGACCATTGCAAAAGGTGATTTGGTGCCTAGCCAAAGCAGTTTAGTCTGCCGCTTGAAGCTACGATTGGCTGGGATTTGAATGCCTAGTGACTCATCATAGATAAGATTTCTTGTAACTTCCTTGTGACTAATGGGTCATTGTAACAGGTGGGCAGTGGCGGATTAACCATTAGGCTGAGTAGGCTTAAGCCGAGGGGCCCGGAAGGGAGGGGGGCCCCGAGAGCAAACAAAATCACTAACTGTTCAGGTGAGCGTTCATTTTCGGCACTGAAGAGGATCAAAATCTATTTGCGCTCAACAATGAGCGATGAGAAACTCAGTCACTGGCACTCATGCACATTGAATCAGACACGCTTCGATCTGTTGATTTACATGCTGTTATCGACACTTTTGTAAACCAAAAAACACGGAAGCTTTTTAAAGTACAAATGTAAAGACAATGAAAAATAAATGAATAAAAGGGCTGTAATTGATTTATATAACTTTATGATATTATACATGTAGTACATTATACATAGTACAACGATATAAGTTATCTAACGTCACTTAACGTCACTTTATTCTATTCAACGAAGGGTGGGGCAGGGGGCAAGGTCATGGGGCCTTACTAAAGCTCAGCCCAGGGGTCCGGGTGGTAGTTAATCCGCCACTGCAGGTGGCAGATACATTGTATTGCTCCAATCTGGTAAAGATGTTGCTGTTTAACTTTGAGTGTCGTCTTGCTATTTCTCACAATTTCTCACCTCCAAACAGTAACCTGTCAGGGTAGCAGGTTTCATCTTACACTTGGTTTCAAAAGTACTTAATTGGCCAAAGATGCTTGGGGATATCCTTGGGCTGTGAAAGGTGCTTTATAAATGCAAGTTCTTTCCCATTCTTCATCATTGCCAGGCCACCTCCCCCCCCCAAGTGAACTGTGCTGTTGTGGCATTTTCACCACATGATCGCAGAGGTTCAAGAAGGTGGCCCACCACCAGCAGCTTCTGAAGGGGGGGGGGGGGGGGGTGTACAGGTATTCCAAAGATGTGCGTGTTAGGGTGATTGGCCATGCTAAATTGCTCCTTAGTGTCAGGGTTTCTAGCAGGGTAAGTATGTGGGGTTCCGGGACTAGGCCTGGGTGGGGATTGTTGTTGATGCAGGCTCGATGGGCCGAATGGTCTCCTTCTGCATTGTAGGGATTCTATGATACAATAAATATCAACCTTCCCTTGCAAGAAATAAAAAGGAAGCTCAACAGTTTCCCATGACCATGAACTTGTGGTGATTCAGACATTACCTGTGCGTCGAACTCCCCTGCCAGATGAACAGATAAAATGTGTTTCTTATTCACAGGGGAGATGGTGGTATAATGGTCAAATTATTGGACTAATAATCCAGATGCCCAGGCTTATGGCATGGGATCAAGTCCCATTAAGCACTTGGTAAATGAATAAATTGGAAATATAAAGCTAGGACGGAATTTTCCCATCCCACCCATCACGGGAATCCTAGCGGGTGGGACAGAAAGTTCAGCAGACCATGCAAAGGTCTGTTGACCTCTGGTGGGAAGTTCCAGCCTTGGGGTGAGTGCGGCTGGAAAACTCCGCCCCTGCCGCACGTCTGAAAGACTTGTTGGTTAGCTGCATTCACCCAATCAGACTGTGGGGACCAGAGGAATTTCACAGTAACTTCATTGCAGTGTTAATGTAAGCCTTACTTGTGACTAATATATCAACTTTTTACCTAGTCTCAACAATGGTGACCATGAAACTATCATCGATTGTCGTTAAAACCCGTCTGGTCCAATAAATTTGCAGTTCTTACCAGGTCTACACATGACTCCAGAACCTCAGAAATGTGATTTGTTCTTATCTGTCCTCTGAAATATCCTGGCTGTAGAGTTTCCAACTGTGATAAAATATAATCCTGGAGATTTCATCACATGGCTCGCCCCCATTATGTGGAGATGCCGGCGTTGGACTGGGGTAAACACAGTAAAAGGTTTAACAACACCAGGTTAAAGTCCAACAGGTTTATTTGGTAGCAAACGCTTGTGGCTTTTGCTACCAAATAAACCTGTTGGACTTTAACCTGGTGTTGTTAAACTTCTTACTGTGTTTGCCCCCATTAGCCATTAGTCACCAACAAATCCATCCTTGAGACACACTGCCTTCCTACGCCAATCGGAAGCAAAAAGACTTGGATGATGCAAGATCCTGCAACTCCCTCCCTGACAGCCTTTCTTTCACCCGGTACGGAGGGAGGTGAGGAAGGCAGAGGACCTCCTCATGAACCTTCTCCTGGCCAAACTTGCCATAAACAGGTCCAGGCAGTGGGCGATCGAGGGGGTCATCCAACCCAATTGTCTGTCTTCTATTGCAGCTACATATGCGGCCGGGTGTCTCTGGAGAGGGAGCATGCAGTGTCCGAGGGCACTGTTGATGCCTTCCATGCCCGCTGGGCACCGCAGGGGCTGGGGTGCATTATCAGCCCCTTTAATCACATTTTAGTTTGATGCTTTAAGTTTCCTTTCTACTTTGTCTTTTGTTACGGGCGCTTTCCTTCTTTTTGGGGGCTGCCCCTTTTAATTTGTCCCTCAGTAAATTGGATTTAGTTTAATTGTTTAGTCAAAAAGATTGACAGCCTTTCTTTCCTCCTTTTCAATATTTTTCTATCTGGTAAAGAGAAAGGTTAAAAAAAAATGTAATGTCCTGAAGGTTTTTCTCCAGGATTACACACAGCAGTGTCCTGGAGAGTGACCTTCAATCCCTGGACACTCCAGGCCAATCCTGCAGGGTGGCAACCTTACCGCTCAGTTCAAGGGCAAATAGGGATGGGCAACTACATCATCATTGCTTCACTGTCACTGGAATTCCCTCCCTAACAGCATCGTGGGTGTATCCACAGCAGACGGACTGCAGTGGTTCAAGTCGGAGGCTTGCCATCATCATTGCAACGGCAATTAGGGATAGGCAACAAATGCTGGGCTAGTTGGCGATGGCCACATCCCAGGAAAGAATTTTTTAAAATGGCAACAGTAGGAAAATCAGTAATGACCGCAGCTAGAAAGAAACACTTGGTAATGCATGGCCACTTGATGGGCATCCCATCCATGACCTTCATTCCACCAGTGACGCACAATGGCAGCCATGTGTACCATCTACAAGATGCGCCGCAGCAACTCATCAAGGCTCCTTAGACAGCCCTTCCAAGTTCACGACTGCTACCATCTAGAAGGACAAGAGCAGCAGATACCTGAGAACACCACCACCTGCAGGTTCCCCTCCAAGCCTCACACCATCCTGACTTGGAAATGTATCGCCATTCCTTCACAGTAGCTGGGTCAAAATCCTGGAAATCCCTCTCTAACAGCACATACACCACGGGGACTGCAGCGATTCAAGAAGGCAGTTCACCACGACCTTCTCAAGGGCAACTAGTGATGGGCAATATAGGCTAATCTAGTCAGTGAGGCCCACACCCTGTGAATGAGAAAAGATCAATCCCGTGTAATAATAAAGGAGAAAATGGGAATAGACAAGTGTGTACACAGTGATGTGTGTGTATAGAGTTAGGGTGCTCAGAGTGTACACAGTGAAGTACACAGTGAGTTAGTGTGTACAGAGCTAGTGTGTACAGGGTGAAGTACACAGTGGTATGTATGTACAAAGTGTTGGACACAGTGGTGTGCACAGTGAGTTAGTGTACATAGTGTACACTCTGTTTTGTTGTTGGCAATGGGTTAATGACTCTCTCTCTGCCCAGGAATTGATGTGTGTGTACACAGTGAAGTACACAGTGATGTTGGTGTCTACAGAGTGTTGTTGACAGTATTGTTGTCAGGAATGGGTTAATGACTCTCTCCCTGCCCAGGGGTTGGAGTGTATGTAGAGTGATATACACTGTGATATACAGGGTGATACACACAGGGCATACACGGTGGTGTTAGGGTGTGTGTGTGCGCAGGGTGTTGTTGGCAATGGGTTAATGGCTCTTTCCCTGCCCAGGAGCTGGTGTGTGTGTACACAGTGGTGTTGGTGTGTACGCAATATGTACAGGGTGATGTTCAGAGTGTTGTTGTTGGCAATGGGTTAATCTCTCTCTCTCTGTTGGTGTGTATGGAGAGATATACCCAGTGGTGTACAGGATGGTGTTGGTGTGTATAGAGTGGTGTACAGAGTGTTGTATACAGTGGTGTACAGTGTTGTGAGTAATGGGTTAATCTCTCTCTTTGCCCAGGGAGCTGCCTCTCGCTCTCTGTGTCAGTGTGTGCACCGTGTTATACACAGTGTAGTTGATGAGGGGTTAATCTCTCTCTCGCTGTGTGGTGTACAGTGTTGTACACAGTGATATACACAGTGTACACAGTGTAACCGGTGAGGGGTTAATGTCTCTCTGTGTGGTGTACACACTAGTATACACAGTGATATACACGGTGTTGTACACGTAGTTGGTGAGGGGTTAATGTCTCTCTTGCTGTGGAGGTGTACAATGTTGTACACAGTGATACATAGTGTAGCCGGTGAGGGGTTAATGTCTGTGTGGTGTACACACTGGTATACACAGTGATATACACGGTGTTGTACACAGTGTAGTTGGTGAGGGGTTAATGTCTCTGTGTGGTGTACAGTGTTGTACACACTGCTATACACAGTGTACACGGTGTAGCCGGTGAGGGGTTAATGTCTCTCTGTGCGATATACACACTGGTACACACAGTGCTATACACGGTGGTGTACACGGTGTAGTTGGTGAGGGGTTAATGTCTCTCTGTGCGATATACACACTGGTACACACAGTGCTATACACGGTGGTGTACACGGTGTAGTTGGTGAGGGGTTAATATCTGTCTGGAGTACACGGTGGTGTACACACACGGTGCTGTACACACACAGTGATATACACGGTGTAGTTGGTGAGGGGTTAATGTCTCTGGTGTACACGGTGCTGTACACACACGGTGGTGTACACGGGGTTAACCCCGGGCTCCTCCCAGGCGGGTGCAGTCAGGCTGCCGGCTCCCTCCCGCCTCTGGCTGCTGCCGGGCGGCCTCTCTGTCAGCCTCCAGCCCCGGGCCCTGTCTCTGTCCCTCTCCCCCCCCCCGGGCCCCGCCATGCTGCGGCGCATTTTACAGCGGGTGAGTGAGCGCACACTGTGGGGAATGGGGCCGGGGCCGAGCGGCAGGAGAGGCCGAGGATCGAGTGAGGCCTGCGGGAGGAGGGAGAGAGAGAGCCCGGGACAGCGACAGGACCGGGGGGGCTGGAGGGAGTGTGTCTGGGGGCAGGGCTGGGGTCTGGGTGGGGGTGTGTGTCTGGGCTCGGGGGGCAGGGTTGGGGTGTGGGTCTGGAGTGGTCTGGGGGTGGGGGTGTGTGTCTGTGTCTGGGGGTCTGTATCTGGGTCTGGGGGCCGGGTTGGAGTCTGTGTCTGGAGTGGTCTGGGTCTGTGTCTGGGGGGTGTGTGTCTGTGTCTTGGGGGGTTGTGTCAGTGTCTGGGGGCAGGGTTGGGGTCTGGGTGGGGGTGTGTGTCTGGGCTCGGGGGGCAGGGTTGGGGTGTGGGTCTGGAGTGGTCTGTGTCTGGGAGGGGTGTGTCTGTCTGGGGGTGTGTGTCTGTGTCTGGGGGGGCTGTGTCTGGGGGTCTGTATCTCGGCCTAGGGGCAGGGTTGGGGTCTGTGTCTGGAGTGGTCTGGGGGTGGGGGGGGGGGGGGTGGTGTCTGTGTCTGGGGGTCTGTATCTGGGTCTGGGGGCCGGGTTGGAGTCTGGGGGCAGGGTTGACGTCTGTGTCTGGAGTGGTGTGTGTCTGTGTCTTGGGGGGTTGTGTCAGTGTCTGGGGGCAGGGTTGGGGTCTGTGTCTGGAGTGGTCTGGGCCTGTGTCTGGAGTGGTCTGGGCCTGGGTCTAGGGGGGGGGTGTGTCAGTGTCTGGGGGTTTGTGTCTGGGGGCCGGGTTGGGGTCTGGGGGCCGGGTTGGGGTCTGGGGGCAGGGTTGACGTCTGTGTCTGGAGTGGTCTGGGTCTGTGTCTAGGGGGGGTGTGTCTGCGTCTGGGGGGTTGTGTCTGGGGGCAGGGTTGGGGTCTGGGGACCGGGTTGGGGTCTGGCTGCTGCAGCCAGTCGGCTGAGTCTGCCTCTGGGGCTAACTGGAGCCTAACCTGGTTTCTGGAGCGATTCCTGGTTTTTACCCCAGCCCAGGCTCACTCCCTGTTGAAGCCTGTGGGCAGGGTTGTCCGTCTGTGTCTGCCGAGTTGGGTTAATGTTACTCGCTGTGCCCTGCCACAGTTCTTGCATTGCCATGCTTTAAAGGTTGTGTCAGTGTCCTTATTCTACTTTAGTTCTGCTGTTAGTTTCCTGTGTTTGACAGTTCCCTGCTGTCTGGTGTACAACACCAGAAAAACTGCAGGAGAATGAGTCTGTTTCCCGACAGACAGCTTGACTTTATTTTGGGAATGAACACATGTCAATCTGGGAGTGTTAGAATTGGTGGAGGATTCCTCCTTCTCCTCCAGAAGAAGCTGGCTTGTTGTTAACGCCCATGATGTGTCATTGCTCCTGGTGCCAGTCTCATCTCTGTGTCAGTGTTATTCTCTTTTCAGATCACAGAGCATCCTCTCCTGGAATTTTCTGCTAGGTCACAGTTCTTGCATTTACTTAAGAGACGTGGTGATTCATTAACAAAGCAGTTTTCTGCTGCTTTTTATTTTGTCTTGGATGTGGCCAATGGAATTTCAGGGTCATGGGCTCAAATTCCACTGCAGAGGTTTATGTAAAGAATCTTCATGTGATACTAATGGAGTGCCACATGGCTGAGGGGCCCCACTCAGCAAGTTCGGGGTGAGAGGCGAGTGGGGTGGGGTGGGGGGGGGGGGGCGGGATGCTGCCCTCTCGAGGAAGGCGGGTGGGACGGGTGCTGCCCTGGCATAGGGGCCCCTCTCGGTGACACTGATACTCAACCTATTTGGCCACATTACGAATGCTTCTTCCTTGGCCACCAATCTTGGGATGAGTCTCGAATGCAGAGCTCCTGGCTCAGAGGCAGGGATGGTGGCATGCTGGTTAGCACTGCTGTCTCACAGCTCCAGGGACCGGGGTTATATTCTGGCCTCGGGTGACTGTGTAGAGTTTGCACATTCTCCGTGTCTGCATGGGTTTCCTCCGGGTGCCCCGGTTTCCCCCCTCAGTCCAAAAATGTGCAGGTTAGGTTCATTGGCCATGCTAAATTGCCCCTAAGTGTCAGGGGGATTAGCAGGGTAAATACATAGGGTTACGGGGATAGGGCCTGAGTGGGATTGTTGTCAGTGTAGGCATGATGGGCTGAATGGCCTCCTTCTGTACTGTAGGGATTCTATGATGCCTATAATTGCTACCCATGAGACCCTCCAGTGTGTGGGCACTGGTATGTACATGGTGTCAGCTGTGACTCGTTGGCAGCATTCACACGCTGAGTCAGAAGGCCATGACTTCAAGTCCCATTCAAACTCCTTGAACACAAGCCAGATTGACACTCTAGTATAGTTTGTTCATTGTCACTATGGCTCTTTGTGAAGCCGTTGGGATTGTCTTGCATCTTCTCTGGCTTTCTTCGAGCCTTCCTCAGTCCACGTCTCAATCCAGTTTTTCTTTTTCCTGTTCTGTTTATACCATCGATCGTTCCTCCAATTGTTGTCAGGATAAGGCTGTGTGGGCTTTGCTTCCAATATCTGTACTTGCTATATTTCTCTCTCTCTAACTGTACTCAGCAACCCTTTTGATTCACGATCATCTACTCTTGAACGAACCCAGTCACTTGTCACTCTGTCCATCCAAACTATACAGTGCTGAGGTAGTTTTCCACTGCCAGAGGTGTAGGATGAGACATTAAACGTAGTCCCATCTGCCCCCTCAGGTGGTGTGAAAGATTCCATGTCACTAGATGAAAAAGAGCAGGGGGAGGGCAATATTTATCCCTTAACTAACATCATCACCAATACAGATTATCTAATTATTGTCTTTACTCTATTGTGGGATCTTGCTGTGTACAGACATGGCTGCTCTGCTTTCTCCCCAGTGTCCTCTCGGTGATTATCCCTTGAGCAAATAGTGCAGTGGGATCTTTCGCGCACTCTTGAGAAGATTGACAGACCTTGGCTTAATGTTGCACCTGAAAGCTGGTGCCTCTGACGGTGCTGCACTCCCTCGGTACCACGCTGAAGCATCAGCCTGGATTATAAATCATGGATATAAACGTTGGTGGTAGTGTTCAGTGTCATTTACAGATCAAGCAAATCTAACTTGTTCATTATTGAAATGAGTTGTAATCTTTCCAAACATGATGCTAAAACCTGACCGGTTTACTTATTCCAGCTGACTTGTGCAGTTTCTGTTGTGGTGTTTGCAACTCTGGCTGCAGAATATTCGCTTGTTAAATCATAGAAACCCTACAGTACAGAAAGAGGCCATTCAGCCCATCAAGTCTGCACCGGCCACATCCCACCCAGGCCCTACCCCCATATCCCTACATATTTACCCACTAATCCCTCTAACCTACACATCTCAGGACAGTAAGGGCAATTTTTAGCATGGCCAATCAACCTAACCCGCACATCTTTGGACTGTGGGAGGAAACCGGAGCACCTGGAGGAAACCCACGCAGACACGAGGAGAATGTGCAAACTCCACACAGACAGTGACCCAAGCCGGGAATCGAACCCAGGTCCCTGGAGCTGTGAAGCAGCAGTGCTAACCACTGTGCTACCGTGCCGCCCCATATAAATATAAAACCATTAATTTTATTAGTGTCACAAGTAGGTTTACATTAACGCTGCAATGAAGTTACTGTGAAAGTCCCCTAGCTGCCACACTCCAGCGCCTGTTCCGGTACACTGAGGGAGAATTTAGCATGGCCAAGGCACCTACCCAGCATGTCTTCCAGACTGTGGGAGGAAACCGGAGCATTCGGAGGAAACCCACGCAGACACGGGGAGAACGCGCAGACTCCGCACTGATAATGATCCAAGCTGGGAATTGAACCTGGGCCCCTGGCACTGTGAGGCAGCAGTGGTAACCACTGTGCCACCGTGCGCCCACTGAACAGGTCTTTAAAGAATTCGGTTAAATATTTCTTAACAGTCCTTAAGCTTCAGTAGTGAAGGAAGTGCTGACATTGTACTTTTAACAGAAAGACTTTTAATTTTTCACTTTTGTTTCTTGTTTTGATGGGGAGAATGACTGGGATACATTTAGAAAATTAGCCTCCTAATTATAATCTATCCCTTCATTGATCTGATGTTTTATGTGATGAAGTAGTAATTTAAGTGGAATTGATTAATATTTCATTTGCTAGTCAGTGCTATCTGCTTCATGAATTCCATGGCTCTATTGCTCAAGAAGCAAAAATCCCTGCCTTAAAATGAAGCACAGGCTGCAGGTGAGGTGTCTGCCTTGTCTTAGTGGGTAGCAATTGCTTCTTTAGTCAGAAGGTCCTAGGTTTAAATCCCACTCTAGTATTTGAGCACATGGTCCAGGCTGACGCTCCAGTACAGTGCTTGCGAGGACAGAGGCGTCTTCTTTCAAATGAGACATTAGACGGAGGCCTGTCTGCCTCTCGGGTGAATGTGAACAAGCCCATGGAACATTGTAGAAAAAAGCAGAGCACTTCTCTCTGCTGTCCTGTCCACTGTCACTGAAAGGAATTGTCTGGTCTTTATCCACCGTAGCTGTGTAATGGGGAGGCAATGGCCTAGTGGTTAGGTGATGGATGGCACAGTGGTTAGCACTGCTGCCTCACAGTGCCAGAGATCCGGGTTCGATTCCCGGTTTGGATCACTGTCTATGTGGAGTTCGCATGTTCTTCCCGTGCCTGCGTGGGTTTCCTCCGGGTGCTCCGGTTTCCTCCCACAGTCCAAAGATGTGTGGATTAGGTGGATTGACCATGTTCAATTGTCCCTTAGTGTCAGAGGGATTAGCAGGATGAATACGTGGGGTTATGGGAATAGGGTCTTGGTGGGGTTGTGGTTAGTGCAGACTCGTGGGCCAAATGGCCTCCTTCCGCACTTTAGCGATTCTATGGTATTATCGCCAGACTATTAATCCAGAAACTTAGCTAGTGTTCTAATGAACAGATAGTGGAATTTGAATTCAATAAAAAAAATCTGGAATTAAAAGTCTACTAATGACCATGAAACCATTGTCGGAAAAACCCATCCGGTTCACCAATGTCCTTTAGGGAAGGAAATCTGCCGTCCTTACCTGGTCTGGCCTACATGTGACTCCAGAACTGCAGCAGCGTGGTTGACTCTCCCTCGAGCAACTAGGGATGGGCAATAAATGCTGTCCAGCCAGCGACACTCGCATCCCACAAATGAATAAAAAAAATCTGCACAAATTGGTTACCATGTTTTTTGCATTTAAAAAGTACTTCAGAGACCCCTGAAGCACTTTGGCATATTGGAGGTCATAAAGTTCAAATGAAGTGTCTTTTTAATGAGCGGTTGAGTTGTGGGACATTTGGATTCCTACAGGAGATGGTGGAGATGGTACTCCACCCCACCATGGAGTGGCTGGAGGTCTACATGGACTAACTGTTTCCCTTCAGTGTAGGCTTTGGATTGTAGTCGCTCTCATGAGGTGAGCAGCCACGCGTCTGATCATCAAGGTTTTGGGAGATGAGACACCACTCGCATCCCTGATTGTCCCCCGGGATCAGGGAGCCTGAATCAGAGGGAACTTTGGGAAATGGGAGAGAGGGATGGACTTGGGCCTACACGATTCTCTCCTAGGTTAGCCTGATGTGAGTCACCTCCCCTGCTGGTGATATTGGAGGATAATGTTCATTGAATCTGACCCGACAATGTTTTTTTTCTTTCACAGACGTCTCTCGGCTCTGGGAGCTCTGACCCGGACACCCCAGTAACAACAGCACCAGCTGTAGAAGTCAACGATGAGGGTGGTTCTGAGGTACGTAACTGTGAAACTGCATACACTTCATTCTTCCAAAGCCAGAAGTTGAAGCCTTTCTTCCCTTGTGTTATGGTTCAGGTCAGAACCTCCAAAGTGTTTTATGGAGCCCGCCTGAATCATAAGTTTGCATCTTGAATTTGGCTAGGGTAAATGACCCACTAGGGAGCTTTTATCAAACAAAGTTTATTTAAGAATATAGTTAGCATGTATAATAAGAAAATTAGCAAGATCACTTATCAATTACTAACAAGAAACAAAACAACCACTATAATGTATAACCCTTAACAAATATATCTAATGTGTTCCAATCAAATAAACTCTTGCCATAAATAAAACCCTTTAAACAAGTTTAACACAGGAAGTGATTAATGCTCAAGTGATACTGGACTTGAGACCTTTGGATAAAGTCTGCAGTTCTCTGGATAGACTCAGAACAGTTTGAAGTCAGAACAGCTTCCGGACTATAGGCAAGCCACCAACAGCCGATTCCCCACACACACACACACACACACACACACACATTGGGCTGAGGACATCTTGCCTAGACTAGTCTTGTATACTTTCATCCACAGAAATGAGGGAGAATTGTAAACAAAGTGATTTAAAATAGTTAAAAGATTTTTGCAGAGTGTATAGACTGAGATGATTTCCTCTGGGAGAGTCCAGAACAGAAGGATATAACCTTCAAATCAAAATATGGCCATTTAGGGGTGATGTCACAAAGCACTTTGTATTACAATTATTTGTGAGATGTGAGCAGTGTGGCCAAGGCCACATTGTCAAGCTCTGATTGCCCTCAGGAGCCTGGTGATCTAGCTCAATGTCGCACAGTTTTGTTGTTTGATTTTTTTCTGTAGTGGGTTTAGTTCAGTAGCTTCACACACAGGCGAGTGACAATCTCAAATACCTTTCCCCCGACAAAGGCTGTGGATGCAGAGGATGTGGTGAAAGCTTCAAAACCGGGATTGCTGCGTTTTTGGTGACCAGGGCTGTTTGAAGCGATATGAAACCAGGGCGGATAGATGGAGCTGATACAGATCAGCCATAATCCCATCAAATGGCAGAACAGCTCGGGCCTGTATGGCATAGCTCCCCCCCCCTTTTTGATTCTTCGATCTAAGCATAAAGAAGAGTCAGTCTTCTGCTTGATTAAGAAGCGCTGAGAGATATAAGAAAGGGGGAAAAGACTGCATATCATAGAATCGTACAGTGCAGAGGAGGCCCTTTGGCCCATCAAGTCTGCACCAACATGTAAGAAACACCTGAACTCCCAACTAATCCCATCTGACAGCACTTGGCCCATAGCCCTGAATATTATGATGTGCTAAGTGCTCATCCAGGTACTTAAATTTTAAGTTTCATTTATTAGTGTCACGAGTAGGCTTACATTAACACCACAATGAAGTTACTGTGAAAATCCCCTAGTCGCCACACTCCGGCGCCTGTTCAGGTACACTGAGGGAGAATTTAGCATGGCCAGTGCACCTAGCCAGCACGTCTTTTGGTCTGTGGGAGGAAACCGGAGTACCCAGAGGAAACCCATGTAGACACGGGGAGAATGTGCAAACTCCGCACAGGCAGTCACCTAAGCCGGGAATTGAACCCGGATCCCTGGTGCTGTGAGGCAGCAGTGCTGGCCACTATGCCACCGTGATGCAGATGTGAAGCAACTCACCTCTACCAACCTCCCAGTCAGCGCATTCCAGACCGTCACCACCCTCTGGGTAAAAAAGAATTTTACTCACATTACCTCTAAACCTCTTGCCCCTCACTTGAACCTATGTCCCCTGATGATCAATTGGGCCAGGGGCTGACGAATGGCAGATGGAGTTTAATTTAGACAAATGCGATGTAATACATTTTGGTAGATTGAACTAGGGCAGGACTTACTCAGTTAATGGTAGGGCTTTGGGGAGAGTTACAGAACAAAGAGATCTAGGGGTACATGTTCATAGCTCCTTGAAAGTGGAGTCATAGGTGGACAGAGTGGTGAAGAAGGCATTCAGCATGCTTGGTTTCATCAGTCAGAACGTTGAATACAGGAGTTGGGACGTCTTGTTGAAGTTGTACAAGACATTGGTAAGGCCACACTTGGAATACTATGTGCAATTCTGGTCACCCTATTATAGCAAGGATATTATTAAACTAGAAAGAGTGCAGAAAAGATTTACTAGGATGCTACCAGGACTTGATGGATTGAGTTATAAAGAGAGGCTGGATAGACTGGGACTTTTTTCTCTGGAGTGTAGGAGGCTGAGGGGTAATAGAAACATAGAAAAACTACAGCACAAAACAGGCCCTTCGGCCCCACAAGTTGTGCCGAACATATCCCTACCTTTTAGGCCTACCTATAACCCTCCATCCTATTAAGTCCCATGTACTCATCCAGGAGTCTCTTAAAAGACCCTATTGAGTTTGCCTCCACCACCACTGACGGCAGCCAATTCCACTCGCCCACCACCCTCTGTGTGAAAAACTTCCCCCTAACATTTCCCCTGTACTACCCCCCAGCACCTTAAACCTGTGTCCTCTCATAGCAGCCATTTCCACCCTGGGAAAAAGCCGATCTATGCCTCTCAACATCTTATATACCTCTATTAGGTCTCCTCTCATCCTACGTCTCTCCAAGGAGAAAAGACCGAGCTCCCTCAGCCTATCTTCATAAGGCATGCCACTCAATCCAGGCAACATCCTTGTAAATCTCCTCTGCACCCTTTCAATCTTTTCCACATCCCTCCTGTAATGAGGCGACCAGAACTGAGCATAGTACTCCAAGTGGGGTCTGACGAGGGTCTTATATAACTGCATCATTATCCCCGGACTCATAAACTCAACCCCTTGATTGATAAAGGCCGGCACACCATACGCCTTCTTAACCACCTCCTCCACCTGTGGGGCCGAATTTAGAGTCCTATGGACCCGGACCCCAAGGTCCTTCTGATCCTCTACAGTACTAAGAGTCTTTCCCTTTATATTGTACTCCTTCATCCCATTTGACCTGCCAAAATGGACCACTACGCATTTATCTGGGTTGAAGTCCATCTGCCAATTCTCCGCCCAGTCTTGCATCCTAATCTTAATCTTATAGAGGTCTATAAAATAATGAGGGGCATAGACAAGGTAGATAGTCAATATCTTTTCCCAAAGGTAGGGGAGTCTAAAACTAGAGGCCATAGGTTTAAGGTGAGAGGGGAGAGATACAAAAGTGTCCAGAAGGGCAATTTTTTCACACACAGGGTGGTGAGTGTCTGGAACAAGCTGCCAGAGGTAGTAGTAGAGGCGGGTACAATTTTATCTTTTAAAAAGCATTTAGACAGTTACATGGATACGATGGGTATAGAGGGATATGGGCCAAATGTGGGCAATTGGGATTAGTTTAGGGGTTTAAAAAAAAAGGGCAGCATGGACAAGTTGGGCCGAAGGGCCTGTTTCCATGCTGTAAACCTCTATGACTCTATGATTGACCCTTCAACTAAAGGGAATAGCTGCTCCTTATCCACTCTGTCCATGCTCCTTATAATCTAGTACACCTCGATCCGGTCGCCCCTCAGTCTTCTCTGCTCCAACAAAAACAACCCAAGCCTACCCAACCTCTCTTCATAACCTAACTGTTTCATCCCAGGGAACAACATCCTGGTGAATCTTCTCTGCACCCCCTCCCGTGCAATCACATCCTTCCGATAAGCTGGCAGTCCGATTCAGAACCTGAAAGTGCCAGAGATAAACTGTAGCTCGGTCTGCAGCTGTGCAGGGTTCAGGTATGTTAACACTTTGGAAAAATGTATATCAGAATAAAAGGGGTGAGGGCTTGGGGAACAAAAATAATCCCCCGTCGTGTGATTTGCAAAGTACTTGAAACAGGAGGTTAGACAGCGAAGGTTTTTATAATAGGTGCTGAAAGTAATTCCATACCAGGGAGAGAGACAGAAGAAATTGAAGCTAACACAATGACAAGTAGACACAAAGGGTAGAGTCTGAGCTCCTGGAAACAAGGCCCTAGCACCAAGCTCCTGCATGTTGATGCAGGTTCTAGCCCTTGATTAAGGTAACTTTTCTTTACTTTACTGTCTCCCTTTAGGATGTGACTTTCCCCTAAGCATGACTTTGATCGAATTAAGGCTGTTAATCAATATAGCAATAGGGGGAGGCCATTCAGCCTCTTAAGCTTGTTCCACCATTCGGTTCCATAGAACCCCGACACTGCAGAAGGAGGCCATTTGGCCCATTAAGTCTGCAGCAACTCTCTGAAAGAAAATCTTACCCAGGCCCACCCCCCCTGCCCTATCCTCATAACCCCACACATTGGCTGTGGCTAATCTACCTAACCTACACATCTTTGGAGAAGAAGGGACAATTTAGCATGGCCAATCCACTTAACCTGCACATCTTGCGATCATGGCTGATGTGTATCTTGTTTCCATTTACCCACCTCTGCTCTGTATCCTTCAATGCTGTTCTCCAACAAATGTCTTCTCAATCTTGGAGTTGCAATTTTTCATGTCTCCCAGCCTTTTGGGATGGGAATCCCAGATTTCAGTTTCCCTTTGTGAGTAAAAGAGCTCTGTGATTTCCCTTCCGGATGGCCTATTGCTAATGTTGTCATGCCAGCATGTGTTGCTCCTTCATTATACCACCCAAGGGAACAGAAGTCTTCATCTGTCCAGCTTTTTGTTGAAGCATGTCTGTAAAACTGAGTTTCATCTACTTACCTAGTCTGGTCAAAACTCTGTGTGCATTTTGTGTCCAGGTGCTTGTATGCTGCCTTCAGAATCGTTGATGATGTTACGCGTTGTTGTGTTTGATCTTGCTCTTATTCACAACTATAATTCTGAAAGTTAACACTTTTTCCAGGGGTTCATCTGTCCAGTCTGTATGCAATCGTTTCTAACACCAACTGAGCTGTTTGAGCATGACCAGAAGGAACACACTGTGGCAGACAGGGCGATAGAGGAGCAGCTTCTACCTGAAGCATCTGTTAGCGTGGGTTGCTCTTTTGTTTGAATTCTCTCTGGGTGGGTGATGGTATGTGAAGTGGTGGCGGGTTTCCGTTCCAGTGTGAAAGCCGTCCTGCTTTTTTTCCCTCTGTTTTGCTGCAGTAGTGGGGAGCTGGCTTTTTTTTCCCCCCTGTCTGGTGGAGCACGCTTTACGGCAGCATGGTGGTATGTTTAGTTTGTTTACTATTGCAAAGTTTTCATCCTTCAGTTGATTGGCTTAATAATTGGTGCAAGGGCAGGTTGCTGGAATTCTTTATCCCAATTACGTGCCCTGCTGTGTGGTGTCTTTATGCCCATAATTACCTGTGTGGCAGCCTCTTGATTTTAACCAGCAGTGAGATGCTACATGGAAACTGAACGAATTGGTCCCTTTACTGCACCTTCCACTGAGCTACATGAGAGAGAGAGAGTGAGGAGAATATACTCAGGCTTCAAGATAATGTATGCAGGTTGGTGAAATGGACTGAAGCATAGCAGATGGAGTTCAATCTGGAGAAGTGTGAAGTGATTTACTTTTTGTAGACTAATATGGAATGACAGTGCATTATTAATAGCACAATTCTGAAAAGTGTAATGAGCCGAGAAACCTCAGTACATACGCAGATCCATAAAATGACAGGACAAGTTAGAAACATAGAAATCATAGAAACCCTACAGTGCAGAAGGAGGCCATTCAGCCCATCGACAGCACTGACAACAATCCCACACAGGCCCTATCCCCGTAATCCCACACATTTACCCCGCTAACCTATGCATCCCAGGACACTAAGGGGCAATTTAACATGGCCAATCAACCTAACCTGCACATCTTTGGAGTGTGGGAGGAAACTGGAGCACCCGGAGGAAACCCACGCAGACACAGGGAGAACGTGCAAACTCCACACACAGTGACCCTGAGTTGTGAAGTTGATATGGTGATTAAAAAGCATGTGGGTGACTTAGGTTTGTAAATAGAGGAATAAAATATAATAGCAAAGAGATTATTCTAGAATAAAAGCAAATTACTGCGGATGCTGGAATCTGAAACCAGAAGAGAAAATGCTGGAAAATCTCAGCAGGTCTGGCAGCATCTGTAAGGAGAGAAAAGAGCTGACGTTTCGAGTCCAGATGATCCTTTGTTAAAGCTGCTTTGACAAAGGATCATCTGGACTCTAAACACCAGCTCTTTTCTCTCCTTACAGACGTTGTCAAATTATTCTAGAACTTTATTAATCACTGGTTAAGTCTCAGTTAGGTTATTGTGTACAATTCTGCGCCACACACTTCAGGAAAGATGTAAAAACCTTACATGGGGAACAGAGGAGATTTACGTGAATATTACCAGGGCGGCACAGTGGTTAGCACTGCTGTTTCACAGTGCCAGGAACCTGGGTTCAATTCCGGCCTTGAGTGACTGTGTGGAGTCCTCCAGATGCCCTGGTTTCCTCCTACTGTCCAAAGATGGCGGGTTAGGTGGATTAGCCATGATAAATGCATGGTGATATGGGTGGGGGGGGATAGGACATGTGGGTGTGCCTGTATAAGACACTGTTTTGGAGAGCCGGTGCAGACTTGATGGGCCGAATGGCCTCCTTCTGCATCACCCCAGCAACATCCCTAAAGCAGACTCTTGGAGTGTTCTGTGTGAGATCTGTGAAGTATTTTTTATAAATCCGAGCCTTTTTTTTTCAAATATGTTCTTGTGGGTAAAGTTTCATAAATGGAAGACAGTGCCTCACCAGGTATCAAATATTGTAAAAGTTCTCGACTGTGATGAAGTACAGTGTACTTTAATGTACAATGGCTCACGTGCGGGCAAACGCAGCAGCCAGTTTTGTGCACAGCAAGGTCCCATTATGGTATCAGAAAATGTTCAGTTTTGCTGAAAAAAAAGACAGTCTGTTGCGCATTCATCAGGACGATGGCAAGAATATCAACATAAGGAAAAACAACAAATGTATCAATGCAATTGAGACTTGGAATTTACCTCAAAGTTCTCTATTTTTGTTACTGTTGCCTGTACAGGTACTGGAGAGGGTGCAGTTCCAAAGACTGAATAGAGTGGATATAACTATCAGGAAAGACTGCATGGGCTGGAGCTCTTCCCTCGGGAAAAGAGGTCTTTGCTTGAGTAGATGTAGCGAGAGCATTTCCATTTGTAGGCGGCCTAAAATTAAAGGTAATCAGTATAAGATAGTCACGAGTAAACTGAAGATGAAATTCAGAGAATGTGGAACTCGCTAGGGTGTGGTTGAGACAAATAGCATAGATACAGGTAAGGGGAAGCCAGTTAAACATATGGGGAAAAGGAATTTGGCAGTATGTGCTAATAGGATAAGATGTTGTAGGATGGAAGGGGACTTGTGTGGAGCACAAACACAGACCAGTTGGGCTGAATGGCGTGTTTCTGTGCTGTAGAGTCTTGTGTAATTGCTGGTTGTCCCTGCAACAAAAGGTGAGTGTTGCTTCCGTGAAGCAGGAGTTAAGTGTTGGACTCCGTCTCTGGTGTTTTGAATATATGTGAACCTGGTTTGCCTATGTATCAATAGGCTATTGCAATGGGATTCTCTGCTTCACAATAAATAAACCAGGGTCTCAATGCCTCTTCCAACCAACAGACTGCTTTTGAAATTGTGTGCTCTTGAATCGTCCACATCCGAGAGCTGGACTATTTCCTCAATAATTTAAAATGGCAGTGTGGATTTTGCATGAGAACATAATAAATAGCAGCTGGAGTAGGCCACTGAACTCCTTCATCATTCTCTGAGATCATCGCTGAACTTAGACCTCCATTTCACTTTCTCACACGATCCCCATATTCTTTGATTCCCTTGGTATCCAGGTCTTGAATCCACATCTCTCTGGAGTAAAGAATGCTGAAGATTCACAATCCTTTGAGTGAAGAGATTTCTCCTGATCTCAGTCCTAAATGGCCGCCCCCTTTTATGGACCATTATTTTTCACCAAATGTCAGCTGTCTCTCTATCTCCATCTTCTTTGCCTGGGTTGTAGCAGTTTGTCCTAAAGGCCATTAGGCTTTCCTCCCCATAACCTTTCGACTTTCATTTTTGCGATCTTTTATGGAGCCGAAACTGAAATTGATTTGTTCCCCTTCCATTGCTTTTTTCCTACTTTTGAAGACTTGCGATGTGTCTTGCTCCGCTTCTGTGAGATTGTGACACTCCAGCATATTTCTGACCATATCTTCCACTCCAATGAGCTGATGCTTGTCTGTTGGATTACTGATTTGATGGGCGGAGGCTGGGTAGCTTGTGGAGCTCTTGCGGTTACCGCCAACTGCCTTGAGCAAGTGATGGGCCGGTGCTGCCCTGTGTGGCTACCCTTGTTTCCTCTTTCTTTCTAGCGTGTAGTAGCACACTCGGAGGTAGTGTTATCTCTGTCAGATGGAGATTCATGAACTGTGTTGCTGAATTTCATTGGGATTGCAAAAGATCGAGTGAACTGAAGGGAAACAGTGGAAGGATTAAATCAGCAAACCCCCGCCCTCAACTTCCCCACACTGCTCCACTGACTGCCTGGTGAGTAGAGCAGCTTTAACATAGAAACTTGAAGCAAGAGTAGGCCATTCGGCCCTTTGAGCCTGCTCCACCATTCATAGCTGAACATCGAATTCAATATCCTGATGCCCCCCCCCCCCCACCCCCATATCCCTTGATTCCTTTATCCCCAAGAGCTAAATCTAATTTTCTTCTTGAAATCACTCAACGTTTTAGCCTCGAATACTTTCTGTGGGAGTGAATTCCACACATTCACCACCCTCTGGGTGAAGACATTTTTCCTCACCTCAATTCTAAAATGTTTACCCCTTATCCCCAAACTATGACCCCATAATTCTGGACTCTGTTTATCTGGCAGCAAGGATACTTCAGTAGCAAGCAATAAATGAACTAATTTCACAAAGTAAATCAAAGAAAAAGATTTAATAAAGAAATTTCATTACACCAACACTCAGGCCACACAAGCACCCACAATCCCTATCTGTTTTCTATTTATACCGGGTCAGCTGACCACATCATTTTGCCATTGGTTACATTGTCTGTCTGGTCAGCTGACCTTCATAGCGTGCTACCTTTGGTTACATTATAACAGACTCCCCCATCCATCGGGTGCACCCTTCTGAATCTACCCTGTCCAATCCTGTTAGAATTTTGCAAGTTTCTATGAGATCTCTTCTCACTCTTCTAAACTCCAGTGAATATAATACTAGCCGACTTGGTCTCTCCTCATATGACAGACCTGCCATCCCTAGAATCAGCCTGGTAAACCTTCGCTGTACTCCATCTATAGCAAGGACATCCTTCCTCGAATAAGGACACCAAACCTGCACACAATACTCCAGATGTGTCCTCACCAACGCCCTATACAGTTGCAGTAAACATCCCTATTCCTGTACTTAAGTCCTCTCGCTATGAAGGCCAACATATTATTTGCCGCCTTTACTGCCTGCTGTACCTGCGCGCTTACTTTCAGCGACTAATGCACGAGAGCACAAAGATCTCGCTGAGTAGCCACCTCTCTCAATTTACACCCATTCAAGTAATAATCTGCTTTCCTATTATTGCTACCAAAGTGGATAACCTTACATTTATCTACACTATACTCCATCTGCCATGCATATGCCCACACACTCACCCTGTCCAAATCACGCAGATGAAGCATCTCTGCATCCTCCTCACAGCTCACCCTCCCACCCAACTTTGTATCATTTGGAGATAATGCATTTCGTTTCGGAAAACACTCAAGTATTTGGAGAAGATCTCTATGTAATTATGATCTGCAACTCTTGTGGTCAATAAGGAAGATAACTCAACTTGTGTGCATCTCCAGGGATCACCAGTGAAGTATTTTGAAGCTGGCTTTGGAGTTTGGGAGTTATATGAATGACTGTGGGGTGGATCGTTAGGCTGCTGGTAATTTTGCTGTCCATTTGTAATTTTTTGTGCCACTCTGCATGTTTTGATGACTGTCAGCAATGAACTAGAAACAGCAACGCAGACCGTTACCAAGGAATGGGTCCAATTAGCCTAAATAGGTCAGGCATATTCTGACATCTTAAAAGCCTTGCGACTGGAGCACCCTTAATTTGTGGCTTCTCTGCTTTTCGAGCTGGTTTTGTTTTTTTGCTGCTTGTTGTGTTGAGTGAGGAGGAACAGGAAGTTAAAGCGTATCGGATCAGGCATAGGAACAAGAGTTGGCCGTTCATTCCTTCGAGCCTATTCTGCAAGTTCAACAGGTCATACCAATTAGACAGGTGTCAGACTCATTATTTAGAGCCATACAGAAGAAAGTTTGAGCTGCTTTGGGAGGTTGTGTAAAATGCTGGATTTCCAGGTGTTTATGATGTGGAGATGCCGGTGTTGGACTGGGGTGAACACAGTAAGAGTTTTAACAACACCAGGTTAAAGTCCAACAGGTTTATTTGATAGCAAATACCATAAGCTTTCGGAGCGCTGCTCCTTCGTCAGATGGAGTGGAAATGTGCTCTCAACAGTGCACAGACACACAAAATCAAGTTACAGAATACTGATTAGAATGCGAATCCCTACAGCCAGCCAGGTCTTAAAGGTACAGACAATGTTGGGTGGAGGGAGCATTAAGCACAGGTTAACCTGTGCTTAATGCTCCCTCCACCCAACATTGTCTGTACCTTTAAGACCTGGTTGGTTGTAGGGATTCGCATTCTAATCAGTATTCTGTAACTTGATTTTGTGTGTCTGTGCCCTCTCATTCTCAATCCTTTTATGAGCGGGAACAGTTTCTCCCGATCTACTCTGTCCAGCCCCCTCATGATTTTGAACATCTTGTCATATCCACCTTCTCTCCAAGGAGAACAGTCCCAACCTCTCCAATCTAACATCATTCCTGGAACCATTTGTGTAAACCTCTTCTGCACTCTCACCAATGTGTTCCTATCCCCAGCTGCCATGGCTGCATGTGAACATCTCTCCAGATTATTATGTCCAGGATTACTAGGCTAGTAATATAACCACTGTGCTACCTGGAAAGAAAACACTTGGAATATTCTGTGAATTTGCACATCATTCTTGTGGAACATTCACAGAAAGCATCTTCCGTTAACCGACCAATTCCCATGAGCTAATACTTAAATTCTCCTGTGTACAGACAGTAGGATTGATTGCAAATGAGCATTCTACCATTGTGAAGTAATGAACTGAAAACATAGAAAAATAGAAGATAGGAGCAGGAGGAGGTCATTAGGCCCTTCGAGCCTGCTCTGCCATTCATTACAATCATGGCTGATCACCCAACTCAATAGCCTAATCCTGCTTTCTTCCATAACCTTTGATCCCATTTGCCTCAAGTGCTATATCCAGCCGCCGCTTCAATGCATTCAATGTTTTGGCATCAACTGCTTCCTGTGGTAATGAATTCCACAGGCTCACCACTCTTTAGGTGAAGAAATGTCTCCTCACCTCCTAAATGGTCTACCCTGAAACTTCAGACTGTGACCCCTGGTTCTGGATTCCCCCACCAACGGCAACATCCTCCCTGCATCTATTCTGTCTAGACCTGTTAGAATTTTATAAGTCTTTATGAAACCCTCCCATTCGTCTGAACTCCAGCGAAAACAAACCCAACTTAGTTAATCTCTCCTCATACATCAGTCCCGCCATCCCCGGAATCAGTATAGGAAACCTTTGCTGCATTCCCTCGAGAGCAAGAACATCCTTCCTCAGAAAAACTGCACACAATATTCTAGGTGTGGCCTCACAAAGGCCCTGTATAATTGCAACAACACATCCCTGCTCCTGTACTTGAAACTTCTCGCAATGAAGGCCAACATGCCATTTGCCTTCTTTACCACCTGCTGCACCTGCATGCTTACCTTCAGTGACTGGTGCACAAGGACACCCAGGTCCTGCTGCACACTCTCCTCTCCCAATTTACAGCCATTCACGTAGTAATCTGCCTTCTTGTTTTTGCTTCCAAAGGGTATAACCTCACACTTATCCAAATTATACTGCATCTGCCATTGATTAGCCCACTCACCCAACCTGTCCAGATCATTCTGAAGGATCTCTGCATCCTTGTCACAGTTCACCCTCCCACCCAACTTGGTATCATCTGCAAACTTTGCGATGTCACATTTTGTTCCCTCATCCAAATCATTAATATACATTGTGAATAGCTGGGGGTCCCAGCAACGATCCCTGTGGCACCCCACTAGTTACTGCCTGCCAATTTGTAAAGCACCCATTAATTCCTACTCTTTGTTTCCTCTCTGCCAACCAGTTTTCTATCCATCTCAATACACTTAACCCAATCCCATGCGCTTTAATCTTGCACGATAATCTCTTGTGTGGGACTTCGTCAAACGCTTTCTGAAAGTCCAAATATACCACATCGACAGGCTCCCCCTTGTCAACTCTACCACTTACATCTTCAAAGAATTCCAACAGATTAGTCAAGCATGATTTCCCCTTCATAAATCCATGCTGACTCTGTCTGATCCTGCCACTGCTTTCTAAACGCTCTGCTATAAAGTCCTTGATAATGGATTCGAGAATTTTCCCCACCACCGATGTTAAACTTACTGGTCTATAATTCGCTGTTATCTCTCTACCTCCCTTTCTGAATATTGGAGTGACATTCGCTACCCTCCAATTTGCAGGGACTGTTCCAGAGTCTATAGAATCCCTGGAAGATAACCACCAATGCATCTATTTCTAGAACCATTTCCTTTAGTACTCTGGTATGTAGATTATCAGGCCCTGGGGATTTATCCACCTTCAATCCCATCAACTTTCCCAACACCATATCTCTGTTAAATTTGATTTCCCTCAGTTCTTCCCTCTCCCTAAATCTTGTATTCTCCAACATTTCTGGCATCTGATTTGTGTCCTTTTTTGTGAAGACAGAATCAAAGTATGTATTCAGTTGTTCGGCCATTTCTTTGTCCCTAATTATACATTCCCCGGTTTCTGTCAGTAGGGGACCTACATTTGTCTTTCTCTTCACGTATCTATAGAAACTCTTAGTGTCAGTCTTTATGTTCCCTGCAAGCTTACTTTCGAACTGTATTTTCCCCTTAATCTATCCCTTAGTCCTTCTTTGCTGAATTCTAAACTGCTCCCAATCCTCAGACCTATTATTTTTCTTGGCCAATCTGTATGCTTCTTCCTTGGATCGGATACTATCTCTAATTTCCTTTGTAAGCCATGGATTGGCCTTCTTTCCCATTTTGCTTTTGTACCAGACAGGAATAAACAGTTGCTGCAGTTCCCCCATGTGTTCCTTGAATGTTTGCCATTGCCTATCCACTGTCATCCCTTTAAGTAATTCTCCCCATCTATCAAGGTCAACTCACGCCTCATATCCTCATAGTTTCCTTTATAAGATTCATCACCCTCGTCTCTGAATCAACTACTTCACTCTCCATCTTGAGAATTTTTTTTTATCATGTTATGGTCGCTCATCCCCAAGGGTTCTCGTACAGCTAGATTGGTAATGATTCCCTTCTCATTACACAGTAATGGGTTCGATTCCCGGCTCGGGTCACTGTCTGTGTGGAGTTTGCACATTCTCCTCGTGTCTGCGTGGGTTTCCTCCGGGTGCTCCGGTTTCCTCCCACAATCCAAAGATGTGCGGGTTAGGTTGATTGGCCAGGTTAAAGAAATTGCCCCTTAGAGTCCTGGGATGCGTAGGTTAGAGGGATTAGTGGGTAAAATATGTGGGGGTAGGGCCTGGGTGGGATTGTGGTCGGTGCAGACTCGATGGGCCGAATGGCCTCCTTCTGCACTGTAGGGTTTCTATGATTTCTATGACAGTACCCAGTCTAAGATGGTCTGCTCTGTAGTTGGTTCTTCCACATATTGGTCAAGAAAACCATCCCGCATACACTCCAGGAATTCTTCCTCTACGGCACTGTGGCTAATTTGATTTGCCCAATCTATGTGCAGATTAAAATCATCCATGATCACTGATATTCCCTTATCACATGCATCTCTAATTTTGTGTTTAATGCCATTCCCAACATCACCACTGCAGTTTGGGGGTCTATATATGACACCCACTAATGTTTTTTGCCCCCTGGTATTTCTCAACTCTACCCATACAGACTCCACAATGTCAGAGCTAATATCCTTTCTCACTATTGTGTTAATTTCCTCTTTAACCAGCAGTGCCACTCCGCCACCTTTTCCTTTATGCCTGTCCGTCCTAAATACTGAATACTCTGGGACATTCGGTTCCCACCCCTGGTCACCCTGCAGCCATGTCTCCGTAATCCCAATTATATCGTACCCGTTTATATCTATCTGTGCAATTAGTTCATCCACTTTATTGCAAATGCTCCGTGCATTGAGGTACAAAGCCTTAAAGCTTGTCTTTTTAACATTGTTTGCCTTGCTCCCAATATTTTTCTCTACAGCCCTGTTTGAACTTTGTCCTTGGTTTCTCTGCCTATCACTTTTCTTATTCCCTTTTCTACCTTTTGTTTTTGTCCTTGCTCCCTCCTCCTCTGCAAACACTCCCCCCTAGGACATCGGTCCCAGTCCTGCCCAGGTGTAACCCATCCAATTTGTGCAGGTCCCACCTCTCCCAGAGCCGGTTCCAATGCCCCAGGAATCTGAAACCCTCCCCCGACACCATCTCTTCAGCCGTGTATTTATCCGATATATCCTGTCAATTCTACTCTGACTAGCACATGGCACCGGTAGTAATCCTGAGATCACTCCCTTTTGAGGTCCGATTTGTTAACTTCCTAGCTCCCTGTATTTTGCTTTTAGGAGCTCACCCCTTTTTTTAACCTATGTCATTTGTACCAATGTGTACTGCGACCACTGGCTGTTCACCCTCCCCCTTCAGAATGTCCTGCAGCTGCTCCGAGACATCCTTGACCCTAGCACCAGGGAGGCAACATACCATCCTGGAATCTCGTTTGTGGCCACAGAAACGCCTATCTATTCCCCTTACAATTGAATCCCCTATAACTATTGCACTGGCACACTTTTTATCCCTCCCCTCTGCAGCAGAACCAACCATGGTGCATCGAGTTTGGCTGCTGCTGCTTTCCCCAGAGAGATCATTCCCCTCAACAGTATCCAAAGCGGTATATCTGTTTTGCAGGGGAATGACCACAGGAGATTCCTGCACTACCTGCCTATCTCTCTTGCTCTGTCTGGTGGTCACCCATTCCCTTCCTGCCTGCGGAGTCTGAGCCTGCGGTGTGACCAACTCTCTGTACATGTTATCGACGATACTCTCTGACTCACGGATGCTTCACAGTGTCTCCGGCTGCCGCTCCAGCTCTGAAACACGAGCTTCCAGGAGCTGTAGCTGGAGACACTTCCTGCACCCATGCTGACCCAGGGGACTGGAACTGTCCCCAGCCTGCCAACAGAGGCTCGATCTGCCCTGTCCACTCAATAAGGTAAGAAGTCTCACAACACCAGGTTAAAGTCCAACAGGTTTTGGACTTTAACTTGGTGTTGTGAGACTTCTTACTGTGTTTACCCCAGTCCAACGCCGGTATCTCCACATCATCACTCAATAAGGTGGCAGATATAAATTTTAACCTGAAGATAACTGTCTAGCATTAAGTAAATATAAGTCATTAGTAAGAATGGCACAGCAGCAGAAAAGCTGAGCAAGGAACTGCGAGAACAATATTTAGATCATATGTGTTCTAATCCTGATAGCCACTTGAAGGAATAGACCAGAGCTAGTATTGCAATAGATTTAAAATGTTTACTTATTAGTCACAAGTAGGCTTACATTAACACTGAAATGAAGTTACTGTGAAATTCCTCTAGTCACCACATCCCGGAGCCTGTTCGGGTACACTGAGGGAGAATTTAGCATGGCCAATCCACCTAACGTGCACACCTTTGGACTGTGGGAGGCACCCGGAGGAAAGCCACGCAGACACGGAGAACGTGCAAACTTCACAGACAGTGACCTAAGCTGGGAATCGAACCCGGGTCCTTGGTGCTGTGAGGCAGCAGTGCTAACCACGTGCCACCATGCATTTATTCACAGAGTGAAACATTGCAGGTATATATCTCCTAACTTCACACCACTCTTGTATGAGTCAGTGTCTCTTTTCAATGTGCTCCAGTAACCATCCAGTCAGCACCCCACATCTACGTACTCGAACCTCAACTGACTCAACTCAACTGACATTGAATACAGGAGTTGGGACGTCTTGTTGAAGTTGTACATGACATTGGTAAGGCCACACTTGGAATACTGTGTCCAGTTCTGGTCACCCTATTATAGAAAGGATATTATTAAACTAGAAAGAGTGCAGAAAAGATTTACTAGGATGCTACTGGGACTTGATGGATTGAGTTATAAGGAGAGGCTGGATAGACTGGGACTTTTTTCTCTGGAGCGTAGAAGGCTGAGGGGTGATCTTATAGAGGTCTATAAAATAATGAGGGGCACAGATCAGCAAGATAGTATTTTTTCCCAAAGGTAGGGGAGTCTAAAACTAGAGGACATAGGTTTAAAGTGAGAGGGGAGAGATACAAAAGTGTCCAGAGGGGCAATTTTTTCACACAGGGTGGTGAGTGTCTGGAACAAGCTGCCAGAGGTAGTAGTAGAGGTGGGTACAATTTTGTCTTTTAAAAAGCATTTCACAGTTACATGAATACGATGGGTATAGAGGGATATGGGCCAAATGCAGGCAATTGGGACTAGCTTAGGCGTTTAAAAAAAAGGGCAGCATGGACAAGTTGGGCCGAAGGGCCTGTTTCCATGCTGTAAACCTCTATGACTCTGAGAACTAACAGCTTGAACTTGCTTTTATTCACTCTCAGGATGTTGGTGTCACCAATAAGGCTGAATTTCATTGTCCATCCCAAGTTGCTCATGGGCTGTGATGGGCTGCTTGCTTGAATTACCAGAGTAGCTGTTTATTGTAACTGAATTGCTTGCTCCACAACTTCAGAGGGAAGTTAAGAGATGACCAATAGTCTGATCTCGGGGCGGCAGGGTAGTACAGTGGTTAGCGCTGCTGCTTCACAGCTCCAGGGACCTGGGTTCGATTCCCGGCTTGGGTCACTGTCTGTGTGGAGTTTGCACATTCTCCTCGTGTCTGCGTGGGTTTCCTCCGGGTGCTCTGGTTTCCTCCCACAGTCCAAAGATGTGCGGGTTAGGTTGATTGGCTATGCTAAAATTGCCCCTTAGTGTCCTGGGATGCGTAGGTTAGAGGGATTAGCGGGTAAAATATGTAGGGATATGGGGGTAGGGCCTGGGTGGGATTGTGGTCGGTGCAGACTCGATGGGTCAAATGGCCTCTTTCTGTACTGTCGGGTTTCTATGATATAACAGTCATAATTTCAGATTATTGTCTGTAAAATTTGACTGAGTGAAATTAAAATGGACTCCATAGCACGCACCCTGATTGCTTTGATGAGTAGATAATGAAAGACAGTGTACTGATACTGAGCTGTTATCTCTCGGTGTTGGACACAGGGCTGTCTGAAGATTATACAGGACTTTTCAACATTAAGAGAATTGAGAAGGATATTGAACGTTTTTACCACTTGGGGTATAAACTCTTGGAAAGTCAATTCTGGTCTCTGATCATAGCAGAAACAATGTCTTTAAAGTTTGCCAATTATCATTACCCATTATCATTAATAGCCCCTAATTTAATGGCCCTCTTTGAATAATGCTATTGCATCACTTGTATACCAACTATCTATGTGTTCACCTGTAATAGATGCTCAGTAATAGAAACTGGACCGTTTTGTATGATGACTATACCTTGCTCACAAAGTCAGAAAAAAATGAGAGCCATTTTTTAATTGGAGTCTAAAATTCTATTCAGGAAAGTAGCACACTAAGGTTTTCTGACATAACTCCATCCAATTTTAATCTTGTTCACTCAGGAGACCAATTACTCGAGGATTGTAAAGCTTAATCCATTGATTGCAATGCTGACTGTTTTCTATTATCTATATTAGAGATATATTCTATTTTCTATTATATTGTAAGTACATATCCATGTACTTCCAATGTTCAACAGTAATAACCCTGAGCATTCCCCCGCTCACCTTTCAAAATAACTAGGCTTGTAATTATTAGAAACTACAGTTGCTTTCTTCGAAGATCCTGTTTGTAGGAGCGCCTGATAAAAAGGAATCGATCAGAAAGCAGTTCTGTACGCAATCTGTATTTTCAACAAGGAGATATTAATGCTCTTTGGAGTGTTGGACCCTTATCTTTGTACCATTCAATGGCAGAATCATTGCTCCTTGCTCCTCCCTGTACCCTTGAACACTCTTCACTGACCTTGCATAGGTTTCCCCAGTCACCCTGATTGGGCTTCATTGTAGACTCTGGGTGGAATTTTACCGGCATGTCCGCCTGAGGTTTGTATGATCCTGCCCGAGGCCAATGGAGAATGCCGTTCTCCGAGCCTCACCTGCTCCCAGAATCGGGGCGGGCGTGCTGGTAAAATTCCTGCCTATGTGTAATGGGATTCTCTGCCTTGTTGCATTGCTGGTCTCTACCATGTGTCTTGACTTTGAGGCATTGAGATTTGAAGAAAAGGAAGAGGAATTTGAGACACCAAGTTCAGAAGAGCAGTGGGGTTGGTCGTGTCAGAGAAAGACTTCAGCTGGGTAAGAGAAAGGTTTGCGCTGACAGAAGAATTGGTCCCTGGCGCTGTGAGGCAGCCGTGCTAACCACTGTGCCACCATGCTGCCCCCCCCAATGAAGGATATGTAGGAAATGTACGAGGTCCAAGAATAGTAAGATTAGGAATTTTGATACAATTTTGAAACTTGAGACCAAATTCACTGAAGATGGCAACAACGGTTTAGGTTTACTGGACGTTTGTTTACATAGTGGGCAATGGTTTCCACTCCTGTTGAGAGGCTTGAGGAGACTGAGGTGTGATTCTGCCATTGCATGATCTGAGGATTGAGGAGAATGAGCTCTACGTATCGAGACCAGAGACAGTCGATTGTGGAAGACTGTGTTAGACCTTTAACACGTGAACCTTGATTAAGAACTGTAGTGGGAGAAAGGACATAGCACTAGGGGAAGGCCCCAGTTAACAAGGCAAGTCAGATGATCCATGAACTGCACAGAGTGGTTTGAGGGAGACCTGTGAGCAGTGTTGGTGAGAGACGGTTTATGGTAACGTGTTTCATAATGCATGCACCTGGGGGCATTGCCACTGGCATCCAGATGTTTTATATGATGAAGTCTGATTCGGATGTGGAGATGCCGGCGTTGGACTGGGGTAAACACAGTAAGAAGTTTAACAACACCAGGTTAAAGTCCAACAGGTTTATTTGGTAGCAAAAGCCACACAAGCTTTCGGAGCTCCAAGCCCCTTCTTCAGGTGAGTGGGAATTCTGTTCACAAACAGGGCATATAAAGACACAGACTCAATTTACATGAATAATGGTTGGAATGCGAATACTTACAGCTAATCAAGTCTTTAAGATACAAACAACTAGCTGTCCTGTCTGGAGACAATACGCATCTTTTTAGCCTGTCTTGATGCTCTCTCCACTCACGTTGTTTGTTTCTTAAAGACTTGATTAGCTGTAAGTATTCGCATTCCAACCATTATTCATGTAAATTGAGTCTGTGTCTTTATATGCCCTGTTTGTGAACAGAATTCCCACTCACCTGAAGAAGGGGCTTGGAGCTCCGAAAGCTTGTGTGGCTTTTGCTACCAAATAAACCTGTTGGACTTTAACCTGGTGTTGTTAAACTTCTTACGAAGTCTGATTCACCAGTGATCTCAGGTGCAGCAACTGCAGAAGTATAATGCAGGCAATGACCTCCAGCAGTCTGGGGGAGCGGGAAGTTCTCAAGTCAGAATGAATTTGGTTTCTGACAGAGCAGATTGCAATGTCGTAGTCACATGCATCCTGCACATTTTCATTACATATTACTGCACTGGAACGCCCGTTCAGTCACATTTCCCGGTATTTGAACTGAAGTTCAGCAAGAGAATTGAGCAGCTCACTGAGGGTAGCGCAGCTTTTGTGATTATTATGGGAAAGGAACCAAATAATTCAACCTGAAGCAGGTTTTTGTTTTGGTTGGTAACCCTGCTAGGGATGTGTTGCTGTGTTAAAGCCATGTAAATGCACATTGTTGTTGTATCGAATGGACAGGTGTGAAAAGGACTCCTCAATAAGAGGCATCAAATAGACTCAATGGAGGACGGGGTGATTATGGTACTTGAAGGCCAGTTTGCATTCTGGGAATCCATCTGTCCCTCGATCCAGCTTGATACCAGGGTGGCACAGTGGTTAGCACTGCTGCCTCACAGTGCCAGGGACCCGGGTTCAATTCCTCGGGTCACTGTTTGTGCAGAGTCTGTGCGTTCTTCCCGTGTTTTTGTGGGTTTCCCCAGGTGCTCCAGTTTCCTCCCACAGTCTGAAAGATGTGCCGGTTAGGTGCATTGGCCATGCTAAATTCTCCCTCTGTGTACCCAAACAGGTGCCGGAGTGTGGCGGCTAGGGGATTTTCACAGTAACTTCATTGCAGTGTTAATGTAAGCCTACTTGTGACACTAATAAATAAACTTTAACTTGAGTTGGGTCCGGGGAGAGATTGTCCAGAGCTCACCCCTGCCCAGGCCTTAGGTTAAAATGCTTGTCAGAGGCTGATGTGTACATTTAAAGTGGACCCCAACAGATTGCCAGTGGGAGGGCTGTTGTCCGCAGGATGAAGCAGAGGAGGTTTACCGAGAGTGGAGGGGTTAGGCTTTGTTGGTCATGGAGGATTTGTTGTGAGTGCTGACTCTAATACACTAATAGCCAGAGATGAATACTCATGCACACAAGCGGCATGCAATATTCATCATCAGCTTCTGCACCAATCCGTGCTGCAGTGGAACTGCTTTCATCCTCTGATCTCCCCAGTGACTCTGTCCGCTTAGCATGATCTGTTTTGGCATTGCAACCTTTTGCTGTGTGGTGTCACCTTTCTTTGCGCCCCGTTTCCAATGAATCTCTGTGCGTGTGAGCAGTGCTGGATTTGTGTGCGTGGACATGCAGGCCTCTTTATTTTTGTGTCTATTTCCCTTTCACAGGGTTTTATTTGCCCACTGTGTATGAAGTCTCATGCTTCAGCAGAAGATCTCTTCAAACACTATGAAGCATTTCACGAACAGGGAAATGACACTGGCCCCAGAGAAGAAACAGCTTTGAGAAGGTTTGTGTCTGTGCTTTTCGGAAGCTCTTTCTGCTATTTTTCAGCTCACCTCAGACACTTTGAGTTCACTCAGCAGACTCAACGCTTTGCTGTTTAGCATACTCGATGGAACTTGGCAAATCCAGGTGTCTGATCATTGACACTAGTTTATCAGTCGATTTGTATTTTCAATGTCAGCCTTGGCTCAGTGGTAACATTGGCTTGCCTTTTGAGTCAGAAGGTTATGGGTTCCAGTCCCTCCTCCAGGACTTGAACGCAAAATCGAAGCAGGTGGGATTGCTGCTCTGTTGGGAGGTGCTGTCCTTTGGGGGGGCAATGTTTTTATTTATTCATTCGTGGGACATGGTGTCACTGGCTGGCCAGCATTTGTTGCTCATCCCTAATTGTCCTTGAACTGAGTGGCTTGCTAGGCCATTTCAGAGGGCAGAGTCATCGCTGTGGCTCTGGAATCACATGTAGGCCAGACCAGGTAAGGAAGGCAGATTTCCTTCCCTAAAGGACATTAACGAACCAGATGGATTTTTCCGACATGGTTTCATGGTCATCAGTAGATTCTTAATTCCAGATATTTTTTATTGAATTCAAATTCCACCATCAGCCGTGGCGGGGATTCGAACCAGGGTCCCCAGAACATTCGCTGAGTTTCTGGATTAAAAGTCTAGTGATAATATCACTAGGCCATTGCCTCCCCCTTTGGTGCGATGTTAAACCAAGGCTCTGTCTCAGGCAGATATGAATGATCCAGTGCTTCTATTTCAAAGCAAACCATATAATCCCTTCAGTGCAGAAAGAGGCCATTTGGCCCATTGAGTCTGCACTGACTCTCCGAAAGAGCATCCCACCAGGCCTTCCCCACTACCCTATCCCTGTAACCCTGCACATTTACCCTGGCTAATCCCCCTAACCTACACATCTTGGGACACTAAGGGGCAATTTAGCATGGCCAATCCACCTGACCCGCACAGCTTTGGGGGACTGTGGGTGGAAACCGGAGCACCCGGAGGAAACCCACACAGATACGGGGAGAATGTGCAAACTCCACACTGACAGTGACCTAAGTCGGAATTGAACCTGGGTCTCTGACACTGTGAGGCAGTAACGCTAACCACTGTGCCACTGTGTGCTGGCCAATAGCAGTAAAGATAGGCGATATGGCCTTTTATCTGAATGCTGTTCGTGTGATCTTGCAAATTGGCTGTAGCATTCCATACAAAAGATACTTTAAAAGGTATCTAATCGACTGTGGAGCGCTTTCCGGATGGAACCAAATCAAATTGAGGCAGGATGTCTAACAGAAAATGTGACCAGCCAGGGCACACAGCCCGTCATTGTTAAACGGGCAGCAGTTTGCACTGCCATAATGGCTGGAATGGAGAATGCCTTTATCTGTCTAACTTATTACAGAAAAGTTCCACCCCACCAACCTCTAAATTGAACTATTTTTAAATGTTCTGGATGTGAGTTTTGAAAATTAAGTGTATCCTTTAATAAAATAAACCATTTGTAGCTCACTTGTTTGCCTCCTGATGATGGGAGTAAGCACTCGTACTTTCTACATGCCTAGTGATAAATGTTGTGTTGTGGTCTAACGTTTTTGATGCTGATGGGTAGCTAGGGTTTAGACAAAGGGGAGTGGTAGTGGGGAAATATTTGGCTCCGACCTTCCCGAGAAAAGAAAATTACTTCAAATGGCTCATGTTTCAAATTAGAATCACAAAATGGTTAGTTCACAGAAGGAGGCCATTCAGCCCATCGTGCCTGTGCTAGCTCTGTGCAAGAGCAACTCAGCTAGTCCAACATCTCTGCCTTTCTCTGTAACCCTGCATGTTTTTTCTCTTGAGATAATGCCGAGATCCTTTTTGAAAGCCATGATTGAATCTGCCCCCACCATTTTCTCAGGCCACGCATTCCAGATCCTACCCACTTGTAGAGTATTAAAAAAAATCTTATGTTGTCTTTGGTTCTTTTGTTGATCACCTTAAATCTGTGCCTTGTAGGTTTCAACCTTTGCTTCATTGGTAACAGTTTGTCTCCATCTACTCTTTGTCTTGATTGCTTAATCCCCTCTTCACCTTCGCTGAGGTGAAGAACTCCAGTTTCTGGCATCTGTCTATCTAACTGAAGTTTCTTAACCCTGAGACCATTCTTGTAAACCTTTTCTGCACCCTCTCTAATGATTTCACGTTGTTCCTGAAGTGCGGTGCCCAGAATTGAACTCAGTACTCCAGTTGGGACTGAACCAGTGTTTTCTAAAGGTTCACCATAACGTTTGTGCCTTTTTGTTTCTGAATCGGTAAGGTTCAAATGGAAACGTGATCACTTCCGTTAACCCAACGCTTCAAATGAAGGGAAAGATGGTCTTATTGGTTAGAAGCGGGGAGGCGATGGCCTAGTGGTATTATCGCTAGACTATTAATTCAGGAATTCAGCTAATATTCTGGGGACCTGGGATCGAATCCCACCTTGCCAGATGGTGAATTCAATTTTTTAAAAAATCTGGATGACCATGAAACCATTGTCAGAAAAACCTATCTGGTTCACTACTATCCTTTAGGGAAGGAAATCTGCTGTCCTTACCCGGTTTGGCCTATATGTGACTCCAGAGCCACAGCAATGTGGTTGACTCTCAACTGCCCTCCAAGGGCAAGTAGGGATGGGCAATAAATGCTGGCCAGTCAGTGACGCCCATGTCCCATGAATGAATAAAAAAGTATCAGTGTTATTCAGTCAATAACTACAATACCCCGGCAAACATTCAGAAGATCCAGCCCTCCTGATCAGTTCTGACTGAGTGAATTGTACTGACCAGCTTAGGAAGGATATCTCTTTGTTTTTTCTTTGTTTCCTCAAGTGATGTAAGGCACTCTTATGCGAGAAGAAAGCGTTACAGATTTTAGGGGTGTTTAAACAGCCTCAGTGTTTTCCTACATCACTGGTGCTGATCATTGCCGATAGCTGACAGTAAATTAATTTGAGGCTCCAGTCATGCAGCATGGAGATGGAGGAGGGGAAGTGAGTTGTTTGTATTTGTGGCAGATCTGTGCACCATAATTAATAATGTTTCCCTTTCCCGTGCAGAGATGACCTCGCGCACCATCAACAAGAGGTGCAAGATCTCCAGGCCTCCTTAAAGGTTGGAATGTGCATGTTCAGATTTCTGCAGCTCCACCTGTTGTTGCCTGTAGCCACTGGGGTCACTGTACTCAAGCCGCTGATCTCTTCTCTCCGCAGGAGGAGCGCTGGTTCACGCAAGAGTTGAAGAAAGAACTGGATAAAGTCCAAGGACAGCTGAAGCAAGTAATTCCTTTCACATACCTTCAGTGCCAGGCTTTGCGATAACTGGAAAGCTGGATTGGAGCCAGTGTCACAGCCCGATTTGTGCAACTTTTTGCACAGCAGCCTTGTTTGGCTCTGTGATGCTTGGATCTGGGTGTAAGAGCAGAGTCCTGGGGTTCATAAGCACCATCTTTAAAGGTGGCAGGGCAAGTTGAAAAGGCTGCTGCTTTTTTAAATAAGATTTAAAGTTTTTAAAAAATGTTTATTTATTAGTGACACAAATAGGCTTACATTAACGCTGCAATGAAGTTACTGTGAAAATCCCCTAGTCACCACATTGCGGCGCCTGTTCGGGTACACCTGAGGGAGAATATAGCATGGCCAATGCACCTAACCCAAGATTGTGGGAGGAAACCGGAGCACCCGGAGGAAACCCACGCGGACACGGGGAGAACATGCAAACTCCGCACAGACAGTGACCCAAGCCAGGAATCCCTGGTGCTGTGAGGCAGCAGTGCTAACCACTGTGCCACCCACTGATGGGATCACGTGGGACCCTAGATTTTATCAGTGGAAGTAAGAGTAGAAAAACAGTTATCCTAAACCTTAATAAAACACTGACTCCACCTCAACTGGAATATTGTGTTCTATTGTGGGCCCCACACTTTCGGGAGCATTTGATTTATTATTATTGTCACATGTATTAGTATACAGTGAAAAGTATTGTTTCTTACCCGCTCTACAGACAAAGCATACCGTTCATAGAGAAGGAAAGGAGAGAGTGCAGAATGTAGTGTTACAGTCATGGCTAGGGTGTAGAGAAAGATCAACTCATATCATTGCCTTTGCTGGAGTGCAGAGTCGATTTACTAGAATGGTACCAGGGATGAAGGGCCTCAGTTATGTAAGAATAATGGGAGAAGCTGGGAGTGTTCCCTTTAGAGCGGAGGAGGTAAAGAGGAAATTTAATCGGGGCAAAGGATTTTGATGGAGTGAATGGGGCAAAGGTGGTTCCAGTGACAGCAAGGTCTATAACCAGAGGACACCGATTCCAGGTAATCGGCAATAGAGCCGGGAGGGAAATGAGAATGATCATTCTGCAGCGAGCTGTAACGATCGTTGTGCGCTATGCGAATGGGAGGTCCAAGCTGATTCAGTAATGATTTTCAAAAGGGAATTGGCTTAATGATGAAAACGGGAAAATCTGTAGGGCTGAGGAGGAAGAACGGGGCAAAGGTGCGAATGGAAATGCTGATCAGCCCCCTCTGTGCTGTATGGTTCTTTGATTGTTGCAGGGAAGTTGTACTTTATTAATAATATTTAAAAAAATACAATTCAGTGCGAACCAGATTGAAGACTTATCAAAATCTTAGGTTGTGGTGATGAGTTTAAATAATATTAGATCTGGTTGGGGACCATTTTAAAAGAAGAATAATGTACTTAAAAGGATTGATTTTTGAAAGTATTAATTACAATGTTTAAAATGGTGCTGTTAGCCAGCACACCCAGAAGAAGCCAGTTCCCTTGCGGGTTATGTGCACAACAATTCTGTCGTCTTATTTTTGGCTATTTACAGCATCAAAAATGTAAACAGGTGTAAAAATCAACTTTTGCTTGGAGCTGTAGCCATCTTACTTGGAATCGAGCATCTCAGTGCTCTGTGCTCTAAAGTTAATGCCACAATATTGAATTGTTGCGGCTTCTTTAATATTAGTTTGAAAGGAGAGCAAATTTAAGATGGTAAATTTATTTTCTTGTCACAAGGATTGATGGGGGTTGTGAGGGGGAATCTAAAAGCAGCACTCCAACATGGTGAGATTTGAGGGGCTCAGTGGGAGAAATACACCACAAGGACACATGAGGGAGTGGTTGGGAGGAACCTTTCACCCATGTGTCTTTTGGAGTATGCCCTGTACTACCTGGGGCTGCTGGAGCACTGCTGGGTCGAGGCATTTAAGAGGGAGTGACTCGAAAGATTATTTTTGGGGAGGTGAGGAAAATGAAGGCAGATTGAGGCTGATGTGGGCCTGATGTGAAGTTAGCCACGGTATTTTTCATTTTTCCTTCAGCTCTATCTGACTTGCATCTGGAAGTAAAATGGTTTCAGATTCCAAGTACTCAAAATTATGCAGTTTCTTCAATGGAGTTTTGTCCAGTCTGTTAGTCACTAGCCAGGTGTGGCTCATTGGGAAGCCAGGTGTGGCTCAGTGTATTTCTGATAGGTTGATAAGGATGTGTAAGAGGCGGGAGTTGTAGGACTTTGATCTTAATATTTGAATTCAGCATGGCATATACACACAAGCTTTCACCTTTTTTGTCCATTTGCTGGTAAAATGGTGAGAGGAAAAGCATTGTGTACATATTTATTAATCAGTGTGAGTGCTGAACTTCTATAATAAGTGCTTTACTTGGTTATTGAATAGTGGGCATTGTTTGTAGAGTCACGATACACATGAAGTGCATTTACCTGAATTGTCTGAGTGTCTGGGATATTTTCCACTACAATTAGAAAAATGGTTACCACGGCGTTACCGTGTCTCCGCATGTGGCGAGTCATATTTATATCGGACTACATTGAGTTGACTTCTAGAATTATTGCTGCATTCTTTTATTTAAAGACACCCCAATTGACCTAATTGACATTGTGAAGTGTTGGATATGGTGTTGTAAACTCGTTGCACATTTCTTTCCAGGCATCTCTGTCCGGTGGAGTGATGTCCCCTGTCTCCTCAGGTAAATGAGTTCCACTTGAGATGGTCCCAGCAATCTGCATCGAAACTGTTGACTGACAGACGTTTTTTTTAAATGAATTCTGAAGAGTCATTGATGCCGCAGAGAAAGGCGATATCAGTGGGGCAAACCAATGAGTCCCATTTCCCTGCTCTATCCATATAGCCCTGCAAGTTGTCCCCCTCGATTGCCCATCCAGTTTCCTTTTGAAATTATTGATTGTCTCTGCTTCCACCACCCTTGAGCTCCAGGTCATTATCACTCACTGGGTAAAGAAAATAAAGTTCTTCCTCCCAGTTGGAGAGTCGGTGCAGACTAGATGGGCTGAATGGCCTCCTTCTTCTGCACTGCAAGGAATTTTATGATTCCCTATGCACTTCTTCTTTCCAAAAACCTTAAATCTGTGTCCGCCTAATCCTTGTATCGTCAGCTAATGGGAACAGCTTTTCCTTGCCCTTTTCTAAATCTCTCTTAATTTTGTACATTTCTATCAAACCTCCCTTGATCTCCAAGGAGAACAATCTCAGTTTCTTCAACCTCACCTTGTAACTAACATCCTTCAACCCTGGAACCATTCTGGGTAAATCTCCTCTGCGCCCTCTCTTCAGACCCTCACATCTGTCCTAACACCAGAATTTGTTGCAACCCTCTAGTTGTTGCCTAATCAGAACTTCATAAAGGTTCAGCATAGCATCCCTACTTTTGTACCTGGTGCTTCTATGAAGCATGAGATCACATCCACTTTGCTAACCACTCTCAATGCGTGCTGCCACCTACCAAGATCTATGCCCAATGCGCCTTCACTTCCATCTGTCCCTGCACAGTGTTGAGAACTGTGTCATCCCTACCAAAATTCGTCACAGAATATATACCTGTAGTCGTGGCTACCTATTACTTCAGTCTTATTTCTTGCAGTTTTGACAGACAGTAACGCTGAGGAAGTTTACTAACTGCCTTTTATTTGTTCTTTCTGTAGAGCTAACAGATCTCCAGTGCCAATTGGAAGATGCACAGGGAGAAGGGAAAAAGGTCAAACAGATGAATGAGTTGTTGGAACAGAAAGCTGCCACGTTAGCGACTGAATTAGTCGGTGAGTGCGAGTTCCCTCACTGAAGGACTGAGTTAAATAAAGGAAGATTTGCAATGTACAGGACAATAACAGCCATGAGGGAGGCCTTTTGGCTTGTCACGTTCCTCCTCAAGAGGAACTCAACTAGACTCACTCCCCTGCCTTGACCCAGAACTCAGAACATTTTCTCTCTTCAATGTTCAATATTGTTTTGAAAGTCACAAGTGCAGAACCGATCTGAATCAAACACCGTGTTCATAAAATGTTGAGGGCAAACCAATGTTTTACACTGGCTCATTATAAGTTATTTTTAGACTCATGCCGATATTCATAAAACCCTGGATGTTGCATGCTTTCTTAGCCTCTCTCAACTTGTCCAGTAACCTTCAATCATTTGTGCATACCTCCTGGCCTGCTCAGCCCGCTCCACTCCGCGTCGCCCCACCCACCCCCTGCCGCTCTGCGCCGCCCCCCCAATTCAAAACGTTCCAAAGCACTGTATCCAATTAAATATTTATGAAATATGGTCACCGCTCTAATGTAGGAATGGCAGCAGCTAGCTTGTGTGCAACAATCTTCCACAAATAGCAAGGCGGTGATGACCCGCTACCTGTTTTTGTGATGTTGGTTGCGGAATAAATATTGACCTGTTTACTGGGGAGGACTCTCCTGCTCTTCTGCAGAATAGAATCTTTTGCATCCACTTGGGAGAGCAGATGGGTCTCGGCTTAACGTCTTTAGAAAGTTGGCATCTCTGACCGTCCAGCACTCCCTCAGGACTGCACTGGGCATGTCGACCTTGTTTCCATGCTCAAGTCTCTGGAACGGGATTTCACCCCAACTACCCCTGCCTCTGAGGCAGTCGTGCTAACGCGAGCCGCTGCTGACATCCGAGGCTAATGAGGCAAATCAATTCCAAACAATATGTACTCTCAAATAGCTGAACATCATTCGTAGGTTGATATTCTTCATTCCTTGGCAGATATTAAAGCAAAGTTTGATGAAGAGAAAAGCCACAGGGACCTTGCAGAGACGAGACTGAAAAGCTTCATGGAAGAACTGGAAAAGGGGAGGAGCGTGACTGAAAAACTCCAGAATGAATTGGTGCGTGGGTTTTAATGAGTTTTAATATCTACCTTCATCCCCGAGATTAGCTAAAGTATTCAAGCTACCAAACAAGGTCTTGGAGATTTGTCCCTCTCTGCGGTATAATTATTTTTCTCCTTTTCTCCTGTAGTATAAATTGTGATGATAGTTTGAAATTTGGCATTCTTGTGTTTGTCCTGATGAGTGTGAGATGAAAAGCTTCGACAATGTGTCTCTCGGCAGTATTCCAAGTTCTCTACTACCAAGCAACTGTTTCTAATTATTTGGTTCTCGGCGCAGTGTTTTGTTGCCTCTCTAGTCTAACCAACTGCATCCACCTTTTGGCTTTTAAAGCACCCACCCTGGTGAGTGGCACAGTGGTTGGCACCACTGCCTCACAGTGCCAGGGACCCGGGTTCAATTCTAGCCTTGGGTGACTGTGGGGAGTTTGCACTTTCTCCCCACGTCTGCGTTGGTTTTCCTTTGGGCGCTCCGATTTCCTGCCACAGTCCAAAGATGTGCAGGTTAGGTTGATTGTCAGGATGATTAGCAGGATAAATATGTGGGGTTACGGGGATTGGGCCAGGGTGGGATTGTTGTTGGTGCAGACTCGATGGGCCGAACGGCCGCCTTCTGTGTTGTAGGGATTCTATGGATTCTTTCACGGTGAATAGGTGCGTTCTGACCTGGAGGGCTATACCCTAGCGGCATGTGTTGGAGCAATTGCTGCACCAAATGCGGGCAGTTGGGATTAGCTTCGGGGTTTAAAAATGGGCGGCATGGACAAGTTGGGCCAAAGGGCCTGTTTCCATGCTGTAAACCTCTATGACTTATATATGAGTTTTGCCAGGCAGAAATAGGTTGCTCAGCCCATCATGAGGCTCTCTGTATGAGCTTCCAGTGAGTGCCAGTCCCTCCTTCGTTTCCCATCCTAGAAATTGTTCATTTTCAATTATATGTCCGATTTCCCCTTTGAAAACTCCAGCTGAATCTGCTTCCCGTGTGTTACTTCAGATTCCTGGCAAATTAAACTGGTGGTTCTGGTACGGTGCTGGCAAACTAGCGGCTATGAGTTCAAATCCCACTTTAGCACGTTGTGAAATTGGATTTAATATAGCCTGTGCTGGTGGCATAAAAACTGAAATTGAAAGCAACCATTTTGTTTTGAAAAAGCCAAGTGATTCACTGCTGCCCCTTCACTGCTGCCTCTGCTCTCGTGAAGAGTCTGGAGCAAGGGGGTAAATTTCAATATGAGGGCTCTCCCATCCAAGACAGGGATGAGGAGGAGTTTCCTCTCAGAGGGTTGTTAGTGTTTGGAATTCTCTTCCACAGGGAGCTGGATTATCAAATGTATTCAAAGCTGAGTCAGACAGGTTTTTGAGTGACAAAGAGGTCAAAGGTCATGGAAGACGGGCAGGAAAGTGGACTTAAGGCCACAGTCAAAGCAACCAGGATCTTATTGAATGGCAGAGCTGACTTAAGGGACTGAATGGCCTACTCCTGCTCCTAATTCTTGTGATCTTATGCTACTTAGTCTAGGCCTGCACATGACTGCAATCTCATAGAATCCCTGCAATGCAGAATGAGGCCATTCGGCCCATCGAGTCAACGCCGACCACAATCCCACCAGGCTCTATTCCCATAACCCCACATATTTACCTTGCTAATCCCCTGACACTAGGGCATTTTATCATGGCCAATCAACCTAATCCGCACATCTTTGGACTGTGGGAGGAAACCGGAGCACCCGGAGGAAACCCACGCAGACACGGGGAGAATGTGCAAACTCCACACACACAGTGACCTGAGGCTGGAATTGAACCTGGGTCCCTGGCGCTGTGAGGCAGCAGCGCTAACCATTGTGCCACCATGGTTAACCGTCAATGAATTCAGGGCATCTAGAGATGGTCTATAAATGTCATCTCACACCCTATTGAATTGTCTTTAAGAATGACGTGTGCAAAAAATAAATAATGTTATGTGGAATCTCCAAGCTGAATCATAAAATGGGGAATCCTCAGGATAAAAGGAATGAATCAGTAGGTGTTGTGAACCCCTGAATCCTTCCCTTCCCTTGTTAGTAAATGTGAACCTCTGAGTTTAAGCGGTATTATTGGTGGGCAATAAAATGGAAGCCTAGCTGCTGGCCTAAGATTGGTCAGAAATCTCATTGGGTTGTGTTTGCGTTGTAGCTTCAGCGGCCTGGACTGGAGGATGTGGCAGTTCTGAAGAAGGAATTGGTTCAGGTTCAGACTCTGATGGATCAGATGAGTCTGGAGCAGGAGAGGCGATCGGACAAACTGACTGATGAAAATGAGCAGCTGAAGGTGCAGCATAACACAGCGGAGGTAAGATCCCCTCCTGGCCCGTCTGACAGCCACCCCTGATTAGGCTGGTGAAATTAAATGCTGAATAATCTCCTGTCATTCGAGCTGGGCCTTTAAACTCTGAGGCCTGTAACTTGCTTGGTTATTTGCCCTTGAAAACCTGAACACTCTCTCAAAAATCTTACAGCTCAGGAGGTGGCAATCTGACACGCCATTCCTATTCTGGCTCTGAAAGAGCTATCCAATTAATCTCACTCCCCAACTCATTTTTCCCCCGGAGTATGTATTCAATGTGCTTCCAAGATCCAATTGAATGTGCTGTGCCACCTTTTGTGACATCCAAATCATCATAACTGACTGTGCAATTGAATGAATGCCATAAAACTCAGAATCTCACCTTATTTTGCTTCTCCATTACTTCATATTAAATGTTTAATCAGCACATTGTGTGTGTGTCTGTGTATGCTTGCATCTGCAAGTAGGTCTTTGTCTGTGCGCATATTTGTTGTGTGTGTGTGTGTGTATTTGTTGTGTGTGTGTGTGTATTTGTTGTGTGTGTGTGTGTATTTGTTGTGTGTGTGTGTGTATTTGTTGTGTGTGTGTGTGTATTTGTTGTGTGTGTGCGTGTATTTGTTGCGTGTGTGCGTCTTTTTGTTGCGTGTGTGCGTGTATTTGTTGTGTGTGTGCGTGTATTTGTTGTGTGTGTGCGTGTATTTGTTGTGTGTGTGCGTGTATTTGTTGTGTGTGTGCGTGTATTTGTTGTGTGTGTGCGTGTATTTGTTGTGTGTGTGCGTGTATTTGTTGTGTGTGTGCGTGTATTTGTTGTGTGTGTGCGTGTATTTGTTGTGTGTGTGCGTGTATTTGTGTGTGTGCGTGTATTTGTGTGTGTGCGTGTATTTGTGTGTGCGTGTATTTGTGTGTGTGCGTGTATTTGTGTGTGTGCGTGTATTTGTGTGTGTGCGTGTATTTGTGTGTGTGCGTGTATTTGTGTGTGTGCGTGTATTTGTGTGTGTGCGTGTATTTGTGTGTGTGCGTGTATTTGTGTGTGTGCGTGTATTTGTGTGTGTGCGTGTATTTGTGTGTGTGCGTGTATTTGTGTGTGTGCGTGTATTTGTGTGTGTGCGTGTATTTGTGTGTGTGCGTGTATTTGTGTGTGTGCGTGTATTTGTGTGTGTGCGTGTATTTGTGTGTGTGCGTGTATTTGTGTGTGTGCGTGTATTTGTGTGTGTGCGTGTATTTGTGTGTGTGCGTGTATTTGTGTGTGTGCGTGTATTTGTGTGTGTGCGTGTATTTGTGTGTGTGCGTGTATTTGTGTGTGTGCGTGTATTTGTGTGTGTGCGTGTATTTGTGTGTGTGCGTGTATTTGTGTGTGTGCGTGTATTTGTGTGTGTGCGTGTATTTGTGTGTGTGCGTGTATTTGTGTGTGTGCGTGTATTTGTGTGTGTGCGTGTATTTGTGTGTGTGCGTGTATTTGTGTGTGTGCGTGTATTTGTGTGTGTGCGTGTATTTGTGTGTGTGCGTGTATTTGTGTGTGTGCGTGTATTTGTGTGTGTGCGTGTATTTGTGTGTGTGCGTGTATTTGTGTGTGTGCGTGTATTTGTGTGTGTGCGTGTATTTGTGTGTGTGCGTGTATTTGTGTGTGTGCGTGTATTTGTGTGTGTGCGTGTATTTGTGTGTGTGCGTGTATTTGTGTGTGTGCGTGTATTTGTGTGTGTGCGTGTATTTGTGTGTGTGCGTGTATTTGTGTGTGTGCGTGTATTTGTGTGTGTGCGTGTATTTGTGTGTGTGCGTGTATTTGTGTGTGTGCGTGTATTTGTGTGTGTGCGTGTATTTGTGTGTGTGCGTGTATTTGTGTGTGTGCGTGTATTTGTGTGTGTGCGTGTATTTGTGTGTGTGCGTGTATTTGTGTGTGTGCGTGTATTTGTGTGTGTGCGTGTATTTGTGTGTGTGCGTGTATTTGTGTGTGTGCGTGTATTTGTGTGTGCGTGTATTTGTGTGTGTGCGTGTATTTGTGTGTGTGCGTGTATTTGTGTGTGTGCGTGTATTTGTGTGTGTGCGTGTATTTGTGTGTGTGCGTGTATTTGTGTGTGTGCGTGTATTTGTGTGTGTGCGTGTATTTGTGTGTGTGCGTGTATTTGTGTGTGTGCGTGTATTTGTTTGTGTGCGTGTATTTGTTTGTGTGCGTGTATTTGTTTGTGTGCGTGTATTTGTTTGTGTGCGTGTATTTGTTTGTGTGCGTGTATTTGTTTGTGTGCGTGTATTTGTTTGTGTGCGTGTATTTGTTTGTGTGCGTGTATTTGTTTGTGTGCGTGTATTTGTTTGTGTGCGTGTATTTGTTTGTGTGCGTGTATTTGTTTGTGTGCGTGTATTTGTTTGTGTGCGTGTATTTGTTTGTGTGCGTGTATTTGTTTGTGTGCGTGTATTTGTTTGTGTGCGTGTATTTGTTTGTGTGCGTGTATTTGTTTGTGTGCGTGTATTTGTTTGTGTGCGTGTATTTGTTTGTGTGCGTGTATTTGTTTGTGTGCGTGTATTTGTTTGTGTGCGTGTATTTGTTTGTGTGCGTGTATTTGTTTGTGTGCGTGTATTTGTTTGTGTGCGTGTATTTGTTTGTGTGCGTGTATTTGTTTGTGTGCGTGTATTTGTTTGTGTGTGCGTGTATTTGTTGTGGTGTATGTGTGTGCGTGTATTTGTTGTGTGTGCGTGTATTTGTTTGTGTGCGTGTATTTGTTTGTGGTGCGTGTATTTGTTTGTGTGTGCGTGTATTTGTTTGTGTGCGTGTATTTGTTGTGTGTGCGTGTATTTGTTTGTGAGTGTGTGCGTGTATTTGTTTGTGTGCGTGTATTTGTTTGTGTGTGTGCGTGTATTTGTTTGTGTGTGTGTGCGTGTATTTGTGTGTGTGTGCGTGTATTTGTTGTGTGTGCGTGTATTGTTGTGTGTGTGCGTGTATTTGTTTGTGTGTGTGCGTGTATTTGTTTGTGTGCGTGTGCGTGTATTTGTTTGTGTGCGTGTGCGTGTATTTGTTTGTGTGTGTGCGTGTATTTGTTTGGTGTGTGTGCGTGTATTTGTTTGTGTGTGTGCGTGTATTTGTGTGTGTGCGTGTATTTGTTGGTGTTTGTGTGCGTGTATTGTGTGTGTGTGTGCGTGTATTTGTTGTGTGTGCGTGTATTTGTGTGTGTGTGCGTGTATTTGTTGTGTGCGTGTGTGCGTGTATTTGTTGTGTGTGTGCGTGTATTTGTTGTGTGTGCGTGTATTTGTTTGTGTGTGCGTGTATTTGTGTGTGTGCGTGTATTTGTGTGTGTGCGTGTATTTGTGTGTGTGCGTGTATTTGTGTGTGTGCGTGTATTTGTGTGTGTGCGTGTATTTGTGTGTGTGCGTGTATTTGTGTGTGTGCGTGTATTTGTGTGTGTGCGTGTATTTGTGTGTGTGCGTGTATTTGTGTGTGTGCGTGTATTTGTGTGTGTGCGTGTATTTGTGTGTGTGCGTGTATTTGTGTGTGTGCGTGTATTTGTGTGTGTGCGTGTATTTGTGTGTGTGCGTGTATTTGTGTGTGTGCGTGTATTTGTGTGTGTGCGTGTATTTGTGTGTGTGCGTGTATTTGTGTGTGTGCGTGTATTTGTGTGTGTGCGTGTATTTGTGTGTGTGCGTGTATTTGTGTGTGTGCGTGTATTTGTGTGTGTGCGTGTATTTGTGTGTGTGCGTGTATTTGTGTGTGTGCGTGTATTTGTGTGTGTGCGTGTATTTGTGTGTGTGCGTGTATTTGTGTGTGTGCGTGTATTTGTGTGTGTGCGTGTATTTGTGTGTGTGCGTGTATTTGTGTGTGTGCGTGTATTTGTGTGTGTGCGTGTATTTGTGTGTGTGCGTGTATTTGTGTGTGTGCGTGTATTTGTGTGTGTGCGTGTATTTGTGTGTGTGCGTGTATTTGTGTGTGTGCGTGTATTTGTGTGTGTGCGTGTATTTGTGTGTGTGCGTGTATTTGTGTGTGTGCGTGTATTTGTGTGTGTGCGTGTATTTGTGTGTGTGCGTGTATTTGTGTGTGTGCGTGTATTTGTGTGTGTGCGTGTATTTGTGTGTGTGCGTGTATTTGTGTGTGTGCGTGTATTTGTGTGTGTGCGTGTATTTGTGTGTGTGCGTGTATTCGTGTATTTGTGTGTGTGCGTGTATTTGTGTGTGTGCGTGTATTTGTGTGTGTGCGTGTATTTGTGTGTGTGCGTGTATTTGTGTGTGTGCGTGTATTTGTGTGTGTGCGTGTATTTGTGTGTGTGCGTGTATTTGTGTGTGTGCGTGTATTTGTGTGTGTGCGTGTATTTGTGTGTGTGCGTGTATTTGTGTGTGTGCGTGTATTTGTGTGTGCGCGTGTATTTGTTTGTGTGTGTGTGCGTGTATTTGTTTGTGAGTGTGCGTGTATTTGTGTGTGTGTGTGTGCGTGTATTTGTGTGTGTGTGTGTGCGTGTATTTGTTTGTGTGTGTGCGTGTATTTGTTTGTGTGTGTGCGTGTATTTGTTTGTGAGTGTGCGTGTATTTGTTTGTGAGTGTGCGTGTATTTGTGTGTGTGTGTGCGTGTATTTGTTTGTGTGTGTGTGCGTGTATTTGTTTGTGTGTGTGTGCGTGTATTTGTTTGTGTGTGTGTGCGTGTATTTGTTTGTGTGTGTGTGCGTGTATTTGTTTGTGTGTGTGCGTGTATTTGTTTGTGTGTGTGTGCGTGTATTTGTTTGTGTGTGTGTGCGTGTATTTGTTTGTGAGTGTGCGTGTATTTGTGTGTGTGTGTGTGCGTGTATTTGTGTGTGTGTGCGTGTATTTGTTTGTGTGTGTGTGCGTGTATTTGTTTGTGTGTGTGCGTGTATTTGTTTGTGTGTGTGTGCGTGTATTTGTTTGTGTGTGTGTGCGTGTATTTGTTTGTGTGTGTGTGCGTGTATTTGTTTGTGTGTGTGTGCGTGTATTTGTTTGTGAGTGTGCGTGTATTTGTGTGTGTGTGTGTGCGTGTATTTGTGTGTGTGTGTGTGCGTGTATTTGTTTGTGTGTGTGTGCGTGTATTTGTTTGTGTGTGTGCGCGTGTATTTGTTTGTGTGTGTGCGCGTGTATTTGTTTGTGTGTGTGCGCGTGTATTTGTTTGTGTGTGTGCGCGTGTATTTGTTTGTGTGTGTGCGCGTGTATTTGTTTGTGTGTGTGCGCGTGTATTTGTTTGTGTGTGTGCGCGTGTATTTGTTTGTGTGTGTGCGCGTGTATTTGTTTGTGTGTGTGCGCGTGTATTTGTTTGTGTGTGTGCGCGTGTATTTGTTTGTGTGTGTGCGCGTGTATTTGTTTGTGTGTGTGCGCGTGTATTTGTTTGTGTGTGTGCGCGTGTATTTGTTTGTGTGTGCGCGCGTGTATTTGTTTGTGTGTGCGCGCGTGTATTTGTTTGTGTGCGTGTATTTGTTTGTGTGCGTGTATTTGTTTGAGAGTGTGCGTGTATTTGTGTGTGTGTGCGTGTATTTGTGTGTGTGTGTGCGTGTATTTGTTTGTGTGTGTGTGCGTGTATTTGTTTGTGTGTGTGTGCGTGTATTTGTTTGTGTGTGTGTGCGTGTATTTGTTTGTGTGTGTGCGTGTATTTGTTTGTGTGCGTGTGCGTGCATTTGTTTGTGTGCGTGTGCGTGTATTTGTTTGTGTGTGTGCGTGTATTTGTGTGTGTGTGCGTGCGTGTAGTTGTTTGTGTGTGCGTGCGTGTATTTGTTTGTGTGTGTGCGTGTATTTGTTTGTGTGTGTGTGCGTGTATTTGTTTGTGAATGTGCGTGTATTTGTGTGTGTGTGTGTGCGTGTATTTGTGTGTGTGCGTGTATTTGTTTGTGTGTGTGTGCGTGTATTTGTTTGTGTGTGTGTGCGTGTATTTGTTTGTGAGTGTGCGTGTATTTGTTTGTGAGTGTGCGTGTATTTGTGTGTGTGTGTGTGCGTGTATTTGTTTGTGAGTGTGCGTGTATTTGTTTGTGTGTGTGTGCGTGTATTTGTTTGTGTGTGTGTGCGTGTATTTGTTTGTGTGCGTGTATTTGTTTGTGTGTGTGTGCGTGTATTTGTTTGTGAGTGTGCGTGTATTTGTGTGTGTGTGTGTGCGTGTATTTGTTTGTGTGTGTGTGCGTGTATTTGTTTGTGTGTGTGTGCGTGTATTTGTTTGTGTGTGTGTGCGTGTATTTGTTTGTGTGTGTGTGCGTGTATTTGTTTGTGTGTGCGTGTATTTGTTTGTGTGTGCGTGTATTTGTTTGTGAGTGTGCGTGTATTTGTGTGTGTGTGTGTGCGTGTATTTGTTTGTGAGTGTGCGTGTATTTGTGTGTGTGTGTGTGCGTGTATTTGTGTGTGTGTGTGCGCGTGTATTTGTTTGTGTGTGTGCGCGTGTATTTGTTTGTGTGTGTGCGCGTGTATTTGTTGTGTGTGTGTGCGTGTATTTGTTGCGTGTGTGCGTGTATTTGTTGCGTGTGTGCGTCTTTTTGTTGCGTGTGTGCGTGTATTTGTTGCGTGTGTGCGTGTATTTGTTGTGTGTGTGCGTGTATTTGTTGTGTGTGTGCGTGTATTTGTTGTGTGTGTGCGTGTATTTGTTGTGTGTGTGCGTGTATTTGTTGTGTGTGTGCGTGTATTTGTTGTGTGTGCGTGTATTTGTGTGTGTGCGTGTATTTGTGTGTGTGCGTGTATTTGTGTGTGTGCGTGTATTTGTGTGTGTGCGTGTATTTGTGTGTGTGCGTGTATTTGTGTGTGTGCGTGTATTTGTGTGTGTGCGTGTATTTGTGTGTGTGCGTGTATTTGTGTGTGTGCGTGTATTTGTGTGTGTGCGTGTATTTGTGTGTGTGCGTGTATTTGTGTGTGTGCGTGTATTTGTGTGTGTGCGTGTATTTGTGTGTGTGCGTGTATTTGAGTGTGTGCGTGTATTTGTGTGTGTGCGTGTATTTGTGTGTGTGCGTGTATTTGTGTGTGTGCGTGTATTTGTGTGTGTGCGTGTATTTGTGTGTGTGCGTGTATTTGTGTGTGCGTGTATTTGTGTGTGTGCGTGTATTTGTGTGTGTGCGTGTATTTGTGTGTGTGCGTGTATTTGTGTGTGTGCGTGTATTTGTGTGTGTGCGTGTATTTGTGTGTGTGCGTGTATTTGTGTGTGTGCGTGTATTTGTGTGTGTGCGTGTATTTGTGTGTGTGCGTGTATTTGTGTGTGTGCGTGTATTTGTGTGTGTGCGTGTATTTGTGTGTGTGCGTGTATTTGTGTGTGTGCGTGTATTTGTGTGTGTGCGTGTATTTGTGTGTGTGCGTGTATTTGTGTGTGTGCGTGTATTTGTGTGTGTGCGTGTATTTGTGTGTGTGCGTGTATTTGTGTGTGTGCGTGTATTTGTGTGTGTGCGTGTATTTGTGTGTGTGCGTGTATTTGTGTGTGTGCGTGTATTTGTGTGTGTGCGTGTATTTGTGTGTGTGCGTGTATTTGTGTGTGTGCGTGTATTTGTGTGTGTGCGTGTATTTGTGTGTGTGCGTGTATTTGTGTGTGTGCGTGTATTTGTGTGTGTGCGTGTATTTGTGTGTGTGCGTGTATTTGTGTGTGTGCGTGTATTTGTGTGTGTGCGTGTATTTGTGTGTGTGCGTGTATTTGTGTGTGCGTGTATTTGTGTGTGTGCGTGTATTTGTGTGTGTGCGTGTATTTGTGTGTGTGCGTGTATTTGTGTGTGTGCGTGTATTTGTGTGTGTGCGTGTATTTGTGTGTGTGCGTGTATTTGTGTGTGTGCGTGTATTTGTGTGTGTGCGTGTATTTGTGTGTGTGCGTGTATTTGTGTGTGTGCGTGTATTTGTGTGTGTGCGTGTATTTGTGTGTGTGCGTGTATTTGTGTGTGTGCGTGTATTTGTGTGTGTGCGTGTATTTGTGTGTGTGCGTGTATTTGTGTGTGTGCGTGTATTTGTGTGTGTGCGTGTATTTGTGTGTGTGCGTGTATTTGTGTGTGTGCGTGTATTTGTGTGTGTGCGTGTATTTGTGTGTGTGCGTGTATTTGTGTGTGTGCGTGTATTTGTGTGTGTGCGTGTATTTGTGTGTGTGCGTGTATTTGTGTGTGTGCGTGTATTTGTGTGTGTGCGTGTATTTGTGTGTGTGCGTGTATTTGTGTGTGTGCGTGTATTTGTGTGTGTGCGTGTATTTGTGTGTGTGCGTGTATTTGTGTGTGTGCGTGTATTTGTGTGTGTGCGTGTATTTGTGTGTGTGCGTGTATTTGCGTGTGTGCGTGTATTTGCGTGTGTGCGTGTATTTGCGTGTGTGCGTGTATTTGCGTGTGTGCGTGTATTTGCGTGTGTGCGTGTATTTGCTTGTGTGCGTGTATTTGTTTGTGTGCGTGTATTTGTTTGTGTGCGTGTATTTGTTTGTGTGCGTGTATTTGTTTGTGTGCGTGTATTTGTTTGTGTGCGTGTATTTGTTTGTGTGCGTGTATTTGTTTGTGTGCGTGTATTTGTGTGCGTGTATTTGTGTGCGTGTATTTGTTTGTGTGCGTGTGCGTGTATTTGTTTGTGTGCGTGTGCGTGTATTTGTTTGTGTGTGTGCGTGTATTTGTTTGTGTGTGTGCGTGTATTTGTTTGTGTGTGTGCGCGTGTATTTGTTTGTGTGTGTGCGCGTGTATTTGTTTGTGTGTGTGCGCGTGTATTTGTTTGTGTGTGTGTGCGTGTATTTGTTTGTGTGTGTGTGCGTGTATTTGTTTGTGAGTGTGCGTGTATTTGTTTGTGTGTGTGTGCGTGTATTTGTGTGTGTGTGTGCGTGTATTTGTTTGTGTGTGTGTGCGTGTATTTGTTTGTGTGTGTGCGTGTATTTGTTTGTGTGTGTGTGCGTGTATTTGTTTGTGAGTGTGCGTGTATTTGTGTGTGTGTGTGTGCGTGTATTTGTGTGTGTGTGCGTGTATTTGTTTGTGTGTGTGCGTGTATTTGTTTGTGAGTGTGCGTGTATTTGTTTGTGAGTGTGCGTGTATTTGTGTGTGCGTGTGCGTGTATTTGTGTGTGCGTGTGCGTGTATTTGTTTGTGTGTGTGTGCGTGTGTTTGTGTGTGTGTGCGTGTATTTGTTTGTGTGTGTGTGCGTGTATTTGTTTGTGTGTGTGTGCGTGTATTTGTTTGTGTGTGTGCGTGTATTTGTTTGTGTGTGTGTGCGTGTATTTGTTTGTGTGTGTGTGCGTGTATTTGTTTGTGAGTGTGCGTGTATTTGTGTGTGTGTGTGTGCGTGTATTTGTGTGTGTGTGCGTGTATTTGTTTGTGTGTGTGTGCGTGTATTTGTTTGTGTGTGTGCGTGTATTTGTTTGTGTGTGTGTGCGTGTATTTGTTTGTGTGTGTGTGCGTGTATTTGTTTGTGTGTGTGTGCGTGTATTTGTTTGTGTGTGTGTGCGTGTATTTGTTTGTGAGTGTGCGTGTATTTGTGTGTGTGTGTGTGCGTGTATTTGTGTGTGTGTGTGTGCGTGTATTTGTTTGTGTGTGTGTGCGTGTATTTGTTTGTGTGTGTGCGCGTGTATTTGTGTGTGTGTGTGCGCGTGTATTTGTTTGTGTGTGTGCGCGTGTATTTGTTTGTGTGTGTGCGCGTGTATTTGTTTGTGTGTGTGCGCGTGTATTTGTTTGTGTGTGTGCGCGTGTATTTGTTTGTGTGTGTGCGCGTGTATTTGTTTGTGTGTGTGCGCGTGTATTTGTTTGTGTGTGTGCGCGTGTATTTGTTTGTGTGTGTGCGCGTGTATTTGTTTGTGTGTGTGCGCGTGTATTTGTTTGTGTGTGCGCGCGTGTATTTGTTTGTGTGTGCGCGCGTGTATTTGTTTGTGTGCGTGTATTTGTTTGTGTGCGTGTATTTGTTTGAGAGTGTGCGTGTATTTGTGTGTGTGTGTGTGCGTGTATTTGTGTGTGTGTGTGTGCGTGTATTTGTTTGTGTGTGTGCGTGTATTTGTTTGTGTGTGTGTGCGTGTATTTGTTTGTGTGTGTGCGTGTATTTGTTTGTGTGTGTGTGCGTGTATTTGTGTGTGTGCGTGTATTTGTGTGTGTGCGTGTATTTGTGTGTGTGCGTGTATTTGTGTGTGTGCGTGTATTTGTGTGTGTGCGTGTATTTGTGTGTGTGCGTGTATTTGTGTGTGTGCGTGTATTTGTGTGTGTGCGTGTATTTGTGTGTGTGCGTGTATTTGTGTGTGTGCGTGTATTTGTGTGTGTGCGTGTATTTGTGTGTGTGCGTGTATTTGTGTGTGCGTGTATTTGTGTGTGTGCGTGTATTTGTGTGTGTGCGTGTATTTGTGTGTGTGCGTGTATTTGTGTGTGTGCGTGTATTTGTGTGTGTGCGTGTATTTGTTTGTGTGCGTGTATTTGTTTGTGTGCGTGTATTTGTTTGTGTGCGTGTATTTGTTTGTGTGCGTGTATTTGTTTGTGTGCGTGTATTTGTGTGCGTGTATTTGTGTGCGTGTATTTGTTTGTGTGCGTGTGCGTGTATTTGTTTGTGTGCGTGTGCGTGTATTTGTTTGTGTGTGTGCGTGTATTTGTTTGTGTGTGTGCGTGTATTTGTTTGTGTGTGTGCGCGTGTATTTGTTTGTGTGTGTGCGCGTGTATTTGTTTGTGTGTGTGCGCGTGTATTTGTTTGTGTGTGTGTGCGTGTATTTGTTTGTGAGTGTGCGTGTATTTGTTTGTGTGTGTGTGCGTGTATTTGTGTGTGTGTGTGCGTGTATTTGTTTGTGTGTGTGTGCGTGTATTTGTTTGTGTGTGTGCGTGTATTTGTTTGTGTGTGTGTGCGTGTATTTGTTTGTGAGTGTGCGTGTATTTGTGTGTGTGTGTGTGCGTGTATTTGTGTGTGTGTGTGTGCGTGTATTTGTTTGTGTGTGTGCGTGTATTTGTTTGTGAGTGTGCGTGTATTTGTTTGTGAGTGTGCGTGTATTTGTGTGTGTGTGTGCGTGTATTTGTGTGTGCGTGTGCGTGTATTTGTTTGTGTGTGTGTGCGTGTATTTGTTTGTGTGTGTGTGCGTGTATTTGTTTGTGTGTGTGTGCGTGTATTTGTTTGTGAGTGTGCGTGTATTTGTGTGTGTGTGTGTGCGTGTATTTGTGTGTGTGTGCGTGTATTTGTTTGTGTGTGTGTGCGTGTATTTGTTTGTGAGTGTGCGTGTATTTGTGTGTGTGTGTGTGTGCGTGTATTTGTGTGTGTGTGTGTGCGTGTATTTGTTTGTGTGTGTGTGCGTGTATTTGTTTGTGTGTGTGCGCGTGTATTTGTTTGTGTGTGTGCGCGTGTATTTGTTTGTGTGTGTGCGCGTGTATTTGTTTGTGTGTGTGCGCGTGTATTTGTTTGTGTGTGTGCGCGTGTATTTGTTTGTGTGTGCGCGTGTATTTGTTTGTGTGTGTGCGCGTGTATTTGTTTGTGAGTGTGCGTGTATTTGTGTGTGTGTGTGTGCGTGTATTTGTGTGTGTGTGTGTGCGTGTATTTGTTTGTGTGTGTGTGTGCGTGTATTTGTTTGTGTGTGTGTGCGTGTATTTGTTTGTGTGTGTGTGCGTGTATTTGTTTGTGAGTGTGCGTGTATTTGTGTGTGTGTGTGTGCGTGTATTTGTGTGTGTGTGTGTGCGTGTATTTGTTTTTGTGAGTGTGCGTGTATTTGTTTGTGAGTGTGCGTGTATTTGTGTGTGTGTGTGTGCGTGTATTTGTGTGTGTGTGTGCGTGTATTTGTTTGTGTGTGTGTGCGTGTATTTGTTTGTGTGTGTGCGTGTATTTGTTTGTGTGTGTGTGCGTGTATTTGTTTGTGTGTGTGTGCGTGTATTTGTTTGTGTGTGTGTGCGTGTATTTGTTTGTGTGTGTGTGCGTGTATTTGTTTGTGTGTGTGTGCGTGTATTTGTGTGTGTGTGTGTGCGTGTATTTGTGTGTGTGTGCGTGTATTTGTTTGTGTGTGCGTGTATTTGTTTGTGTGTGTGTGCGTGTATTTGTTTGTGTGTGTGTGCGTGTATTTGTTTGTGTGTGTGCGTGTATTTGTTTGTGAGTGTGCGTGTATTTGTGTGTGTGTGTGCGTGTATTTGTGTGTGTGTGTGTGTGTGTGCGTGTATTTGTTTGTGTGTGTGTGCGTGTATTTGTTTGTGTGTGTGCGCGTGTATTTGTTTGTGTGTGTGCGCGTGTATTTGTTTGTGTGTGTGCGCGTGTATTTGTTTGTGTGTGTGCGCGTGTATTTGTTTGTGTGTGTGCGCGTGTATTTGTTTGTGTGTGTGCGCGTGTATTTGTTTGTGTGTGTGCGCGTGTATTTGTTTGTGTGTGTGCGCGTGTATTTGTTTGTGTGTGTGCGCGTGTATTTGTTTGTGTGTGTGCGCGTGTATTTGTTTGTGTGTGTGCGCGTGTATTTGTTTGTGTGTGTGCGCGTGTATTTGTTTGTGTGTGTGCGCGTGTATTTGTTTGTGTGTGTGCGCGTGTATTTGTTTGTGTGTGTGCGCGTGTATTTGTTTGTGTGTGTGCGCGTGTATTTGTTTGTGTGTGTGCGCGTGTATTTGTTTGTGTGTGTGCGCGTGTATTTGTTTGTGTGTGTGCGCGTGTATTTGTTTGTGTGTGTGCGCGTGTATTTGTTTGTGTGTGTGCGCGTGTATTTGTTTGTGTGCGTGTATTTGTTTGTGAGTGTGCGTGTATTTGTGTGTGTGTGTGTGCGTGTATTTGTGTGTGTGTGTGTGCGTGTATTTGTGTGTGTGTGTGTGCGTGTATTTGTTTGTGTGTGTGTGCGTGTATTTGTTTGTGTGTGTGTGCGTGTATTTGTTTGTGTGTGTGTGCGTGTATTTGTTTGTGTGTGTGTGCGTGTATTTGTTTGTGTGTGTGTGCGTGTATTTGTTTGTGTGTGTGTGCGTGTATTTGTTTGTGTGTGTGTGCGTGTATTTGTTTGTGTGTGCGTGTATTTGTTTGTGAGTGTGCGTGTATTTGTGTGTGTGTGTGTGCGTGTATTTGTGTGTGTGTGTGCGTGTATTTGTTTGTGTGTGTGCGTGTATTTGTTTGTGTGTGTGTGCGTGTATTTGTTTGTGTGTGTGTGCGTGTATTTGTTTGTGTGTGTGCGCGTGTATTTGTTTGTGTGTGTGCGCGTGTATTTGTTTGTGTGTGTGCGCGTGTATTTGTTTGTGTGTGTGCGCGTGTATTTGTTTGTGTGTGTGCGCGTGTATTTGTTTGTGTGTGTGCGCGTGTATTTGTTTGTGTGTGTGCGCGTGTATTTGTGTGTGTGCGTGTATTTGTGTGTGTGCGTGTATTTGTTTGTGTGTGTGCGTGTATTTGTTTGTGTGTGTGCGCGTGTATTTGTTTGTGTGTGTGCGCGTGTATTTGTTTGTGTGTGTGCGTGTGTATTTGTTTGTGTGTGTGCGCGTGTATTTGTTTGTGTGTGTGCGCGTGTATTTGTTTGTGTGTGTGCGCGTGTATTTGTTTGTGTGTGTGCGCGTGTATTTGTTTGTGTGTGTGCGCGTGTATTTGTTTGTGTGTGTGCGCGTGTATTTGTTTGTGTGTGCGCGTGTATTTGTTTGTGTGTGTGCGCGTGTATTTGTTTGTGTGTGTGCGCGTGTATTTGTTTGTGTGTGCGCGCGTGTATTTGTTTGTGTGTGTGCGTGTATTTGTTTGTGTGTGTGCGTGTATTTGTTTGTGTGTGTGTGCGTGTATTTGTTTGTGTGTGTGTGCGTGTATTTGTTTGTGTGTGTGTGCGTGTATTTGTTTGTGAGTGTGCGTGTATTTGTGTGTGTGTGTGTGCGTGTATTTGTGTGTGTGTGTGCGTGTATTTGTTTGTGTGTGTGTGCGTGTATTTGTTTGTGTGTGTGTGCGTGTATTTGTTTGTGTGTGTGTGCGTGTATTTGTTTGTGTGTGTGCGCGTGTATTTGTTTGTGTGTGTGCGCGTGTATTTGTTTGTGTGTGTGCGCGTGTATTTGTTTGTGTGTGTGCGCGTGTATTTGTTTGTGTGTGTGCGCGTGTATTTGTTTGTGTGTGTGCGCGTGTATTTGTGTGTGTGCGTGTATTTGTGTGTGTGCGTGTTTTTGTGTGTGTGCGTGTATTTGTTTGTGTGTGTGCGCGTGTATTTGTTTGTGTGTGTGCGCGTGTATTTGTTTGTGTGTGTGCGCGTGTATTTGTTTGTGTGTGTGCGCGTGTATTTGTTTGTGTGTGTGCGCGTGTATTTGTTTGTGTGTGTGCGCGTGTATTTGTTTGTGTGTGTGCGCGTGTATTTGTTTGTGTGTGTGCGCGTGTATTTGTTTGTGTGTGTGCGCGTGTATTTGTTTGTGTGTGTGCGCGTGTATTTGTTTGTGTGTGCGCGTGTATTTGTTTGTGTGTGTGCGCGTGTATTTGTTTGTGAGTGTGCGTGTATTTGTGTGTGTGTGTGTGCGTGTATTTGTGTGTGTGTGTGTGCGTGTATTTGTTTGTGTGTGTGTGTGTGTGCGTGTATTTGTTTGTGTGTGTGTGCATGTATTTGTTTGTGTGTGTGTGCGTGTATTTGTTTGTGAGTGTGCGTGTATTTGTGTGTGTGTGTGTGCGTGTATTTGTGTGTGTGTGTGTGCGTGTATTTGTTTTTGTGAGTGTGCGTGTATTTGTTTGTGAGTGTGCGTGTATTTGTGTGTGTGTGTGTGCGTGTATTTGTGTGTGTGTGTGTGCGTGTATTTGTTTGTGTGTGTGTGTGTGTGCGTGTATTTGTTTGTGTGTGTGTGCATGTATTTGTTTGTGTGTGTGTGCGTGTATTTGTTTGTGAGTGTGCGTGTATTTGTGTGTGTGTGTGTGCGTGTATTTGTGTGTGTGTGTGTGCGTGTATTTGTTTTTGTGAGTGTGCGTGTATTTGTTTGTGAGTGTGCGTGTATTTGTGTGTGTGTGTGCGTGTATTTGTGTGTGTGTGTGCGTGTATTTGTTTGTGTGTGTGTGTGCGTGTATTTGTTTGTGTGTGTGCGTGTATTTGTTTGTGTGTGTGTGCGTGTATTTGTTTGTGTGTGTGTGCGTGTATTTGTTTGTGTGTGTGTGCGTGTATTTGTTTGTGTGTGTGTGCGTGTATTTGTTTGTGAGTGTGCGTGTATTTGTGTGTGTGTGTGTGCGTGTATTTGTGTGTGTGTGCGTGTATTTGTTTGTGTGTGCGTGTATTTGTTTGTGTGTGTGTGCGTGTATTTGTTTGTGTGTGTGTGCGTGTATTTGTTTGTGTGTGTGTGCGTGTATTTGTTTGTGAGTGTGCGTGTATTTGTGTGTGTGCGTGTATTTGTGTGTGTGTGTGCGCGTGTATTTGTGTGTGTGTGTGTGCGTGTATTTGTTTGTGTGTGTGCGCGTGTATTTGTTTGTGTGTGTGCGCGTGTATTTGTTTGTGTGTGTGCGCGTGTATTTGTTTGTGTGTGTGCGCGTGTATTTGTTTGTGTGTGTGCGCGTGTATTTGTTTGTGTGTGTGCGCGTGTATTTGTTTGTGTGTGTGCGCGTGTATTTGTTTGTGTGTGTGCGCGTGTATTTGTTTGTGTGTGTGCGCGTGTATTTGTTTGTGTGTGTGCGCGTGTATTTGTTTGTGTGTGTGCGCGTGTATTTGTTTGTGTGTGTGCGCGTGTATTTGTTTGTGTGTGTGCGCGTGTATTTGTTTGTGTGTGTGCGCGTGTATTTGTTTGTGTGTGTGCGCGTGTATTTGTTTGTGTGTGTGCGCGTGTATTTGTTTGTGTGTGTGCGCGTGTATTTGTTTGTGTGTGTGCGCGTGTATTTGTTTGTGTGTGTGCGCGTGTATTTGTTTGTGTGTGTGCGCGTGTATTTGTTTGTGTGTGTGCGCGTGTATTTGTTTGTGTGTGTGCGCGTGTATTTGTTTGTGTGCGTGTATTTGTTTGTGTGCGTGTATTTGTTTGTGAGTGTGCGTGTATTTGTGTGTGTGTGTGTGCGTGTATTTGTGTGTGTGTGTGTGCGTGTATTTGTGTGTGTGTGTGTGCGTGTATTTGTTTGTGTGTGTGTGCGTGTATTTGTTTGTGTGTGTGTGCGTGTATTTGTTTGTGTGTGTGTGCGTGTATTTGTGTGTGTGTGCGTGTATTTGTTTGTGTGTGTGTGCGTGTATTTGTTTGTGTGTGTGTGCGTGTATTTGTTTGTGTGTGTGTGCGTGTATTTGTTTGTGTGTGTGTGCGTGTATTTGTTTGTGTGTGTGTGCGTGTATTTGTTTGTGAGTGTGCGTGTATTTGTGTGTGTGTGTGTGCGTGTATTTGTGTGTGTGTGTGCGTGTATTTGTTTGTGTGTGTGTGCGTGTATTTGTTTGTGTGTGTGTGCGTGTATTTGTTTGTGTGTGTGTGCGTGTATTTGTTTGTGTGTGTGCGCGTGTATTTGTTTGTGTGTGTGCGCGTGTATTTGTTTGTGTGTGTGCGCGTGTATTTGTTTGTGTGTGTGCGCGTGTATTTGTTTGTGTGTGTGCGCGTGTATTTGTTTGTGTGTGTGCGCGTGTATTTGTTTGTGTGTGTGCGCGTGTATTTGTGTGTGTGCGTGTATTTGTTTGTGTGTGTGCGTGTATTTGTTTGTGTGTGTGCGTGTATTTGTTTGTGTGTGTGCGCGTGTATTTGTTTGTGTGTGTGCGCGTGTATTTGTTTGTGTGTGTGCGTGTGTATTTGTTTGTGTGTGTGCGCGTGTATTTGTTTGTGTGTGTGCGCGTGTATTTGTTTGTGTGTGTGCGCGTGTATTTGTTTGTGTGTGTGCGCGTGTATTTGTGTGTGTGTGTGCGCGTGTATTTGTTTGTGTGTGCGCGTGTATTTGTTTGTGTGTGTGCGCGTGTATTTGTTTGTGTGTGTGCGCGTGTATTTGTTTGTGTGTGCGCGCGTGTATTTGTTTGTGTGTGTGCGTGTATTTGTTTGTGTGTGTGCGTGTATTTGTTTGTGTGCGTGTATTTGTTTGTGTGCGTGTATTTGTTTGTGTGCGTGTATTTGTTTGTGTGCGTGTATTTGTTTGTGTGTGTGTGCGTGTATTTGTGTGTGTGTGCGTGTATTTGTTTGTGTGTGTGTGCGTGTATTTGTGTGTGTGCGTGTATTTGTTTGTGTGTGTGTGCGTGTATTTGTTTGTGTGTGTGCGCGTGTATTTGTTTGTGTGTGTGTGCGTGTATTTGTGTGTGTGTGCGTGTATTTGTGTGTGTGCGTGTATTTGTGTGTGTGCGTGTATTTGTGTGTGTGCGTGTATTTGTGTGTGTGCGTGTATTTGTGTGTGTGCGTGTATTTGTGTGTGTGCGTGTATTTGTGTGTGTGCGTGTATTTGTGTGTGTGCGTGTATTTGTGTGTGTGCGTGTATTTGTGTGTGTGCGTGTATTTGTGTGTGCGTGTATTTGTGTGTGTGCGTGTATTTGTGTGTGTGCGTGTATTTGTGTGTGTGCGTGTATTTGTGTGTGCGTGTATTTGTGTGTGTGCGTGTATTTGTGTGTGTGCGTGTATTTGTGTGTGTGCGTGTATTTGTGTGTGTGCGTGTATTTGTGTGTGTGCGTGTATTTGTGTGTGTGCGTGTATTTGTGTGTGTGCGTGTATTTGTGTGTGTGCGTGTATTTGTGTGTGTGCGTGTATTTGTGTGTGTGCGTGTATTTGTGTGTGTGCGTGTATTTGTGTGTGTGCGTGTATTTGTGTGTGTGCGTGTATTTGTGTGTGTGCGTGTATTTGTGTGTGTGCGTGTATTTGTGTGTGTGCGTGTATTTGTGTGTGTGCGTGTATTTGTGTGTGTGCGTGTATTTGTGTGTGTGCGTGTATTTGTGTGTGTGCGTGTATTTGTGTGTGTGCGTGTATTTGTGTGTGTGCGTGTATTTGTGTGTGTGCGTGTATTTGTGTGTGTGCGTGTATTTGTGTGTGTGCGTGTATTTGTGTGTGTGCGTGTATTTGTGTGTGTGCGTGTATTTGTGTGTGTGCGTGTATTTGTGTGTGTGCGTGTATTTGTGTGTGTGTGCGTGTATTTGTTTGTGTGTGTGCGCGTGTATTTGTTTGTGTGTGTGCGCGTGTATTTGTTTGTGTGTGTGCGCGTGTATTTGTTTGTGTGTGTGCGCGTGTATTTGTTTGTGTGTGTGCGCGTGTATTTGTTTGTGTGTGTGCGCGTGTATTTGGTGTGCGTGTGTGTGCGCGTGTATTTGGTGTGCCTTTGTGTGTGTGCGTGTGTGTGTATTTGGTGTGCGTGTGTATTTGGTGTGCGTGTGTGTGCGTGTGTATTTGGTGTGCCTGTGTGTGTGTGCGTGTGTGTGTATTTGGTGTGCGTGTGTATTTGGTGTGCGTGTGTATTTGGTGTGCGTGTGTATTTGGTGTGCGTGTGTATTTGGTGTGCGTGTGTATTTGGTGTGCGTGTGTATTTGGTGTGCGTGTGTATTTGTGTGTGCGTGTGTATTTGGTGTGCGTGTGTATTTGTGTGTGCGCGTGTATTTGTGTGTGCGCGTGTATTTGTGTGTGCGCGTGTATTTGTGTGTGCGCGTGTATTTGTGTGTGCGCGTGTATTTGTGTGTGCGCGTGTATTTGTGTGTGCGCGTGTATTTGTGTGTGCGCGTGTATTTGTGTGTGCGCGTGTATTTGTGTGTGCGCGTGTATTTGTGTGTGCGCGTGTATTTGTGTGTGCGCGTGTATTTGTGTGTGCGCGTGTATTTGTGTGTGCGCGTGTATTTGTGTGTGCGCGTGTATTTGTGTGTGCGCGTGTATTTGTGTGTGCGCGTGTATTTGTGTGTGCGTGTGTATTTGTGTGTGCGCGTGTATTTGTGTGTGCGCGTGTATTTGTGTGTGCGCGTGTATTTGTGTGTGCGCGTGTATTTGTGTGTGCGTGTGCGCGTGTATTTGTTTGTGTGTGCGCGTGTATTTGTTTGTGTGTGTGTGCGTGTATTTGTGTGTGTGCGTGTATTTGTTGTGTGTGTGCGTGTATTTGTGTGTGTGCGTGTATTTGTGTGTGTGCGTGTATTTGTGTGTGTGCGTGTATTTGTGTGTGTGCGTGTATTTGTGTGTGTGCGTGTATTTGTGTGTGCGCGTGTATTTGTGTGTGCGCGTGTATTTGTGTGTGTGCGTGTATTTGTGTGTGTGCGTGTATTTGTGTGTGTGCGTGTATTTGTGTGTGTGCGTGTATTTGTGTGTGTGCGTGTATTTGTGTGTGTGCGTGTATTTGTGTGTGTGCGTGTATTTGTGTGTGTGCGTGTATTTGTGTGTGTGCGTGTATTTGTGTGTGTGCGTGTATTTGTGTGTGTGCGTGTATTTGTGTGTGTGCGTGTATTTGTGTGTGTGCGTGTATTTGTGTGTGTGCGTGTATTTGTGTGTGTGCGTGTATTTGTGTGTGTGCGTGTATTTGTGTGTGTGCGTGTATTTGTGTGTGTGCGTGTATTTGTGTGTGTGCGTGTATTTGTGTGTGTGCGTGTATTTGTGTGTGTGCGTGTATTTGTGTGTGTGCGTGTATTTGTGTGTGTGCGTGTATTTGTGTGTGTGCGTGTATTTGTGTGTGTGCGTGTATTTGTGTGTGTGCGTGTATTTGTGTGTGTGTGCGCGTGTATTTGTTTGTGTGTGTGCGCGTGTATTTGTTTGTGTGTGTGCGCGTGTATTTGTTTGTGTGTGTGCGCGTGTATTTGTTTGTGTGTGTGCGCGTGTATTTGTTTGTGTGTGTGCGCGTGTATTTGTTTGTGTGTGTGCGCGTGTATTTGGTGTGCCTTTGTGTGTGTGCGTGTGTATTTGGTGTGCCTTTGTGTGTGTGCGTGTGTATTTGGTGTGCGTGTGTGTGCGTGTGTATTTGGTGTGCCTGTGTGTGTGTGCGTGTGTGTGTATTTGGTGTGCGTGTGTATTTGGTGTGCGTGTGTATTTGGTGTGCGTGTGTATTTGGTGTGCGTGTGTATTTGGTGTGCGTGTGTATTTGGTGTGCGTGTGTATTTGGTGTGCGTGTGTATTTGTGTGTGCGTGTGTATTTGGTGTGCGTGTGTATTTGTGTGTGCGCGTGTATTTGTGTGTGCGCGTGTATTTGTGTGTGCGCGTGTATTTGTGTGTGCGCGTGTATTTGTGTGTGCGCGTGTATTTGTGTGTGCGCGTGTATTTGTGTGTGCGCGTGTATTTGTGTGTGCGCGTGTATTTGTGTGTGCGCGTGTATTTGTGTGTGCGCGTGTATTTGTGTGTGCGTGTGCGCGTGTATTTGTTTGTGTGTGCGCGTGTATTTGTTTGTGTGTGCGCGTGTATTTGTTTGTGTGTGTGCGCGTGTATTTGGTGTGCCTGTGTGCGTGTGTGCGTGTGTGTGTGCGTGTGTATTTGGTGTGCCTGTGTGTGTGTGCGTGTGTGTGTGTGTATTTGGTGTGCGTGTGTATTTGGTGTGCGTGTGTATTTGGTGTGCGTGTGTATTTGGTGTGCGTGTGTATTTGGTGTGCGTGTGTATTTGGTGTGCGTGTGTATTTGGTGTGCGTGTGTGTGTGTATTTGTTGTGTGTGTGTGTGCGTGTGTATGTGCATGCAATTTAACATCCAGGCAGAGTACCCATGGGATGGGATGAAATGCTGTTGACTTGAAGAGGATTGTAAACCAGTGTTGCACCCGATCTTGCCTGTTTGTGGCTGGGTGGGTTGTGCCCTGTATCCTGAGGGAACCTGCTGAGCCAGTGCCAGTGTGATGCTGTGCTTTCTTTCGTCCTCCTGTCATTTACTTCCTCCCAGTTCTCATTATTCAAAAGGATTCAAAGTGTTGAAGCTCTCACTGTGTGATTTTGTTGTTTGTAAAGTTGTTGAATTTCTCTCCATCTGCCATGCTGTCATTCTTCATTTTCTGTTTTTCTTCTGATTGCTTCCCCATGGAGAAACTTAAACTTGAGGTAAACCTTCACACTATCCCTCTAGAACCAAATCCTCTCCCGATTGCCGGACCCTATGCAGCGAATCACTTTGTAATTCAATCATTTCTGGTTCGCAGTGGATTTATGTGATGGCATTTTGTTTAAAATTTTGATCACTTGATTGAAAAGCCAACATCTCTGTAATTATTTGTTGCGAGTCACGGTTATTATTGAAGCTGCATTTACTCACACACGAGGCAGAGTGTTTAGAATCTCTCATGGAACACTTTGTGTCGCAAAGTATTTGCCCTGCTTTTCCAAGTTTGGGGTGTCCCTGCATCTCTTCCACACAGCTGTGATGAGTCATTGTTGTGAAGATTTGAAGATTGTGGCTGGAACATTTGAAGATGCTCTAATGAAATACTGCACCCTCTCACTCTGCAAGACACTCTGTTCTAAAGCTGAGTTCTGCACACTTGTTCCTGTTAGAATCAGGAACACACATCTCCTTCAGTTTAACACGAAAGCTAAATGCTGCAGAGGCCAGATTTCCGAAATAAATCCGAACAAACAAAAGCTGGGAAATCTCACCAGGTCGTGCAGCTTCTGTGGAGAGAGATACAGAGGTTAGCGTTTCAGGTCAATGATCTTCCTTCAGAACTGAAGACAGATAAGCATGTCATACAGTTTTTGAGGAAAGGTCAAGGAGACGGGCAGACCAAAGGAGAAAGTCTATAATAGGGTGGAGAGCAAGGGAGATTAAAGAACAAAAGCTTTCATGAAGCAGCAGCCAAAGGAAATGGATGCAGCAAAGAAAGGTTATTTCCAAATGAGGAGTGAATGGCTCCATAAAACCCATCGGCTTGCAACGTGAAGGGATAAAGAAAGAAACCAGCTGAGAAGTGACCCAGGAAAATAAAGAAAAGGAAGAAAACACTTTGAACAAGCTGGAGACTGCGGTTATGAACTAAAGTTGTTGAATTCTATGTTGAAGGCTGTTAAGCGTTGAGTCGAAAGACAAGGAGCTGTTCCTCAGGCTTGCATTGTGCTTCATTGGAACGCTGTGCCAGACCGTGGACAGAGAGACCAGAGTGGGAGCAAGGCAGAGAATTGGAATGATTTGCTTGTGCTTGCAGACTGGATGGAGGTGTTCTGCAAGCGGTTAGCCCATCGGTGTATGGTCTCCCAATGTCGGGGAGATTGCATTGTGAGCAGCAAATACTGAATTGAAAGAAGTACCAGCAAATCACTGTTTCACTTGGAAAGGAGTGCTTGAGGCCTTGGACTTCGACAACTTTAGATCATAACATCTGCCTCCATCTTGTTCGACGTGTTGTTTAAAAATCTTCTTTGCTTTGTTGGGTCAGTCTTCATCTTGTTTCTCTCTTTATTCCCTCATGCTACATTCAGACATTTTTTTCTTCAGTCATTCACTCCTTATTTGTACACAACCTTTGTTTCTTCACTATTTATTCCCATTCTTTTTTGGTAGTTGTATCAAAAATCTCTTGTTATTTAATCTCCCCTGGCCTCCATCCTATCACAGACCTTCTCCACCACTTCCACTGCCTTAATGACACAGTGGTTAGCACTGCTGCCTCACAGCGCCAGGGACCAGGGTTCAATTCCCGGCTTGGGTCACTGTCTGCGTGGAGTCTGCACATTCTCCCTGTGTCTGTGTGGGTTTCCTCCGGGTGCTCCGGTTTCTTCCCACAGTCTGAAAGACGTGCTGATTGGGTGCATTGGCCGTGCTAAGTTCTCCCTCAGTGTACCCGAACAGGCACCGGAGTGTGGCGACCTGGGGATTTTCACAGTAACTTCATTGCAGTGTTGATGTAAGCGTACACTAATGTGACACTAATAAATAAACTAAAAATTAAAGACTTTTACGTTGTTCTCGACCAGATACATTCACCCTGTTTTTCTCCACAGGTGCTGCCTGACCTGCTGTGTGTTCCAGTATTTTTTGTTCTTTCAGTTTAACTTGGTTTAGTTTTTAAAGCAGTAAAGCTTTCGTGAGCCACAAAGGGTCATTATTAATTGGGTTAAAGAGTGGGATTGCTTGTATCTTGTGTTCAAATGTTGGTCAATAAAGTCTAACTCTGTGATGGGTGGTAAGAGATGCCAATTTAGTGCAGGCACCACAATCATATAAAGCTATCAGTGGACCGTGCTGCTACTTAGTTTATGGCAAGCATCAGTTATTGCTGCAAGTCTTTTCTCTTTGCCACAAAAAACTAATTTTCACAAATGACAGCTGAAAATAGGAACAGGGGAGCCCATTCAGCCCCTTGAGCCTGTTCAGCCTTTGGTTAAATCTTGCCAAAAATTTCTCGAGCAAGATTGGACCGTTCAACCACAATTTTAAAAAAAATTAATTTGTGGGACATGGGTGTCGCTGCCTGGCCAGCATTTATTGCCCATCCCTAGTTGCCTACGGGCAGTTCAGAGTCAACCACGTTGCTGTGGCTCTGGAGTCACATGTAGGCCAGACCAGGTAAGGATGGCAGATTTCCTTCCCTGAAGTGCATTAGTGAATCGGATGGGTTTTTCCAACAATCGACAATGGTTTCATGGTCATCAGTAGATTCCTATTTCCAGATCTTTTTGTCAAATTCAAATTCTACCATCTGCTGTGGAAAGATTCGAACCCGAGTCCCCAGAACATTAGCTGAGTTTCTGGATTAATAGTCTAGCAATAACACCACTAGGCCGTTGCCTCCCCAATCTACATCTATAATCATGGAAATGTAAACTTGAAAGTAAGATTTGGGCCGTTTGGTGCTGATGTTTGGAAAATCTTTTACGCTCAAAGGGTTGTCGAAATCAGGAACCCGTTCTCTCAAAAAGCTGTTGAGGTTGGAGTCAGTTGAAAATGTCAGGTTTGAGATTGAGTTTGTAAGGGGCAAGGAAGCAAGGTGAGCAATTCGTGGAGTAAAGGTACAGGCCAACCATGCTCTAACTGAAAGGCTGAACAGGCTCAAGGGGCTGAATGGCCTCCCCCATTCCCATTTTCAGCTATCACTTGTGAAAATTAGTTTTTTGTGGCAACTTAAAGTTTTTTTGATACCCAGTGTTTGGGTGTCATTCATTTTCCACGTCTTGGTCTGTTTTTTAATGACTGAGTTTCCTTGCATGTTTGACCAGAAACTAACAGCTTCAGGCAGTAAATCTTGCTTGTTTTTTGCTTCAAGGCATCCGTGGCTGAGCTGAAAGTGGAACTTGCTAGAATTCAGCAGGAGAGTGCTGCGCGATGTGGGGAGGTACAGAAGGCCCAGCAGGAGTGTGAGGAGATGAAACAGCTGAACCAGGTGTGTGAAATGTCTGTCGAGGAAGCTGAGCCTTGTCACTGAGGATCCCGTGACACGTTGTCAGTGGGAGGTGACACGTTCTTTAGACTTTAATTTCACTACACTTAAAAACAAACATTTAAATGTATAACTCATCAAACAGCACACCCTCAATTTTGGGCAGGTTGGGCTAGAGCCGTTTCATTCTCCAAGTAGGGCATCTGATGTCCAAACCTGAGTGCAGCTGAGAGAACTGTTTTTCAATTATTTCACGGGATGTAGGCATTGCTGATTAGGCCAACATCCTTAATTGCCCTTCAGATGGTGACGAGCTGCCTACTTAAACTGCTGTAGTCCATGTGGTGTAGGTGCACCCACAGTGCTGATAGGGAGTGAGTTCCAGGATTCCAATGACAGTGAAGGAACAGCGATATATTTCCAAGTCGGGATGATGAGTTGACTTGGAGGGGGACTTGCAGGTGGTGGTGTCCCCATACGTCTGCTGCCCTTGTCCTTCTAAATGGTAGAAGTTGTGGGTTTAGAAGGTGCTGTTGAAGGAGCCTTGGTGAGTTGCTGCTGTTTGGATGGTACACATTACTGCCACTGTGCGTCCGTGGTCGAGAGGTTGAATATTGAAGGTGGTGGAGGGGGTGCCAATCGAGTGGACTGCTTTAGGAATAACAGCAATTTTAATTGTAAGTTAATTGTATTTAATTGTATACAAATGGTGGGCTTTAATAGGGGTATTCACTTGTTCCTATGAATAGGAATAAAGAGCAATAGAGAGAATCTCTAATGGTCAGGTTGGGAGTTGTATGCTGCAACACATCTCTCTAAATAAATATTAAACTGTATAAAGATTGGCTCCAGTTCTATCATTCATTGTTGGACTTCATGGATTGGAACAGACAAGGCATTGGAGAGAATGTGGAGGAGATTTACTACAGTGGTACCAGGGGTGAGGGGCTCCAGTTATCGGGGAAGGTAAAATTGTTCTCTTTTCAGCAGAAGAGATTAGGAGTAGAAATGTTGGTAATATTGGAAATTATGAGGGGTTTTGATTGAGTAGATAGCGAGAAATAATTTCCAGTGGCCAGGGGTTGGTGACCAGAGGACCCAGTTTTAAGATTAACGCTGATTAAAACAGGTCAGGAGAGGTGGGATTTTCTGGGGGTGGAGGAAGATGAGAATTTTTTAAAGTAGCAAAGTTACGCGCTGGAATACACTGTGTGAAAGGATGGTAGAAGCAGATTTAGTTGGAAAGACGGAGGATGAGGGGAGACTTAATAGAGGTGTATAAAATTATGAAAGGCATAGATAGGGTGAACGGTGGGAAGCTTTTCCCCGGGTCGGTGGTGACGTTCACAAGGGGTCATAGGTTCAAGGTGAAGGGGGGGAGGTTTAACACAGATATCAGAAGGACATATTTTACACAGAGGGTCGTGGGGGCCTGGAATGGGTTGCCGGGCAAGGTGGTGGAGGCGGACACACTGGGAACATTTAAGACTTATCTAGACAGCTATATGAACGGAGTGGGAATGGAGGGATACAAAAGAGTGGTCTAGTTTGGACCAGGGAGCGGCGCGGGTTAATTGTTCTTTGTTTCTCATTTCAAGGCTTCATTCTATGATCATCTTGCTGGTGCCAGTACAGAGCGAGACTGCGGATAGTTGGGAACCTGTCTCGGGGGCAGGGAATTCATATGGTGTTCGTGGAAGTGGAAATGAATAGGGTTGGGAAGCATTTTCCGATCAGGGCCAGTGTGATCTCCTGGACTCGTTTCAATCGCCTCAGGGGGTCGGAGAGGAATTTCCCAGATTTTTTTCCCCCATATTGGCCCTGGGGTTTTCACTCTGGGTTTTCGCCTCTCCCTGGAGATCACATGGTCTGGAATGGGGGGGTAGGGGTGAGTTAATAGGTTGTGATGAACAAAGCATCATAGCTGTGAGGGACAGCTCGGGGATAGGATATTAGTATGTAGATAGGCTGGAAAATTGGGCGGGGATCCTGGATTCAGGATTCAATCCTGGACCGGGGAGCGGCGCGGGCTTGGAGGGCCGAAGGGCCTGTTCCTGTGCTGTATTGTTCTTTGTTCTTTGTTGCGACAATGAAAAGGGATTAGGATGTGCACGTGAAAAGAAGGAATTCTGTGGACCTGTGGGAAGGGAGCAGGAGAGTGGGAAAACTGGCACAGGTTCGATGGGTTGAATGGCCTCCTGTTTAGCAGGGTTGACTTGACTCTAATTTGGTCCAAATTGGACATTGCCCTCAGGTCTAAAGAAGTCTCTGGTATTTCAGCCACTGTGCGACATCAAGGTTTTATAATGAGTGAAAACTTGATCAGGTAATGTTTTTGAACAGTAAGGAAAATGGGAGCAGGACTATGGCCATTCAGCCCATCGAGCCTGCTCCACCATTCAAAATGATCATGGCTGATCAGACACTTCAAAGCCTTTTACCCACACTATCTCCATAACCCTTTACATTATTGCTAATCAAAAATCTATCAATCTTTACCTTAAACATACTCAGTGACTGAGCTTCCACAGCCCCCTGGGGGTAGAGAATTCCAAAGATTCACAACCCTCAGTGTAAAGAGATTCCCCCTCATCTCATCTCTGTCCTAAATGGCTTCCCCCTTATTTTGAAATAATGCCCCCTGGTTCTAGACTCTCCATGATGTGGAGATGCCGGCGTTGGACTGGGGTAAACAGAGTAAGAAGTCTCACAACACCAGGTTAAAGTCCAACAGGTTTATTTGGTCGCAAAAGCCACTAGCTTTCGGAGCGCTGCCCCTTCGTCAGATAAGTGGGAGTTCTGTTCACAAACAGGGCATATAAAGACACAAACTCAATTTACGAAATAATGGTTGGAATGCGAGTCTTTACAGGTAATCAAGTCTTAAAGGTACAGACAATGTGAGTGGAGAGAGGGTTAAGCACAGGTTAAAAAGATGTGTATTGTCTCCAGACAGGACAGTTAGTGAGATTTTGCAAGCCCAGGCAAGTCGTGGGGGTTGCAGATAGTGTGACATGAACCCAAGATCCTGGTTGAGGCCGTCCTCATGTGTGCGGAACTTGGCTATCAGTCTCTGCTCAGCGACTCTGCGTTGTGTGTCGTGAAGACCGCCTTGGAGAATGCTTACCCGAAGATCAGAGGCCGAATGCCCATGACCGCTGAAGTGTTCCCCAACAGGAAGAGAACTCCCCAGCTAAGGGGAGCATCTTATCTGCATTTACCCTGCCTATTCCTTTAAGTATTTAGTAGGTTTCAATGGGATCACCTACGTTCCAGTGTTGAGCATGGGTTTGCTTTTAATTCATTCCCTGGGTGTGGGATTTGCTATTATTGCCCATCCCTGGTCACCCGTGAGAAGATGTGATCCCTTGTGAACTCTAGCTGTTTCACACAACCGAGCAGCCACTTCAAGGGGCAGTTAAGAGTCAGCCATGTTGGTGTGCAACTGGAGTCATATAACCAGGCCAGGGCAGTTGGCCTGCTTCCTCAGAACCATAGGAAAACTACAGCACAGAAGGAAGCCATTAGGCCCATCTTATCCCTGCCAGCCCAAGGACACCTTCCCTGAAGGTGCTCTTCCCTGAAGGACATTAGTGAACATAAGAAATAGGAGCAGTAGTAGGCCATCTGGCCCTTCGAGCCTGCCCCGCCATTCAACAAGATCATGGCTGATCTGAAGCGAATCAGTTCCACTTACCCGCCTGCTCCCCATATCCCCTAATTCCCTTATCGATCAGAAAACTATCTACCCGTGATTTAAACATATTCAACGAGGAAGCCTCCACAACTTCAATGGGCAGAGAATTCCAGAGATTCACTACCCTCTGAGAGAAGAAGTTCCCCCTCAACTCTGTTCTGAACCGGCCCCCCCTTATTTTGAGGCTGTGCCCTCTAGTTCTGGTTTCCCTTCTAAGTGGAAAGAATCTCTCCACCTCTACCCTATCCAGCCCCTTCATTATCTTATATGTCTCTATAAGATCACCCCTCATCCTTCTAAACTCCAACGAGTACAGACCCAATCTGTTTAATCTCTCCTCATAAGCTACACCCCTCATCTCCGGTATCAACCTGGTGAACCTTCTCTGCACTCCCTCCAAGGCCAATATATCCTTTCGCAAATAAGGGGACCAAAACTGCACACAGTACTCCAGTTGCGGCCTCACCAGTGCCTTGTACAGTTGCAGCAAGACCTCCCTGCTTTTATATTCTATCCCCCTCGCGATAAAGGCCAACATTCCATTTGCCTTCTTGATCACCTGCTGCACCTGCAGACTGAGTTTTTGCGATTCGTGCACAAGGACCCCCAGGTCCCTCTGCACAGTCGCACGATGTAATTTTTCTCCATTTAAATAATATTCCAATTTACTATTATTTCTTCCAAAGTGGATAACCTCACATTTGCTAACGTTATATTCCATCTGCCAGATCCTCGCCCACTCGCTCAGCCTATCCAAATCTCTCTGCAGACTTTCCGCGTCCTCCACGCAATTCGCTTTCCCACTCACCTTTGTGTCATCAGCAAACTTGAATACCCTAGATTCAGTCCCCTCCTCCAGATCATCTATGTAAATGGTAAACAATTGAGGCCCCAGCACTGATCCCTGCGGCACGCCACTGGTCACCAACTGCCAACCAGAAAAGCACCCATTTATCCCAACTCTCTGCTTCCTGTTAGATAGCCAATCCCCAATCCACGCCATCACCTTACCCCTAACTCCGTGTACCCCAATCTTCTGCAGCAACCTTTTGTGAGGCACCTTATCGAACGCCTTCTGGAAATCTAAAAACACCACATCCATCGGTTCCCCTCTGTCAACCGCACTAGTGACATCTTCATAAAAGTCCAGTAGATTCGTCAAACACGACTTTCCCTTCATGAATCCATGCTGCGTCTGCTTGATCGAACCATTCTTATTCAGGTGCTCTGTTATTTCCTCTTTAATAATGGACTCTAGCATCTTCCCAACTACGGACGTTAAGCTAACCGGCCTGTAGTTACCTTTTGTCTACTTCCTTTTTTAAACAGCGGCGTAACAGTAGCTGTTTTCCAGTCAGCCGGCACTACCCCAGAGTCCAGCGAATTTTGATAAATTACTACTAACGTATCTGCTATTACCTCAGCCATTTCTTTCAGTACCCTGGGATGCATTCCATCCGTTGGTTTTCTAACGACAGGCTGACCGCTTTGTTGTCACTTGTACTCACGCTGACATTTTATTTCCAAATTATTATAAACTGAATTCAAACTCTCAAACTGCTCTTTTCTTCATTCAGGGATGTGTGCACTGTTGGCAAGACAGGTATTTATCCCTTAAGAAGGGTGCTAATAATTCATCTTTCTGAAAATGACCATGTGGCTTGCTGAGACATTTTGTTCAAGAGTTGACCTCATTGCTGTGGCTTAGGAATCGCACGTAGGCCTGAATGAGCCTGAATGTCGGATTTCCTCCCCTGTGGGATGGGTTTATATGACAATCCCATGGTCTCAATTCATCATTTCGGAAGCAAGCACAGTTTTAATTCCAGATTTTTTTGTTGAATTTAAATTTCCCCAATGTCAGAAGTGGAATTTTGAACCCAAGTCTCTGATTGGTATTTCAGGCCTCTGGTCCAGTAACTACTAGGCCACTGTAGCCCCGTTAATTTGTTTTAATTTATTATTGTCACATGTATTAGTATAAAGTGAAAAGCATTATTTCTTGTGTGCTATACCGACAAGGCATACCATTCATAGATAAGGAAAGGAGAGAGTGCGGAATGTAGTGTTACAGTCATAGCTAGGGTGTAGAGAAAGATCAAGATCATTAAGGCGGGATTTGAACTTATTCTCTCGATCCCTGCTTGATTAGCATGGCTACAACATCACTATAATAATAGTTGCATTAACATCGTGCAGACTGTAAGCATTTGTAATCAATCTACAATGCAAATTTGTCGTTGTTTCAGAAACTGTCAGAAAATCGATCCAGGAAGGAGGTTGAGTTCCAGCAGCTGCACGATCGTCTGAATGAGGCAACTTTAAGTAAGAAGAGTTTGCAGACCAGCCTGCAGGAGAAGGAGCTGGATTACAAGCAGCTGCAGGCAAAGCTGTCGGCTGCTGAAGCCCTGATGCAAAGGGCGCACACTGAATTGGGTCAGAGTGGGGAGACGAGCCAGAAATTGAAGGGAGAGCTGTCGGAGGTAGAATCCAAGTACCAGCAGCTTCGGGCCGAGTTCAAACAGACACAGCAGCAGAGAGAAGAGAAGGAGCAGCAGAAGATCCAGCTGCAGAATGAGATGAATCAGGTGAGGTGCTGGCAGTGAGTGGGAAGTTTTCAATGCTGCACCCCAGGGTTTCCTGCGTTTCATTGCTAGAAATGGAAATTGGGCCATCAGGAATGAGAATCAATCATCCAGCCCTCGAACCTGCTGCACAGTTGGATTAGATCAGGACCGTTGCTCCATATCCTTCGTTCCTAATCTAGCAATCTCAGTCTTGAAAGCTCAACTTGTTTCCCAACATCTACAGTTTGTTGAGGAGAGTCCAGATTTCTTCCACACTTTGTGTAAAACACCAGCATGAACCGAGTGGCCTGGTTTCAGTGTTGTAAATACTATATCAAATAATATCAATAAATACGATATCAAATATCAATAAATACGATATCAAATGATATCAATAAATACATCAAATAATATCAATAAATAAAGTTTAAAGTTTATAAGTATCACATTAACACTGCAATGAAGTTACTGTGAAAATCCCCTAGTTGCCACACTCCGGCACCTGTTTGGGTACACTGAGGGACAATTTAGCATGACCAATGCACCTAACCAGCACGTCTTTTGGACTGTGGGAGGAAACCGGAGCACCCAGAGGAAACCCACGCAGACATGGGGAGAATGTGCAAACTCCACACAGACAGTGAGCCAAGCCGGGAATCGAACCTGGGTCCCTGGTGCTGTGAGGCAGCAGTGCTAACCACTGTGCTACCGTGCCACCCATATACTATATAAAATAATATAAATACTGTCAATAAATACTATAAAAACTATATAAAATACTATAATAAATAACTTATCAATATTATGTAATAATTACTGTTTAGAATGCTATAAATAAATACTTTATAAAATATAAATACATAAATATTGTAACGCATAAATATTAGTAGCAGTAATATGTAATGAATACTATAAATACTTTATAAAATAATAGATATTGTATAAATATTATGTAATAAACACTATAACTGAATACTGCAAATATTATATAAATATGATACAAAAGGTTCTCCCAATCTCACTTCTGAATGTCCTATCTCTCATTTTAGACTTTGCTCTGTTTTTGCTGTTTTCCCAGCAGAGAAAACAGAATTGGACAAGAGTGTTTGTTTTACTGCAGTGATTTAGAAACCTTTCTGCTTGGAGCTGTAGGGGTTGGATGGGGAGCACATTGTCCAGGAACCCCCTGCCCTAATGTCTGAAAGGGAGTGTCAGATACCATTATTGATACCTAATAATAGAAAATGGTGCGGGTTGAAGCAGTGAGTTTAAGATCCTGCTGAGCTATCGCTGCGTAGCCCTTCAGACCCAGTGACTCTTTAGAGATAAGTAGCCCAGGATTAGAATCTTTAAACTTTGGACTGATGAAGTTCCACATCATACTGCACAGCACAACATGAAGCCATTCAGCCCATAATGCTGCTGTTTGTTCTTTGAAAGAACTATCCAATTAGTCCCACTCCCCTCCCTGTCTTTTCTCCATTGATCTGTAGTTTTTCCTTTTCGAGCACATATTGAATTCCATTTCCAAAGATAGTACTGAATCTGTTTGCTCTGCCCTTTCAGGCAGTGTGTTTCAGAGCTTAATGGCTGTACTGTGCAAATCGCAAACATTCATTACTGTGAGCGCTTGTGACGTATAAACTGCTGAAGGAGAGTTAGTGTCGCTTTCTGTTCAGAAGTCCCCTGTGACTCGGTAGTGGCGATCTTTTGTCAGTCTGTTGTGTGGTATATGGAGGATCAGTGGATGTTGAGCACCACACATCTTTCAGAATGTTTTTGTGAAGGTTCTGCATGGAGCTGATCACTGATTTCAGACAGAGAACTGGAAAGGGCCGAGTGACTGGTGTATGAAATTAATTGGAAATGGCTGGAGGTTGAGATAAAAAGGGCATCCTTGTATTGGCAGGCAGTTGCAAACAGTGTCTTGGAGAGATGAAAGTGAGGATTCCCACAAAAAAAGGATCTGATTTTGAAAATATAAGGCAATGTTGAGTGAGTTTTGATTTGCATAAAATCACACACTGACAGGCCGTTTGGTCCAGCCCAACACTCCTGAGCCGGAATATCGGCCCTGCGCGAGTCTCTTCTCTTTCTTCATCTCACCCTTTCAGCATTTCCTTTCTCCCTGGTCTCTTCCTTGAATGTATCAGTGCTATTGACCCTAACTAACTCTCTTGGTTCCACGTTCCACCATCCTCTGAGTAAAGCAGACTTTCCCGAGTTCCCTGCTGGGCTTATGAGTGACTATCTCGTATTTTTGGTTGTCAGCTGTTAGCTCTCCCACATATGGCACGTCCCCCCGACAGTGACCCTATCAAACCTTTTCATAGTTTTGAAGATCTCAGTGTAGTATAAACCTCAGCCTTCAATTTTCCAGAACAAAGAGCTCTGGCCTGCTCGGTCTTTCCTAATAGTTGTAACCCCTTGCAGCCTTGAAGAAGCACAAAGTTACGTAGTGAAAGAGACTAAAGCTGGATAAAACAGAGTGTTTCGAGCTGTACAATCTAACAATGTATGCAGTTGAAAGAAATGGAAGGATAAACTCGGAGCATTGAGCAGAGGGTGTTGGACAGGTTCCCACTAGAACAAGTGGAACTGAGAATACGAGACCAGTTTCATAGAATCCTACAGTGCAGAAGGAGGCCATTCAGCCCATCGAGTCCGCACCAACCACCATCCCACCCAGCCCCTATCCCTGTAGCCCCACGTATTTACCCTGCTAATCCCCCTGATACTCGGGTCAATTTAGCATGGCTAATCAACCTAACCTGCATAACTTTGGACTGTGAGAGGAAAGCAGAGCACCTGGAGGAAACCCACCCAGACACGGGGAGACAGTGACCCAAGCCGCCCTATCTTTGTGGGGTTATGCACTCCCAGATAGGGCAGAGAAGACAAAGTACAAACGGGCCAGCCTGGCCTTACCTGTAACTAGATGTGATGGATTAAACACTGGTGGAGAGATGAGTGCAGTGACTGTTCGAACAGCGAGAGGCAGAACATTTTGAATATGAGGGTGACCGGTGCGCATGCCGTCAAAACATTGGGTCAAATGTGGGCTGCGTTTGTGGGATCTTGCTGTGTGCAAAACGCCTGCCACATTTCTTGCAGTACAACACCTCAGTGGCTGTAATGAATTTAGAACGCAAAGCACGTTCCGGCAGACTTGTTTCCGCAGTCTGTTGTGGTAGTTTTAAAAACTTGGTGCCTGAAGCAGGCCCTACCCCTCTGGGTGAATGAATTATCATTGGGTGTTTCTGTTAATTGTACTCATTCACAGGTTCTTCAGAAGGCTTCAGACGCTAAGCTCAAACTTAGGATACAATGTTACTACTTTTAAAAGGTTTTAAGCATTTAAAAAAAAAAAAATTCCTATCCGCAACCTAACTAGACAATAGTTATCCTATGTAACTAGACAATAGTTATTTAAAAATGCATTCTTTCATGGGATGTGGGTGTTGCTGCAAAGGCCAGTCCTAATTACCCTTGAACTGAGTGTCTTGCTAGGCCATTTCAGAGGGCAGTTAAAAGTCAACCACATTGCTGTGGCTCTGGAGTCACCTGTAGACCAGACTGGGTAAGGACGACAAATTTCCTTCCTTGAAGGATATTAGTGAACCAGATGGATTTTTATGACAAGCGACAATGGTTTTATGGTCACTATTATTGAGTAAGAAGTCTCACAACACCAGGTTAAAGTCCAACAGGTTTATTTGGGAGCACAAGCTTTCGGAGTGTCAGTCTTCCTTCACCTGAAGAAGGAGTGACACTCCGAAAGCTTGTGCTACCAAATAAACCTGTTGGACTTTAACCTGGTGTTGTGAGACTTCTTACTGTGCTTACTCCAGTCCAACACCGGCATCTCCACATCATCACTATTACTGAGACCAGCTTTTAATTCCAGATTTATTGATTGAATTTAAATTCCACCAGCTGCCATGGTGGGATTTGAACCCATGAACCCAGAATCTTGGCCTCTGGATTACTAGTGCCGTGACATTATCACCATGGTGACATTACCACCATGACACCATCTCCTTCAAGTTCTGTCTGTCTATATTTTTTTTTTAAAAAAAGTCTTTTTAAGTAATTTAAAATGTGGGTTACTCGAGAGTTGACACTAAGTTTCCATTCTTAAAGGTATTAAGGAATATTTTTAAAACTGTCTTTAAAAGCTCTGCCCAATTGGACAGGTATGTGGAAGATTTTGCATTTGGTGATATGCAAATGATTTTCACTATAAGTGAAAGCTCCAGCCTACATTCTGTTGTGGTGTGAAAGATTTGTGCTGAATATCTGCAATTCTCGGTGTGGTTGGATGGCCGCAAGCCTGCTTAGTGATCTGAGATGTTCATTGAACTCGGTCTTGTTGATAGCTCCACGCCAAGCTTCTGGAGACTGAGAGGCAGCTCGGTGAGGTACAGGGCCGCCTGAAGGAACAGAGGCAGCTGTCTGGCGAGAAGTTGAAGGACAAAGAGCAGCAAGTGGCTGACCTGCAGCTCAAACTCTCCCGCACTGAGGAACAGGTAAGGAATGCCTATAGAATGTGCAGTACAATTGACTCCTGTTCTCCTCAACTCTATTTTCACCCTCTCGGCCTGAGCAAAGCACAGTTCATTCACCCTTGTTTCTAAAGGATTCTTGACCCTGGTGTAATGAGCGCTTTACAACATTCAGTTTATTTTCCTAAGACTGTGGGTAGGGAGGGAGTGAAGTCATTGGTGAGAGTAGAGCTTGTGGTGGGAGTGTTAAAGGTTTCATCCCTAGCTCAGTAGCTAAGCCTTAGTCATGGATGGTATCCATTTCCACCTCTTGTTAGCTCCTAGTCTAATCACATCTCGAGTTTAATCATCTTGTCCACACCTTCAATCTGCACACGATCTTGACCCTCCCTTTCTCTGGAGCCCCTCCTGTCCCACCATTCACTTCTAAGTCAGAAGATCAAGGGTTTAAGCCTCATGCTTGAGTGAGCTTTGTGAGCTGACCCGGTGTGCTACATTCCAAGGTGCTGTGTTTCGGATGAGATGTTGAACTGAGATGTCGCCTGCCTTTATCGGGTGGATATTATAGATTCCATAACAAGATGAGGAAGAGCAGGAGAATTCTCAGTGGCCTCCCGGTCGATTGTCTACCAACATCACCAACAAGACAGATGCAATGGCAATTTATTGGTCAACATCCTGATTAACAAAATGTTTCTAGTTTGCATTTGTAATTTTGTAAAAAATAACCAACTTGCAAATCTTTTTTCCCAGTATTCAATAAGCGATGTATTTTGCTCTGGAACCGAACATATTTCTAGTACCTGGTAAGCCACAGCAACCACTTAGTGTCTTCATGTTTGAAATTTGGTCATCTCATTGGTGTTTGCAAGCTTCACGGTGTGCCGGTTGGCTGCTGCCTTGACCAATAAAACACCAACTCTTTGACTGAAAAGCCCCTTTGGCACGTCCTGAATTCCCATCTCTGTAACGTCTTCCTTTCAAATACAGTCAGCTGATTGCCAAACATCGTCTCAGACACTTTTTGAGCTGTTTGTGTGTAACATCGATTTGAGGTATTTTTAATTTGAATTACAAAATGAATTGTTGATCCAGCTGTGGTGTAAATGAGTCTGGAGGAAGCCAAGTGCAAGCTGGATCTATCTTGGCGTGTTATACATTGATCAACATGTAGCTAAAGCGGGAACAAAGTCACATAGATAGTGTAGTCGTCCTCCATTAAAAATGGGCATTTTCACAGAGGAAATCTTTAGCAACTGTCCTGTAATGATATTGAAAATCCTAATCCTATCCCATGAACGTTGTTAATGTTGGAATTGTGCTGCACTGGGATACATGCTGGAAGTTGATAATTAAGCACAGCTGGTTCCAAATGGGGAAGGATTAACAAATCATAGAACCTACAGTGCAGAAGGAGGCCATTTGGCTGCACCGACAACATGCAGGTCCTATCCCCATAACCCCACATATTTAACCTCCTCGTCCCCTGACATTAAGTGGCAATTTAGCATGGCTAATCAACCTAACCCACATGTCTTTCAGACTGTGGGAGGAAACCGGAACGCCCAAAGGAAGCCCAATGCAGACACGGGGAGAATGTGCACACTCCACGCAGATAGTGACCCAAGCTGGGAATCGAACCCGGGTTCCTGGCGCTGCGAGGCAGCAGTGCTAACCACTGTGCCACCGTGCCGCCCACTAATTCTTGTATGGGAATGTAAACCAGTTTATTCTGGGCCTCTGGGAGGAACTGGAGGAGTCTGTGACGTTGGAAATAAACCTGTTGTAAGGTCAGGCTGGCGTCAGACTCATTCTTCCTCAACATGCAATTTTTGGAATTAACATCCTTCTTTTTATAGAATCCCTTCAGTGCAGAAGGAGGCCATTCAACCCATTGAGTCTGCACCGACTCTCCGATGGAGTATTTCACCCAGGCTCTATCCCCGTAACCCCACATATTTACCCTGCTAATCCCCCTAGCCTGCACATCTTGAGATGCTAAGGGGCAATTTAGCAAGGCCAATCTACCTAACCTACCTACCATCTTTGGAGCGTGGGAAGAAACCGGAGCATCCGGAAGAAACCCACACAGACACGGGGGGAATATGCAGACTGCACACAGACAGTGACCCATAGCTGGAATTGAACCCGGGTCCCTGGTGTTGTGAGGCAGTAGTGCTAACCACTGTGCCAACGTGACACCTAACTCTGTTTCTTGCCTTGCTCTGTGAGCAGCTGTGGTCAGTACTGCTCTCATTTTATATCAGCAGCAGTCTTATTGATATCCCTTTTGTGAAATAAAGCAGCTGGTGTAGATTTTATCCATGCCATTGAAAGTAAACTTTGACCCTGGATATATTTGAAATGTTATTTGACCAGTGCCAAGTTGTAGCTTTGAAATTGGAGTGAGTACATCAGCTGTGACCGGTAGAAGCTGAGCAAGTACTTGCAGGGTACAAGAAAGACCCCTAGCAATCAGTGTGTCGACTCAATTGGCTGACAATATACCAGTGCAGAGGACTGCAATGTCAACCAAGCCATCCTCATTTGTTGGAATTTCGTCACTGGGGGGATGGTTTTCTTTTATTCATTCATGGGAATGTGGGCATCGCTCACTGGCCAGCATTTATTGCCCATCTCTAATTGCCTTTGAACTGAGTGGCCTGCTGGCCATTTCAGAGGACTTTTTCAGTCAACCACATTGCTGTGGGTCTGGAGTCACCCGTAGGCCACACCGGGTAAGGACGGCAGATTTCCCTCCCTAAAGGACTTTAGTGAACCAGATGGGTTTTTACAACAATCGACAATGGTTTCATGGTCACCATTAGACTTTTAATATTGAATTCTAATTTGACCATCTGCTGCAGTGGGATTTGAACCTGGGTCTCCAGAGGATAATCTTGGCCTCTGGATTACTAGCCCAGCGACAGTATTGCTACACCACTGCCTCCCTATGTGGTTACATGTGGTATGGAGATGATTTAAAGATCGCAAAGCTATGAGGAGTTGACGTCGTGATCCCACACACCGCTGGGAGGGAAGGAGCAGCAAAAGGGGGGATTGTATTTACATTAAGGTAAGTCCCTCTGGGGAGAGAGAGTCTGATGTTGCTCTGTGTCATGGTTCCCGGTTTATAATGGTGTTTGGAAGGAGTTGAAGCTTATTATCTGCTGTAGTCTGTGGTTCCTCACCCACACCAAGGTCAAGTGTTCTTTTACCAAAAGAGAAAATCTCAGCAGGTTTGGTAGCATCTGTAAGGAGAGAAAAGAGCTGATGTTTCGAGTCCAGATGACCCTTTGTCAAAGCCCTCAAGTCTTCCTTTGCTGTTTTCAAGGCTGCAACTCTCCTGAAAGATTTTGTGTTTTTTTTTAAACTGCATTGCCGTTGGATTCCTTTCAGGTAAAGGAAAGTACAGCTGCTACGACTGAAGTGCAGCATCAGTTGGACAAATTAAGGCAACAGCACCAGGAGTTACAGACTGGTCAGCAGAACACCACATCCCAGCTGAGGGAAACACAGGTATGCTGCTCACTGTCCTGAGTCATTTAACAAATCTCACCTGGGGGAAATAATAAGCTGCACAGTTAGATTGTTGAAAAACTCTAATTTTGATTTAGGTGTCATTGGCAAAACCGTTTGTTGCCCGTCCCGAATTTTCCCTTTGGAAGGTGGCAGTGAGCCACATGGGGTGTAGGCATGCCCGCAGGAAGGAGTTCCAGGATTTCGACTCGGTGACAGAAAGGAAAAGCAATTGTAGTTTGAGTGAGAGTGGTGCGTGGCTCGGAGGGGAACTTGCAGGTAGTGGTGCTCCCACACCTCTGCTGCCCTCGCTCTAAGTATTAGAGGTTACAGAGATTGGTGGGTCCTGTCAAAGAAGCCAAGGTGAGTTGCCGCAGTTCTTCTTGTAGTCTGCAGATTGGAGCAAAGGATCCAGGCTGACACTGTGGTGCAGAACTGAGGCAGTGCTGCATTGTCGGAGGTGGTATCTTTCGTATGTGACGTTAATCTGAGGCCTCGTTTGCCTCCTCAGCTGGGTGTGAAAGATCTGTTTTGAAGAAGGAGGAGTTATTTTTCGTGTGCTAGTCGATCTTTATTCCACAATCTACATGCTACTTAATAACAGATTATCTAGTTATTATTACACTGCTGTGCAAATAAATTGGGTACTGCTTTTCTTATATTACAAAATGGACTACACTTCAAAATGTTCTTCATTGCCTGTGAAGCACATTGCAACATCCTTAGCTTGTGAAAGGTTTCTGTAGAAATGCAATCCACTCTTTTTAAGTCCTTTTCTTCATGCTGTGCCTGTGTAAATTGGTGTTTGCCATCTGTTCATGAAGAGAATTAAAGATACTGACGAGGAGCTGCTTTTGTATTTGAATGTTATGTGGCCTGCAGTGATTTAAGTTCACTCTCAATCCACAGGTAAAATATTCTCAACACAAGAAGTCTTTATTGATTTTGGAATTGCTAAGTATTTGCAGTGCCAAAAAAGAAGTGTTTTTACTTTAAATGCTGCTGGAGTACCAATCATCTCTGGCATTTTGTGCTTTAGAATGATCTAGAACAAGTGCTGCGCCAGATCGGGGACAAGGACCAGAAGATTCAGAACCTGGAGGCTCTGCTACAGAAGAGCAAAGACAGCATGGTGCAACTTGAAACTGAACGGCAGGAGCTTGTTGCCAAAATTCAAGATGGCAAGGGCGAGGTGGCCATTTTGAATCAGTTACAGGAGAAGAACCATGGCCTGCAAGACCAGGTACACCAGCCTGCTCTCCATTTCGTGTTTATATGTGCTTGTACCTCCGTTTACCAGAGCTAAGTAAACCCATTAACGGTGTGTGAATTTGGGGGCAGCATTATCAAAGTAGGTAAACAGCAATTTTTATAATTATGCAGTGAATTCTACTAATGTTTGTCTATCTCAAACAATAATCAAGTTAATTTGCCACATTTATTAAAGCGATACTTTTGTCCCCTCTTCCTGAAGGCATGGGGGAGTGAGATTGGATTCAGGCAGGGACACAACTGACAACTATTCTGCCGGACGCTATATGCCCTGTCCAACTTTCAGTTTGATTGAATTTATACTTGTGTCCAATCTCACCTCTGTTGATCCTCATTGAAGTACATTTGTGAGGAATATTTTAGCTCCTCCCCAAGTGTCCAATCCCTATGTGTGAATCTGGACTGAGAGTGTTTGTGAGGAGATGGAGGATGGTACAGTTAATCTCATTCCTGCTCCTGCATTCTGTTCTCAAAGGCTTGAGTCACGAGGTTGTGACATGCACTGTTGTCCCCCTCTTTCTCAAGGATGCTGAGGCCACCTCCAGTCTTGCCACTATTGTCTCAACTGAGATGGAATAATTCAGAACGGATTGGGACCGGGCTGGAGAATTCCTGGTCTGCCTGTCCTATTCTCATACCGGTCAGTACACTGACCAGTGGAGCTATCCAGGAGCTCTGTATAATTAAAACACCAGGATGACAGGAGGGGGTTGTTAATTATAGTTTACTCCTCAAATCATTAATGAACAGTACTTAAAAAGACACTTTAAAAGCTCGCACCCACAAGCGCACCCATGTTTGGTTGATTCGGGACTGAAACATGTTACAGTTCTGAACTCTGTGCCTTAGACCATTGCAAATTCAGCTATTCACTACAAACGCCCAACTTTTGTACACCTCTCCATGTGACAATCCACACGTTTCCATAATGTCATTAAAGGCGAGTTTAATTGACTTACTCCTAATTAATAACTTTTGTTTTGCTGACTTAATTTTTTTTCCATTGCTCTAACAAGTATAATTTCATCACTTTATCGTATCAATAATTTAACTCTTGTTCTCTACACAGTAATGGCTATTCTTCCAATGAAACCTTCAGTTAAATGTCTGTATCATTCATACCAATTATAAAGGATGTTGTGTGACCAGATGTTTTCTTCTGCATAACTATTTTCTCACACTGTAATCGGTATTTAATAATCTCTTATTACTGTTGCTACAGGGACGGACTGTCCTGATCCATCACCCTAGTACTTTACATTGACTCTGACTTCCCTGCTAAACAGGCAATGGTTAAATGATAACATGACTACAATATAGAGAGAGATTAATAACAGCATAATAACAGACTTCAGGGCAGTCTGATTAACTCTTTCCTTACACCACATTGTTATATTTTCTTCAGCTAATGTAAAATAAATCTGAGTGTGTGTGGCTGTAAACCGCGTGAATGTTAATTCCACACTGGTGACCATTCGCTGTATCGAAATACTAGGTTGCTCAGTTAGCTGAGAAGCTGAAAAATCAAACGGAGAGTCACAACCAGGCACAAGAGAATTTACACAAGCAAATGCAGGAGCAGAAATCCCAGCTGCACGCTGCTGAAGACCGAGCTCTCACCCTCGAGTCTACCGTCAGTGAACTCACTAATCAGCTGAGTGAAACCAAGGAGAAGATGACTCAACTTGACTTACAGGTGTAGTATGGACTTCATTCCTTTATTCATTCATTGATTCACGAGCTGCATGGTGACACACTGGTCAGCACCGCTGCCTCACAGCACCAGGGTTCAATTCCGGCCTTGGGTGAGTGCCTGCGTGGGTTTCCTCCGGGTGCTCTGGCTTCCTCCCACACTACAAAGATGTGCAGGTTAGGTGGATTGGCCATGCTAAATTGCCCCTTCTGTCCCAAGATGTTATAGATTAGATGAATTATCCATGGTAAATGCATGGGGTTATGGGGATAGGAAAGACCTGGGTGGAATGCTCTTTTGGAGGGTCATTGCAGACTCTAAGGGCTGAATGGCCTCTTCCTGCACTGTAGGGGTTCTATGACAATTGGAGACTGGCCTTGGTGTTTTATCTGTCTCTATGTAAAATAGCAAATTATGATTTCAAGAATCAAATTATTTGAGTCCTTCACATAGATACTGTAAAGCAGATCGGAATGGTGAGCCATGAGATAAATGTGAAGTGGCAATTGTTGAGCATACCCTGGTATCTAAGTATTTGCTGAGGTTAATTAACTTTATACTGAGAAGCTGGGTTTGTTCTCCTTGCAGCAGAGGAAATTGAGGGGAGATTTAACAGTGGCGTTTAAAATTATAAGGGGTTTTGACAGATAAAATAGGGAGAAATTGTTTCCTCGGAGCAGAGGGTCGGTAACTAACGGACGCAGGCTTAAGACCTTTGACAATAGAATCGGAGGGAAGATGAGATTTTGTTTGTAAGGCAGAGCGTTATTAAGATATGGAATGCCTGAAAGGGCAGTGGAAACTGATTCAAAAGGAAGTTGTTATACATTTGAAAAGGAAAGATTTACTGAGTTCTGGGGAAAGAACAGGGGGAGTAGGATTAATCAGATGTCTCCTTCAAAGAGACACAATGTGCCAAACAGCCAAATTCTCTGACTCGAGGATATTTATGGATATGATTCCTAGAATTTTACATGTGGCAACATTTAAAAATAAAGCATTGTTGTTGAAGGGAACTGAAGAGACATGGATTTAAGGTTTTAACATTGATTAGGGAAACAGAATCCCAGTTGAGGTTTTCAGATGACCTTGTAAACTATAATGGGTAAGCCTGAGATCTTTTATCAATCAGCTCAGTCACTCACTGATTGGGAGCCCTTGAATAGTGGTCTCTGAATCCACTGGGCACAAGTATTGAATGGCATCTCCACTTCCAGAAACTGGTAGAACTAGTGCTGCAGGTCCAATTGCATTGTGCAGTCCTGCATTACTATGGGACGATGTTCAATTTTCAGGGCATGTTACACAGGCATAACTGGGTGTGTGATATAGAAATTAACTCTTCACTTGTTTCATGCTGGAGGTGCAGCTTTCAATGCTGTTACTCTGAACCTGGAGCTCCTTAATTTTATCAGAAACTTTTGTTACATATTGAGTTAATTTGCATCATTTTCAGCGCTACTGTTCAGTTAAATTTTCTATTTGCATCCTGATCAGAAGAAGCAAATTAATAAATTAAACTTAACCATATTGCCATTAAACCAATTTTATGATGTAGCTCAAGGAATAGAAGGAAGCCCCTCAAACCCATTCTGCTGTTCGATTTGACCTGCACAGATACTATGACAGTGGGTTTTAATATGGTCATTCATATCTCATGGGGTTGGATGTGGGTAACTCAGATCAAAGATGTTCATTGGGTGAACCCAGGGACTGAGGTTAATGAGATCAGTCTCCAAAGGAAATTCTTAGATCATTTCCAAGTTATAAATTCTCTCCTTATTTGTATATTTCCATGATGGATCTCAATATCCATGTTTGTAATGGGAATTTCCTATGTAAACTTGTCAGTGTAATCACAGGCTACTGTTGCAGCACCTCCAGGGCCAGGAAGCGTGCCAGTTTGACGAAGACATGTCCATTTTAAAATTGGACATTGCCTGTCAACTTTTCCCATCTTAAATGCAGATCAATAGATAAACACATTGATATACTGTTGACCGTGGTATTGACTTATTAAAGAGGAATCACAACACCTTGGTTGATTTACATAGAATAGACAGCACAGAATCAGGCTATTCAGCCCAGCCAGTTCAAGTTGCTGTTTATGCTCCAGTTGAGCCTCCTCCCTTCTTTTCTCTTCAAATCCTATCCGCATAACACCCTCTATTCCTTTCTCCCTCATGTGCTTATCCAGTCTCCCCTTAAATGCATCTATACTATTCACCACAACCACTCCCAGTCTGAGCGAGTTCCACATTCTCACTACTCCCAGGGTAAAGCAATTACTTCTGAATTCCTTATTTGATTTCTTGCTAAAGGTAGCCTCTAGTTTTGCTCTTCCCCGCAATCAGGAACATTCCTTATCAAACTCTGTGATTTTTATTTTAAAGCTCTCTGATAGGTCCTCCTCAGTCACCTCTCTTCAAAAGCAAACAGAGTCCTGATCATCATTTCGCTTTGCATTCCTGGTATCCTCATTGTAAATCTTTTTTTCATCATCTGCAGTGCCTCTGCATCCATTTTATAGTGTGTTGACCTGAACTGTACAGGGTATTCTCCAGGATGATCTGACCAAAGTTTGATTTAAGTGTTTGGCATAACATCTCTACTTTTCAATTGTAGCCCTCTAGAAACAAATGCAAAATGATTGGTTAGCTTTTTCTTAACCTGCATTGTTATTTTTAATAATCTATATAATTTTATTTCTTCACCTGTGATGTTTGATTAGTGTTTATAGCTTGTTCTTGTTTATATTGGACTATATTTTTCATGGACTCTGTTGAACACCTTGCTCAATGCTTCCCATTTGTCACACCATTGTTTGCCAGTACTTTTGTCCATTTTGTTTTCCTAAGTTCAATTAATTTTTCAAAATCAGCTATTCTCCAATCTATCAGCCTGGCCTCGATCAGGCTTTATCTCCATCTCGATTATTATTTTAACTCTGTTGTATATGTCAGTGTTTGTGCGGGTTTTAATTGTACAGAACTGATGGAAAGGGTGCAGTTGTTTTTGAAGTACCATCAGTGTATTTTTGGAACGTTTTATCAAGCCCACTCTGGCTGCATCACATGATTCATGTAAACCAATATCTAATGCACATTAAAAGTGATTGGAATGATGCATGCTACAGACATGAGAAGTGTTAACACGGAATATCTGTACAGAGACCAGCAGCTCCCGGTCAATAAATTTCACTTTAAATATCTGGTACAACAAGGATAATTCTCTCTCAATTCTCAGCAGCACTCCGAGCAAGTACACACCATCATCTGAACTCCCAAAATACTTCAAACTCTTCAAAAGAGCGATCTTCCAAATGTAAGATCTCTCACTTTCTCCACTCAATGGATTCGGTCCTTGTGTTGCTTGCAGCTCTATACCATCTGAATTCCCCACATACCAACAAGGCGAGCTCCTACGGACCTACGCTCTCTTTGGTCACAATCGTCCTCGCAGTAAGGAGTCGATTAACAACACCAGGTTAAAGTCCAACAGGTTTATTTGGTAGCAAACGCCACTAGCTTTCGGAGCGCTGCTCCTTCGTCAGATGGAGTGGAAATCTGCAGATTTTCACTCCATCTGACGAAGGAGCAGCGCTCCGAAAGCTAGTGGCGTTTGCTACCAAATAAACCTGTTGGACTTTAACCTGGTGTTGTTAGACTCCTTACTGTGTTTACCCCAGTCCAACGCCGGCATCTCCACATCACAATAGTCCTGACAGTGTAGCTATCTAGAGTTAATTTTCATCTGGCCAACCAGTAATGACCTGGCTCACACCCAGAAGTGGTCACCTTGATAAAAGCACCCAACTCTTGAGCATGCCTGAGGTATTTGCACAGAGTTTAGGTTTCTGTCCTTTTAGCTAACGCGCATATTGCTTCACCAAGTGCTGCTGAACAGAAAGCTGACGTTTTTCTCAGAGTGCTGCTTATTTCTCCTGAATACTAAGATTTCTGTGTGTGTCCTACACCCAAGGCTGAAATTCAATCCTCCCAATTAGCTACCGTTTGTCCTTTTTTGATTACCTAATTTAATTTCTATAGCAACCTTGGGTTCAAGGATCACTTCTCAGGAATTCCAACCAAGAATTCCAGTTAGGCCTTTTCAGAAGCTTAGTTTGGTTTCACTTTGAATAAGAGAATATCTCCAAAAATACCAATCAGGATAGAAGAGCAATGCAGTTTACCATTCTTCCCATGTGTATCTGCTTGAGATATTTTCCCCCTTTTGAACTGGATAACTAACTCCGATTTAGCATGGTGAAAAAAATCAAATGTTTCACTTCTATTTGATCTAGACTAACTGAAGTGAAATCAAGAAGTATTTCATAAACACAGGGGCTGTGAAAAGCCAATCTCTCTCCACAAAAGGCTGAAGTGTTTGGGTCTGAAATCGATCGATCTTTGCTGGGTATGTGATGAGATGTGGAGTAATGGCGGGTACCTGGGCTGAGGTGCGGATCAGACACAATCTCTGGCGGAACAGGCTTGAGGGATCAAGTGACTGCTTCTTGTTCATAAGTTCCATTCTCCAGAGTTAAATGAGCCTCTTTGATCCCGGAAAGCTGCCGTTGCTAATGATGTTTTTGTAAATATTTCAGGTAAAGGGAAAAACTGAGTTGCTGCTGTCTGCAGAAGCATCCAAAACTGCACAAAGAGCTGACCTGGAAAATCATTTAGAAACTGCCAAGCATGCCCTGCAGGATAAGGAGCAGGTACCGGACTTTGTTGCTTCAGTCACTGTTTTGAAGCCATGCATTCTGCCTTTTATCTTTCTATTCTAAATTCCTATGTCTGCATTAGACTGTCTATGTAAACGTGTCACATTGCAATTACACTCTCCGACCAGTGGTGGCACTGCAACACTCATGACAGCAGGAATGTGAATGCCTTGTAACAAGTTGACCATGTCATTTCTCCATCTGAAATTCCTACCTTCACATTTATAATGGGAATATACTGGCATTATTTGATAGAGATATTGAAAACGATGAGGGGTCTGGACAGAGCAGATAGGGAGAAACTGTTTCCACTCGTGAAGGGATTGAAAACAAGAGGACACATTTGAAGTCATTGGCAAAAGAAGCAAAAGTGATATGAGGAAAATCTTTTTCATGTAGGGAGTGGTTAGGCTCTACCTGAGAGTGTGATGGAGATGGGTTCAATTGAATCATTTAAAAGGGAATTGGAATGTTATCTGAAGAGTAAGAATGAGCAGGTTTACGGGGAGAAGACGGGGGAATAGCACTAAGAGAATTGCTCATTTGGAGAACGGGTGCAGACATGATGGATTGAATGGCCTCCTGCTCGGTAACAGTTCTTTGATGATCGGATGGTGCAGATTTAAGATGCAAATATTGTTGATGATTGGGCATTCTTTTATTTTGCGTTGTTGCTTCAGGGCTATAGGTTGAGTGATGCCAGTATTAGCAACATCCAGCTTCAGATTTGCAAAGCAACAGTTCCTATTTGCACTTATGCAAAAAAAAGCAAGCTGGCAATGAGTTACTGTGCGCTGCAAATTAATATGTAAGCTGAGGGGAGGCTCACGATTGTTTCATGTGACTCATAATTGAGGGGGGACTTTCCACACAAAAGCCAGAAAATCTACTTGGAGATGGAGTTAGAGGGAAAATAGAGGGCAGAAATTGTACACGAAGGTTCGTATTCCTACTTACAATATCAGCCATTAAACAAACTTTATTCATGTAAAGGAAAGTAGTCACTGGCCTTGTGGAACTGATCTTTAGACATTATTCCTTCATAGGATATGGGGAATTGTCCCTGGTGTCCTGGCTAATATTTATCCCTCTATCAACATCACAAAAACAGATTATTTGGTCATTATCACATGTTCTTAGCGGGAGCTTGTTGTGCAACAAATTAGCTGCTGTATTTCCTGCATCACAACACTGACTATGCTTCAAAACGACTTCATTGGCTATAAAAATGGAAGTTGTTTTTTTTTCAGATTACTTTGACACGTTGTATTTCCGCAGGAGCTGGCCAAGGCCCAGGGGCAGCTGGATCGGATTACAGCAAAACTCAATGAGAAGACTGAGTATTGCACTCAGCTGGACAATGGCCTTAAACAACACAAGGAGAAGCAATTGATCTCTGAGCAGAAAATAGAACAACTAGAAACACAAATAAAGGTCAAAATTAAAACAAACTCTAAAGTTAATAGATAAAACTGTAATAGTGAATATTGATGTGGAGATGCCGGCGTTGGACTGGGGTAAACACAGTAAGAAGTTTAACAACACCAGGTTAAAGTCCAACAGGTTTATTTGGTAGCAAAAGCCACACAAGCTTTCGAGGCTCTGAGCCCCTTCTTCAGGTGAGTGGGAATTCTGTTCACAAACAGAACTTATAAGACACAGACTCAATTTACATGAATAATGGTTGGAATGCGAATACTTACAACTAATCCAGTCTTTAAGAAACAAAACAATGGGAGTGGAGAGAGCATCAAGACAGGCTAAAAAGATGTGTATTGTCTCCAGACAAGACAGCCAGTGAAACTCTGCAGGTCCACGCAACTGTGGGAGTTACAAATAGTGTGACATAAATTCTGATTCTAGGATCGCATGATAAAGACTCAGGAGGAAAAAAGCAGAAATATTTATGTGAAATAGTGTGACATAAACCCAATATCCCGGTTGAGGCCGTCCTTGTGTGTGCGGAACCTGGCTATCAGTTTCTGCTCCGCGACTCTGCGCTGTCGTGTGTCGCGAAGGCCGCCTTGGAGAACGCTTACCCGAATATCAGAGGCCGAATGCCCGTGACCGCTGAAGTGCTCCCCAACAGGAAGAGAACAGTCTTGCCTGGTGATTGTCGAGCGGTGTTCATTCATCCGTTGTCGCAGCGTCTGCATAGTTTCCCCAATGTACCATGCCTCGGGACATCCTTTCTTGCAGCGTATCAGGTAGACAACGTTGGCCGAGTTGCAAGAGTATGTACCGTGTACCTGGTGGATGGTGTTCTCACGTGAGATGATGGCATCTGTGTCGATGATCCGGCACGTCTTGCAGAGGTTGCTGTGGCAGGGTTGTGTGGTGTCTTGGTCACTGTTCTCCTGAAGGCTGGGTAGTTTGCTGCGGACAATGGTCTGTTTGAGGTTGTGCGGTTGTTTGAAGGCAAGAAGTGGGGGTGTGGGGATGGCCTTGGCGAGATGCCATCCCCACACCCCCACTTCTTGCCTTCAAACAACCGCACAACCTCAAACAGACCATTGTCCGCAGCAAACTACCCAGCCTTCAGGAGAACAGTGACCAAGACACCACACAACCCTGCCACAGCAACCTCTGCAAGACGTGCCGGATCATCGACACAGATGCCATCATCTCACGTGAGAACACCATCCACCAGGTACACGGTACATACTCTTGCAACTCGGCCAACGTTGTCTACCTGATACGCTGCAAGAAAGGATGTCCCGAGGCATGGTACATTGGGGAAACTATGCAGACGCTGCGACAACGGATGAATGAACACCGCTCGACAATCACCAGGCAAGACTGTTCTCTTCCTGTTGGGGAGCACTTCAGCGGTCACGGGCATTCGGCCTCTGATATTCGGGTAAGCGTTCTCCAAGGCGGCCTTCGCGACACACGACAGCGCAGAGTCGCGGAGCAGAAACTGATAGCCAGGTTCCGCACACACAAGGACGGCCTCAACCGGGATATTGGGTTTATGTCACACTATTTCACATAAATATTTCTGCTTTTTTCCTCCTGAGTCTTTATCATGCGATCCTAGAATCAGAATTTATGTCACACTATTTGTAACTCCCACAGTTGCGTGGACCTGCAGAGTTTCACTGGCTGTCTTGTCTGGAGACAATACACATCTTTTTAGCCTGTCTTGATGCTCTCTCCACTCCCATTGTTTTGTTTCTTAAAGACTGGATTAGTTGTAAGTATTCGCATTCCAACCATTATTCATGTAAATTGAGTCTGTGTCTTATAAGTTCTGTTTGTGAACAGAATTCCCACTCACCTGAAGAAGGGGCTCAGAGCCTCGAAAGCTTGTGTGGCTTTTGCTACCAAATAAACCTGTTGGACTTTAACCTGGTGTTGTTAAACTTCTTATAGTGAATATTGGCATAAATAGAGTATTCCATATAATGCAAGCTCGAGAGCTGAGGAAGGGATTGTATTTGTATTTTCATTTTTATGTTGCCGTGTGCACTTTATATCACTAAAGTACACCAGTGGTTGAAAGTTTTTTTCTGAGCTGAATTGTAATTCCGGCTTTTCCAACAATACCCAAATCTCACAAATGAATAAAAAGAATTCAACGTCAAAGGCAATATGATCGTACAATTGCTCCACCATAGATCTTTTCTCAGCTGGCCTGCTTTAGAGGTTACCAGAAGGTAACTAGGGATCTAAATATATACTCCAGATAACAATTGGATCAGTTCTTTCTCTTATCACTGTTGGGATGGCCGTGAAATCAGACCTTTCCAGGCTGGGTTGCTGCCAGTGTGGTGCATGCACAGTTGAAGGCTGATGACAAGCCCAGGTTAACGGCCACCATCTATATAGGGGGCAACTATATTGCCTCATCTAACACTTTTTCAGCAACCTAAAATCTGCTTGCATGGAACATAGAAACATAGAAAATAGGTGCAGGAGGAGGCCATTCGGCCCTTCGAGCCTGCACCACCATTTAATATGATAATGGCTGTTCATGTACTTTCAGTATCCCACTCCCGCTTTCGCTCCATGCCCCTTGATCCCTTTAGCCACAAGGGCCACATCCAGCTCCCTCTTGAACATATCCAACAAACTGGCCCCAGCAGCTTTCTGTGGTAGAAAATTCCACAGGTTCACAAGTCTCTGAGTGAACAAGCTCTTCCTCTTCTCAGTCCTGAATGGCTTACCTCTTATTCTTAGACTGTGACCCCCTAGTTCTGCACTTCCCCAACATTGGGAACATTCTTCCCGCATCCAGTCCCATCAGGATTTTATACGTTTCTATGAGATCCCCTCTCATTCTTCTAAATTCCAGTGAGTACAAGCCCAGTTGATCCAGTATCTCTTTATATGCCAGACCTGCTGTTCCAGGAATCAGTCTGGTGGACCCTTCGCTGGACTCCCTCAATAGCAAGAATGTCCTTTCTTAGACTAGGAGACCAAAACTACACACAATACTCAAGGTGTGGCCTCACCAAGATCTTGTATAATTGCAGCAAGAACTGGGAAGTGGATAGAATTTAAAAGCAGTGATGTCATTGGATTTCTGCATGTGTGGAGGTGCGATTGGTGGCCATATTTCCCTGACAGGAAGGAGTGCTTTTTCTAACCCTCCCATTCTCAATTCCAATAAAATAGCCAGATTTCTGAAGAGAGTGCTAATATGTACGAAATATAGAGCCAACGCTCTTCATATCTCAGTAAAGTGTCATTGAGATTGTGTTTAATAGACAGATATTTAATTAACATTTCCAAGTGTCAGTGGTGATGGTGATGTGAATGGAATAAGCTTAAAAAAAATGGTTTTCTTTAAAACCAATTGAACTAGGATCGCCGCAGTCCAGATTTCGGATATTCTTTTATTCTAAATATTCTATTCCCAACTAATCTTTATTGGAATTAGCTGAAGCCATTGATCAGAAACTGAACTGGGCCAGCTTTATAAATGATGTGGAGATGCCGGCGTTGGACTGGGGTAAACACAGTAAGAAGTTTAACAACAGGTTAAAGTCCAACAGGTTTATTTGGTAGCAAAAGCCACACAAGCTTTCGGAGCCCCAAGCCCTTTCTTCAGGTCAACTGAAGAAGGGGCTTGGGGCTCCGAAAGCTTGTGTGGCTTTTGCTACCAAATAAACCTGTTGGACTTTAACCTGCTGTTGTTAAACTTCTTACCAGCTTTATAAATACAGTGGCTACAAGAGCAGTTCAGAGCTCTGGATCCTGCGGCCAGTAGCTCATCTCCTGACTCCCCAAAGTCTGTCCACCATCTATATGGTACAAGTCAGGAATGTGATGGAATACTCTCCACTTTCCTGGATGGGTGCAGCTCCAATAACACTAGAGAAGCTTGACACCATTCGGGACAAAGCAGTCCACTTGCTGGGTCATCCACCGCCTCCAAGGCAACAGTGTGTACAAAATGCATTGCAGCAACTCATCAAGGTTCTTTTGACAGCACCTTCTAAACTCCTGACCTCAACCACCTAGAAAGGCAAGGGCAGCAGATGCATTGGAACACCACCACCTGCCCCTCCAAGCCACTCACCATCCTGACTTGGAAATATGTTGCAGTTCTTTCACTGTTGCTGGGTCAAAGTCCTGCAACTCCATCCCTAACTTGCATCATATGTAGTGGTTCAACCAGGCAGTTCACCACCTCCTTCTCAAGAGTAATTACAGATGGGCAACGAATGCTGTGATACCCATGTCCTGGGAATGAATGAGTGAAAAGTTAAACTGCTTGGGAGAACCTCCATTAACCAGCAGAGAGGCTGCAGCAAATGCCAGCGTTAAACCCCCAAAGGCTACAACAAAAGCCAAAATAAAGTTTACAGCGTAATTGGTATTTTGATGATTTTTGCAATTTCAAACCAAAGTTAAAAAGCAGATAACTGGCTCTCTGAATAACAGCAGTTAATCTTTAAAATGAGAGGTTTTACACCGAGACTGCTGCAACAATCATTGCTGTGTAATAATGAAGCTTTTTCTTTGTTAGAAACTGGAATCAGATGTTAAACAGGCCCAAGACGACCAAAATCAGCTCCAAGATCAGCACTCTGCCCAACAGAGCCAAATCAAACAACTGAACCAACAGCTCAAGGCTGAGAAGGAAAAGTAAGGAGCGAAGTTAATGTCTACTTCTGTGTTGTTGGCTTGGAATCGCAATGCGCAGAAGGAGACCAGAGGCTTTTAAAAGGATCTATCCATTAGCCTCATTTCCTATAGCCATGATTTCTCCTTTTCAAGTGCATATTTGATTCTCTTTTGAATCTGTTTCCATTAACTTTTCCCACTGTGCATTTAGGAATATGATAACTTGTCAAGGTCAAGATCTCCCCCTGATGTTAATGCTGATTATATTAAATCTGTGTCCTCTACTAATCCTTCTGCCATTGTAAATACTTTTTCCCTATCATTGGTTAGTTCTGCTGCCTCACAGCGCCAGGGACCCGGGTTCGATTCCCAGCTTTGGGTCACTGTCAGTGTAGAGTTTGCATGTTCTTCCCGCCTCTGCGTGGGTTTCCTCTGGATGCTTCGGTTTTCTCCCACAGTCCAAAGATATGCGGGTTAGGTTGATTGACCATGCTAAATTATCCCTTAGTGTCAGGGGGACTAGCACGGTAAATACATGGGATAGCGGCTGGGAGGGATTGTGGTCGAAGCAGACTTGATGGGCCGAATGGCTTCTTTCTGCACTGTAGGGATTCTACAATTTATTTAACCAGAACGTTCCATGCTTTTGAACACCTCCATTAAATCGACCTTCAACCTTCTAGCTTTAAGGTGAACAATCTGTTAGGCACAGTACACTGGGAACAACCAGTGTTTTATAAAGACTTACTATGGCACTGCCCACTGGGCACCCTGGCACTGCACACCAGGGCAGCGCAAAGGGGATGGGGCCTGAGGGGGGTGGGGCTGATCGGTGGTGGTGGAGGACCCACTGCACACTCTGCATTAGGGATTGGTGGGGTTGGGAGGGAGAGCGGCGATCGGGGCTGGCTATGGGGAGGAGGAGCCTTCGGGGTTGGCCTGGGGGGAGGGGGGGGGGGGGGTCGATCAGGGAGGTCAGCAATTGAGGGGAGGGTCACGGAGGCTTGTGATCAGGGTCAGGGGTGGGGGTTAGGAAGCCAGTGATTGGGTGGGGGGGCGGGGGTCGTGCGGGGAAGCATTTGGGAGGCTGGTGGTAGGGGGGGGGGGGGGGGGTGGCAGTGCACATGCGCCGATCTCCCCACCGCAGATGGGCGCATGCACAGAGTCCCGCTCAGCACTATGCTGCCGGCCTCTCCAGCGGGAATAGGTCCTCCTCCCCCATTGAACGCTTAGATTTTTTGGGGGGGAAATCTCCCCCCCGCCATATCCAACACAAAACATTAACTCTGCTTCCCTCTCCACAGATTGTGCCAGTATTTCCAACACTTTCCATTTTCATTTTTGATCCTAATGTACTACCCTGCTCTGCAGAAACAGCCATTTATCACTACTGTCTGCTTTTAATCTCTCTTTCTCAGTTAATTCCATATCCGTAGTGTAACTGCCCCTGTCATCCCAGGAACTTTAATCTCAGTTGCATGTGTGGGTTGTGGGCAATTTGTTTTCAAAGGCCCTGGAGGGAAAGAAGCAGAGTTTGGCCCCGTGCCCAAAGCGTTCCCGTTTTCAGTTTATCGAATGCGGTGATGGCGAATCGGAATTCAGCGTTTTTTAAAAGATGGATTCACAATTAGTTGATTTTGCTGTTTTTCGTGACCAACGCGTCCTTATTCCCAGCGCTGGTGGCGTAAAGCAGGAGCTGCAGGAGAAATCGGAGTCCCTGGACAAGGCGAGGAAACAGGTACTGGAGTATGAGAAAGAGGGCGCTCAGCTGGGCCAGGGGCTCGAACGGCTGAAGGAGGAGGCAAAGAAGAAGGCGGAGAGCGAGAGCCGACTGCAAGGGGAACTCACGGCACTCAGACAGGAGAAAGTGGCTTCTTCCAAGGAGCTGTCGGAAACCAAGCACAGCCTCACCAAGATTACAAAGGCCCTCGCAGAGACACAAGCAGAACTGGAGAAAGAGCGCCATTTGATGAAAGCTGCCCATGATGAAGAGGTCAGTGTGTACTCATTTCTAGGTAAATTCTTGTGGTGTGAATGTGACTGATATTTATTATCCTTCCCAAGTTGCCCTCAATACAGTGGTGAGGCTCCTGCCAGGTTGGGTCGAGAGGATAGTTCAAGGTCCAGCCCTTTCATGTGGTGCAGCTAGAATTACATAGAAACCAGAAAAGGTAAAGATGGTGGAGTTGCTTCCTCAAGGACAAGTCAGGTTTTTAATGACACAAGTTACAAGGTGGCATTTCCTGATGACAGTCTTTTATTTTTAGAATACTTAGAACATTCAGTTGCTTGGATTTGACAACCTGTTCTCTGCATTATCAGCCTAGGCCGATGGATTATTAGTTCAGAAAATTACCATGCCCAAAAGATTTGAACACAAATGACTCACCTATCCAATAATTTTCTAATTGGAGGTCGGCCACCAGTGGTGTGCCCCAGGGATCTGTTCTGGGACCCTTGCTGTTTGTCATTTTCATAAATGACCTGGATGAGGAAGTGGAGGGATGGGTTGGTAAGTTTGCCGACGACGTGAAGGTTGGTGGGGTTGTGGATAGTCTGGAGGGATGTCAGAAGTTACAGAGGGACATAGATAGGATGCAAGACTGGGCGGAGAAGTGGCAGATGGACTTCAACCCAGATAAATGCGTAGTGGTCCATTTTGGCAGGTCAAATGGGATGAAGGAGTACAATATGAAGGGAAAGACTCTTAGTACTGTAGAGGATCAGAAGGACCTTGGGGTCCGGGTCCATAGGACTCTAAAATCGGCCCCGCAGGTGGAGGAGGTGGTTAAGAAGGCGTATAGTGTGCTGGCCTTTATCAATCGAGGGATTGAGTTTAGGAGTCCGGGGATAATAATGCAGCTATATAAGACTCTCATCAGACCCCACTTGGAGTACTGTGCTCAGTTCTGGTCGCCTCATTACAAGAAGGATGTAGAAAAGATTGAACGGGTGCAGAGGAGATTTACAAAGATGGTGCCTGGATTGAGTGGCATGCCTTATGAGGATAGGCTGAAGGAGCTCGGTCTTTTCTCCTTGGAGAGACGTAGGATGAGAGGAGACCTAATAGAGGTATATAAGATGTTGAGAGGCACAGATTGGGTGGACTCTCAGAGGCTTTTTCCCAGGGTGGAAATGGCTGCTACGAGAGGACACAGGTTTAAGGTGCTGGGGGGTAGGTACAGGGGAAATATTAGGGGTAAGTTTTTCACACAGAGGGTGGTGGGCGAGTGGAATTGGCTGCCGTCAGTGGTGGTGGAGGCAAACTCAATAGGGTCTTTTAAGAGACTCCTGGATGAGTACATGGGACTTAATAGGATGGAGGGTTATAGGTAGGCCGAAAAGGGAGGGAGATGTTCGGCACAACTTGTGGGGCCGAAGGGTCTGTTTTGTGCTGTAGTTTTCTATGTTTCTATAAGGTTGCTGAGTTTCTATTTTGTTACATCTATCCATTGCCTTGCGCCCCCAGGGCTGGTCCCAGCCTGAGATTCTTGAGTCCATTATTAATCTGGAATGATCAAAGGTGGTTTCTTTTTGCCCATCACTACAGAATGTCTCAAGATTCTTTATAGCCAACAAGGTGTCGTTGAAGTGTAGTCATCGTTAGAATGTAGGAGACACAATAGCCAAGTTGTGCACAGCAAGCTCCCACAATCAGTGATGTGTTCCGATCCTATTCGGGACCATTAATGTTTAAAGAGAAATCCAAACACCCAGTGATTAACTGACAGAGCCACAAGGCTTCATGTCTTTAAACAAAAACAAACTTTATTGTATATAAGAATTAAAGCCAGCATTATTAAATTAATACTATAATTTATAATTACTTATGCTATGAAATCAGTTCTATTTTGAACTACCACCTTTATAAGAATCTTGAAGGAACTCATTTTAATTCCCTCAGCGTTCCAGTATTCTCCGAATTAGGATTTTATGGCTTTTTGGCTAAGTGATCTTCCAAGTTGTAATACCTTGTGACTTATGAATGCCTCAGCTCCTTGTCCTGGTTGCTGGCAGAGACCTAACTGCCTTCTCACGGCATCCAAGCTAACTCTGCTGACTGCTTTCTGTCAGAAGCTCTGTGAGGACCACTATAGATTTCTTTCTCCAGCTGCAAACTCGGCAGGTCTTCCAGCTTCTTTTCCCTCTCAAATGAGCTCAAATCGTACCTGCCTTCCTGCAGTGAGCAAAAAGGTTTAGCATTTTCTCTGCTTAAAGGGCAGGCCCGACAGCAATCATCTCCTGTTGGCTCTGTTAACCCAGTGAGATGCAGTGTATGCCAAAGCAAAACTGCAACAGCTTCCTTTCTGAGCAAATGCCTCGACAACTTAAACAAATGAACCTTCTACCCCCCTACAGCCCATCGCTAGAACAATGTGGCATGATTTGGGATGGGGTCAAACAGAAATGTAAACAAATTATTTTACCTTCAACACAATCTTCTGATTCTCCAACTCGTATGAATAATTCCAATCTCTTAACAGACTGTTTCAATCCTCTTTCCAAGTATTGCTAGCATTTAGTTTCTTCAATAGAGATTACGGATCATCTATTATTCAGTCTTTACACTCCTAACACTCATCTTGAAGATAAACATCGGTTAGCTTTTAACTGTGATTAACTCCAGGTTATTTGAGCCATATTTACTAGTTTCTGAATGCAGTAACCCCATTTATCTACAATTAACACTTTAAATCCTGAAACTAACTGTTATATGCTAAGACATGTATTATAAACTATCTTCTTACAACAGATCATTTGTTTAATGATAATTGAAAGATTGGATAGGACAGCAGTTAGAATTATCAAACAATCAATTTATTGATATAAAAATCTTTTTTTTTAAACGAATGAAGACTAGACGACTAGATTATTCAATCATGGATAAATAGTGTTTAAGAAATCTACTTGTTTCTTTATGTTAACAAGGCATTAGGACTGGTAAGTACAAGAAAATTCCACTCTCTCCAGCCTCGCAGAAAAATCCAGGCTGACCCTCCACTGCAGTACCGAGAGAGTGCTGCACTGTCAGAGGTAACGCCTGTTATGTGACACGGAAAGCAAGGCCCCACCTGCTATTTCAGGTGAATATAAGAGATCCCGTGACACAGGAGAGCAGGGGAATTCTCCCCATTGTCCTGGTTAATATTAGATCAATTTCACTAAAACAGATACTCTCTGAGCCATTTATCTCAGGGATGTTTCTGGGATTCTGCAGAGTGCCAATTGGCAGCCACACCTTCTACCTTACAACAGTGACTACACTTCAAAAATATACAGCATTGGCTGGAAAGTGTCTTGTAGGGCACCAGTCTTTTTGTTTATCCTGTTCTACCTTAATTCAGCAGTCTCTCTGTAGGCCAAGTCCGTCAGTATTTCAATCCAACACAGGTTTACTGACGGTATTCAAATGCTGCAAGCCAGTCTGTATCTGTACAAGAGTAAACCTTTTCAGAGGGAGGCCCATGCCTACCGGTGTTGGTGACATGGTGGGGGATGGGGGGTTGCAGTTTCACTCCTTCAGTAATAACTGATCCCAATTCCTGTTTGCTCAGGAAAAATCGCACGAGCAAGTCAAACGAGAGTTGCGGAGGAAGTTTGAGAGTGCAACCAATGAAGTGAATGAGCTGAAGAGTTTGGTGCAGCGGAAGGAGGAGGTGAGCAAAATGGGATCGCGTTCGTATTGAGATTACCCGAACTTGTGCTGACCCGGCGATGCAGGTGATTCCGTGCCACAATAGGTCTTCACCCAGTTGACAAAATAACTCCACTTGTCGGAGCAATGGTTGAAGCATCGCCGGGTTATAATGGGAGACCTTGGCAGTGGGAATGATTGTTGGCGGCACAGAAAAGCAAAATACTGGAAATAAACATAGGAGATGCTGGAAATACTCAGCAAGTCAGGCAGCATCTGCAGAGAAACATGGTCAATATTGCAGGACAATAACAGTGTTTCAGAACTGGAAGAAGTTAGTTCTGACCTTTCAGCAACTTCTATTTTTAATTTTAAATAAGCTTTTCAATCTCGGTGTGAATTTTTGCGTATGTTGAAATGCTGAGCTGTAATCTCTCTAAATTTTCGCACTTTCAGTAGTCATTTGAACATGTTCCTTGTTGTATTTTTTTTTAAATCTTGTTTTGATTCTTGTGTCCTGTTAACAGAGCTGTTGGTGTTGGCAAAAACCTAACTGGTGTTAGATGCAAATAGCAGGAACATTGTAGCTCGGTGCAGCGTGAATGAGTGAAGAAATTTGATATTTTCAGGGCAACGGGAACTAGTTGAATTGCTCTTGCAGAGAGACGGCATTGACGTGACGGCATGATCTCCATGATTCCATGATCTCTCTGACATCCCTCCAGCCCTACAACCCTCCAAAACCTCAGCCCTCCTCCAAATCTGGCTCCTTGTGCATCTCCAATTTTAATTGCTCCACCTTTGGCAGTCATGCCTTCAGCTGCTGTGGTCCCAAGCTGTGTAATTCCTCCCCTAAACCACCGTCCTCCTCCTCACGGCACTCTCTAGGAACCTACCTGTTCAGAACCAGGCAGCGTAACCATAGAATCCAAGTCAGTCCCTGGACTAGTGAAATCAGGAGAACGTTGCCACACACAAGGGAGTGGAAAACTGGAACTCCCTCCTGTAAATGATTGTAGGTGCTGGCGGTCGATGAAAACTTTCAGGATTGAGATTGATAGATGTTTGTTAGGTAAGGGATGTGGGTAAATGGAGTTGGTCATAAACTAGTTAAATGGTGGTGCAGACTCAAGGAGCGGAATGGTTTCCTGTTCCCACACCACAGGATAGATACAGATGAGAGACCAAGAGGCTCCTTCTCTTTTTTCAAGGGATGTGGGCATCGCTGATTGGGCCAGCATTTATTGCCCATCCCCAAATGTCTTTGAAGGGACAATTAAGAGTCGACCAAATTGCTGAGAGTCTGGAGTGACATGTAGGCCAGACAAGTTAAGGATGGCAGATTTCCTTCCCTAAAGGGCATTAGTGAGCCAGATGGGATTTTGCAACAATCAATAATAGTTTCATGGTCATCGTTGCTGAGACTAGCTTTATATCCCAGATTTTATTAACTGAATTTAAATTCTACTGGCTGCCCACGGTGAGATTTGAACCCATGTCCCAGAGCATTAGCCTTGGGGCCTCTGGATGACTAACTCCGTGACATTGCCACTGCGTCATTGTCTCCTGCCCCTATTTATGACTTACCAATAAATGTATCATTGTGAGCTGTTTAAGCCGGTCTGTGTGGCAGTCACAAACTTTCCTTGCTGCGTTTGGAATCATCCCAAATTCATTGTATGATCTGTTAATTTAGCAGAAGCAATTTCTCCACATCTGCCCCTTGGGTTTAAAGCCCTCAATCACATCTCGTCTCTTTTCCAGCCAGCGCTGTGTGTTGTGGAAATGCATTTACCGCCATGTGTGTCATTGGGAGGGAGGATGTGCCAGATGTGTACAATTTCAATGTAATGATTATTCTCTTTGTCTCAGGCTGAGAAGCAGCTGAAAGTGAGCACTGACGGGCTGACAGCCCAAACAATTAAGCTGCAGGAGGGTTTGAAGGAGAAACAGAAAGCTGAGCAGCAACTGCAGACGAAACTGAAAGAATCACTGGAATCTCAGGAGCGGCAAAAGAAGGAATATGAGGCTCAGCTGAAAGACTTAAAAATAGAACTTTCTCAAAAGGTACAGCATTCCGAGAGACTTTGTACCAAGTAACAGCAAGATTACAGTTCAGTCTTGTACACCTTTTCTGGTGTCTGGGCATCAACCACGGGCAGCGCGGTGGCCCAATGGTTAGTACTGCTGCCTCACAGCGCCAGGCACCCAGGTTTAATTCCGGCCTCAGGTGATTGTGTGGAGTTTGCACTTTCTCCCTGTTTCTGCGTGGGTTTCCTCCGGGTACTCCGGTTTCTTACCGCAGTCCAAAGATGTGCGGGTTAGATTGATTGGCCATGCTAAATTCTCCCTCAGTGTCAGGGCGATTAGCAGGGCAAATACACAGGGTTACGGGGATAGGGCATGAGTAGGATTGTTGTCGGTGCAAGCTCGATGGGCTGAATGGCCTCCTTCTGCACTGTAGGGATTTTATGAAGTATATAGTCTTAACTTCCCTGTGATTGGTACAAATCCTAAGGTACTATTCAAACAAATTGTCTTTGTTTTCTATTTTCTGTTCAGGCCGGCACATTACCCAAACTGCAGCAGCAACTGGCAGTGCTGAGCGAGCAGTTGGCTGCGAATGAAGGGAAGCTCTCCGAGCTGCAGAAGGATTACCAAGCCTCTCAAACCAACCTGGCCAAGCTTCAGTCAGATATTTATGGCAAAGAATCGGAACTGTCTTCAACCAGGCACGACCTGAAGGTAGGTTAATTCATTCATTCATTTCCCCTCCCTACCCCTGTTTTTCCAGGGTGAGAGGGGTTTGTGCATAGGCTACCAGCAGTCTGCAGTATTAGGTGAGGCATGACAGCTCACCCCCCTGCTCCTGGCTTCCTGTTAGGGTACGTTTTTACCCAGTTGTTCCTCCAGCTGGCCCCTCGAGAACAGATGCTCATTCTCCATTTCAGACTGAGAAATTAGTCAGAGAAATACACGTGTCAGCTCTGACGAGTTTGTAGACAAATTTGCCAGACTGCGCTTTAAACATTGACCCTATCTTCTGTGGCTTAATGGGTAGCACTCTTTTCTGAGTCAAAAGGTTGTGGGTTCACATTCTATCTGGAAACTTGAGCACATAAATCCAGGCTGACACTCCACTGCAGTACTGAGGGAGTGCTGCACTGTCAGATATGCTATCAAAGCCCCGTTTGTCCACTTGCGTAGGCATAAAGGATCCAAGGACACTACTTTGAAGAAAAGCAGGGTAGTTCCTCCCTTTGTCCTGGCAAATATTTATCCCTCAATCAACTTCCCCAAAACACACTATCTAGTCATCATCACGTTGCTGTTTGTGGGAGCTTGCTGTGTACCAATTGGCTGCTGTGTTTTCTACATTGCAACAGTGAGCATAACTTTAAAGTGTACTTAATTGGCTGTAAAGTACTTTGGGAGCCTGAAAGTGCTATAGAAATGCAAGTAATTCTTTTCCTTTTGAAACCAGTGCAGGGCCCTCACTCTGATTCTGAAATGAGGCTGTTGCTCAACTCAGGCATGTGCTAGAGCCACCTTTTTAAAAAGAAAGTAAAAGGTCCCAAACACCCACTAAAATCGTCATTGACGGAGTTGAGTTTCTGTCCCCTGTTACTTCCACGTAATTTACTGTTTTTGGGCTATTTTAGAGGTGGCATTCCAGTGCCCTGCCATATTAACTAAGCCAATCCCTATGGTGATTAGTGTGTCGCTTGCTCTGGTGTTGATTCAAACACTCGATGCTCGATGGGGAGGATGACACAGAGCATGAATTCAGTTTGGGTCTTTAACTGCTTCTTGTTGCTTCTGTTGACTTTCCCGAGGCAGCGACGTCTGTGTGATTGACAGTGGAGTGAGCCACTTTCCTGAGCAGGGAGTGACCTGTGCACTGTGGCCTGGACAGGTTGAATGTGTTTGAGCAGGCGTTCGAGCCCCTGTGATGAGTGGTGGCAAACTGTGGGGCAGCGTTAACACTCCAGACCTTGTAGCAGCGCAGAGTCCCACCCACATCCCTCACTCGCCGCGACAGACAACCCCTGACCGCCACCCACTCACATGTGCCAAGAAAACAGGCCAAAAAGTGCCCATTCTTCCTCGCTACCACCCTGCTGTTACGCATCTTTTAACTCATAGAATCCCTACAGCGCAGGAGGAGGCCACTTTTGGCCCATCGAGTCTGCATCGATAACAATCCCACCCAGCCCCTATCCCCATCACCCCACACATTTTACCCCACTAATCCCTCTAACTGATGCATCCCGGGGCACTAAGGGGCAATTTAGCATGGCCAATCAACCTAGCCCGCACATCTATTACTTCAATGCTGCACCATCACCTGTTCTCTGCACTGACTATAACCTGAATGTGGGAAATTTATCAACTAAGCTGGCGATGTGTGAATGAAAATTGGGTATGTTTCGACAGGCTGTTGCCTGATGCTGCTGGGCTGCATGTGGTATCTAAATGTGGAGATGCCGGCGTTGGACTGGGGTAAACACAGTAAGACGTTTAACAGCACCAGGTTAAAGTCCAACAGGTTTAACAGCTTTTGCTACCAAATAAACCTGTTGGACTTTAACCTGGTGTTGTTAAACTTCTTACTGTGGTATCTAAAACCAGGGGTGTGCGGGAGGAGGGGTCATAATTACAAGATAGTCACTAACAACGCCCATAGAGAATTCAAGAGGGCCTTAATTATTCTTAGGGTGATTAGATTGAGGAACTTGCTGCTGTATGGAGTGGGTAAGGTAAATTGTACAGAAGCATTTAAGGGGAAACTAGATAAATGCACAAAGAAGATAGAAATAGAAGGATATGCAGATAGGAGGATGCTCATTGGGAGCATTGTTTTAAAAATAATTCATGGGATGTAGGTGCCATATTTATTGTCCATCCCTAATTCCCCTGAACTGCGTGGCTTACTCGGCCATTTCAGAGGGCAGTTAGGAGTCAACCACATTGCCGTGGGTCTAGAATCATATGTAGGCCAGACCAGATAAGGACGGCAGATTTCCTTCCCTAAAGGACATTAGTGAACCAGATGGGTTTTTTCGACAATGGTTTCATGGCCATCGGTAGATTCTTAATTCCAGATATTTTTTCATTGAATTCAAATTCCACCATCTGTCGTGGTGGGATTCAAACCTGGGTCCCCAGAATATTATCTGGTTTTCTGGATTAATAGTCTAGCGAAGGCTCGTTGTGGCAGGCAGGTCATCAAGACTGCACTCAGGGAGGATGGATGATGAGGATGTTTTATTATGCAGCAAGTTGTTTTGTCTGTAATGCGCTGCGAAAGGACATTGGATAATTTCTTGAAAAGGACCTGCAGAACTGGGCATGGTGCTGAAAGAGCAGGGAGTGAGACTAATTGAATAGCTCCTTCAAAGGGCTAGTACAGGCACAGTGGGCTGAATGGCAGCCTCCTGTGCTGAATGATTCTGGAATGTAAAGTAAAAGCCACATTTAAACAGTTTGAATGGCTAGGCGCTTATCAATACATTCATAATGTTAAAATAGGGATTCTGTTCATTTGCATAAGTTATTACTAGACATTGGTTTGAGCAGGCATCAGAGTTCCTGTGATGAGTGGCGGTGAACTGTGGGGCAGTGTTAGCATTCCAGAGCTGGTAGCAGCACCAGGATCCGTCCAGCAGAGTCCCACATTGGGAACAAACAGTGTGGCGGGCACTGTTTTCAGTGCCACCAGATAGTTTGTTCCCAGCTATTGACTCTATCCCTCTTCCTGGCAGCTGTCTGAGGCTAAATCCAGACTGATGGCAATCTTGTTATCATATTTGACTCCAGCAACCACATAGCTGCACTATCACTGAGGCCGCCTATTTCCATCTCTATAACATTGCCCAACTCCACCCTGTTTCAGTTCATCTACCGCTGAACAACCCTCCCTCATCCATGCCTCTCGATATGACTATTCCAACACATTCCTAAAGTAGCCTCCCCTCTTCTACTCCTCATGAAATTAATCTCATCTGAAACTCTGCTGTCCAATGTCCTGTCCCTCTATCACCCCAGGGCTTGCTGACCTGCACTGCCTCTTGGTTCAGCAGCACCTCAATTATAAACCTCCATCCTCCCTATCTCTGTAAGTGCCTCCAGCCCTGGCAGCCTCTCGGGTATCTGCCCTCCTCAATACCAACCTCCTGGGCATCTCTAATTTTAATCGCTCTCCCATTGGCGCCCATGCCATCAGCTTCCTAGATCCTAAGCTCTGGAATTCGCTCTCTAAATCCCTCCTCCTCCTCTCTGTTTAAGAAGCTTTGACCAAGCTTTTGATCACCTGTCCTCATAGCCCTTATGTAGTTTAGTGCCAAATTGTTTTTAATAATGTGAGTTGTCTTAGGGCAGTTTAGTGTATTAAGGGTGCTGTATCAATGCCGCTTGTTTGGCTGAAAGCTGATTCAGTAGTAACTTTCAAAAGGGAACTGGAGAAATATCTGAGGGAAAAGGGCTGGGGGCAAGACCAGGGTAATGGGTAAATCAATAGCTCTTCCACAGAATCACTCGGGCGTAGTGGGTTGTTTGGCCTCTATCTCGGCTGTAAATGGTTTGAGGGGCCGAATGGCTGACTTCTCCTCCCGATGGTCCTGAGCGGAAGTTATTTTTGCTGCACGGGTAGAAATGGAAAACAAAATTTATCTTCCGCACTCTCAGGCCTGGAATGTGCTGCAGCGACAGGTCATATCTGAGGGATGACGGGAATAATGGTAATGTATTCATCCACAGGCTAAGGAGGAGAAGCTGTTCCAGGCTGAGGAGGAGCTGGTTACCAGCAGGAATCAAGCCAGCAGCAATCTACAGATGGTGCAGGAACTGAAACAAAATAAGGCTTTGTTGGAGTCGGACCTGGCCAGCAGAGAAACTCAAATAAAGAACAAGGAGAAAGCATTGTTACAGGCCGAGAAAGAAAAGGTAACATCTCCAATCGAATTGAGGCATGTAGGATGTTTAATTTTGGTAAATACCGAACATGAATGTTGCTGAAAATTTAAACATGTTGCTGAAGTTGCACTCAGCACGACAAATGCAAGAATACCAAATTTCAAACTGTCACAACAACTTAGCAAGTGCGTGACTGAATCAAACAGCAGGTTCCTTCTGTTGCTTGTAATAGACAGAGTGAACCTGCTGTAAACCGCCATCGAGGTTTGAAAATACAGTGAGGGATCAATATATGACAAGGGAGGCGGCTAATAAAATGTAAGTGTATGCCGCCGGTGAGAGGCGGAGAAAATCGGATGTCATGATCTTGCTGGCCAGATTCGCAATTTCTGGGTCCCCCCCCCCCCCCCATTTCCTTCATGAGGAAATGGGCCACCCGACAAGACCCCCTTTTTATTATTTTATAGTTCTTTTTCAATTTTGGAGTCATTCCTTTACAGACAGCGTGATTATTTCTGTTTGGGCCGCTTTGTGGTACCCTGTCGTTACATTGCCAGTTTGCTCCCAACAGCCTCAGTGGGGCCCAGTGACTGACTAAGCCAGACGGTGGGGGGGAGTCGGCAGAGCTGGTTTGGGGGTGGGGGGTGTGAGGAGAGATCTGAGAGAGAGACAGAGAATGTGGCGGGGGGAAGGGGCATGTATTGGCAGAGGAGGAGGGGGTGTGGAAAGTGAGGAGGTGACAGTGATGGGAGGGGGAAGAATATTGCCATTCGCTCCAAAAGACCATTGAGCAGCAATATTAAAGCAGCCTACACTTGGCCGATGATTCTACTTCACCATGCTTGGCCCTTGCTGCTCCAACCATGCATAGCATAAGATAATTAAAAAATGAGGGCACAAGTAATTATATCCATGAATAGTTACCAATTTGAGGCTAATACTGTAGTTTTGTACATTGATTTTGTATTATTTGCCATACAGTTACCTATTGGTGGCACTAATATTTTAGGATCTGAAATGTGTAAGATCCTGAAGGGTCTTGGCAGGGTGGATGTCGAGAGGATGTTTCCTCTTGTGGGAGAATCTAGTTTCTAGTACTCGGAGCCATGGTCTAAAAATAAAGGGTCACCTTTAGAAGAACTTTTTCTCTGAGGGTTGTGAATCTCTGGAACTTTCTTCTTCAAGGGCGGTGGAAGCAGAGTCTTTAAATATTTCTTAGGCAGAGCTAGATAGATTCTAGATTAAAAAGCGGGTGAAAGGTTGTTGGGGATTGGCAGCAGTGTGGGGTTGAAGTTGCAATTAATCAGCCCTGATCTGATTGAATGATGGAGTGAGGCTGAGTGGCTTACTCCTGCTCACATGATTTAATCTGCTTCCGCCATTTTCAATGTTTCAAAATTAGTCCGTTACTTTACTTGATACTTGCCTCAGTGACCTTCAACCCCCTCAGGTAAAGTCAGAAGTTATTCACCAACTTTTGGAGGTAAAAATGTGTGAAACCTGGATGGCACATGGCGGTTCATTGTGGACAGGGTCTCGCTCTTGTGGATCTTTTGTTTCAAATACACACTCTTTCCCTCCCCACACGAGACTATGAAAGAAGAGGAATTAGCAAAAGAAAAGCTCAGAAATGACGAACTTCAGGGGGCCAAGACGACTCTGGAAAAGAAATTGAACAAACTTACTGAGGACACACGAGTTTGCAAACAGAAATATGAGAAGGTGAGTGGAAAACTCTCTACAACCAAACAGCATTTAAATCTGACAGTTAACCAATAAAGGGTCGATTTTATATTGTTGCTTTTTGTTTTGGCGATTGGCATAACTGGATAAACTAACCATGAAATTATTCAGCTGACCAATTAAATTTAAGGATGTTGGAATTGCTGAATTGTCTACTTTCACCATTTTACTATGCTTGCTGCATTATGGGATGCCCAGAGAAAGGATCACAACTTTTTCCCTTGAGGATCCCTCCCCCTCCTCTAGATTACAAAACTCCCCACCCCACCCCCATAAAATCACGAGAAGCATAGATAGGATGAACACACAGTCTTTTCCCCAGCAAAGGGGAATTGAAAACTCGAGGGTGTAGGTTTAAGGTGAGAGGGGAAAGATTTCAAAGGGACCTGAGGGGCAACGTCTTCACGCTGAGGGCGGTGCGTATATGGACTGAGCTGCCAGAGAAAATGGTTGAGGCAGGTTCAATAACAACATTTAAACAGCATTTGGATAAGTATATGGATGGGAAAGGATTAGAGGGATATGGGCCAAACGCGGGCAATTGGAACTAGCAGGGAGGGCACCATGGTTGGCATTGACTGGTTGGGTCTAAGGGCGTGTTTCCATGCTGTATTGCTCTATGACTTTATGGGACTTATTAGGGAGAGTCAACATGGCTTTGTGCGTGGTAGGTCATGTTTGACCACTCTATTAGAGTTTTTCGAGGAGGTTACCAGGAAAGTGGATGAAGGGAAGGCGGTGGATGTTGTCTACCTGGATTTCAGCAAGGCCTTTGACAAGGTCCCTCATGGGAGGTTAGTTAGGAAGGTTCAGTTGCTAGGTATACATGGGGAGGTAGTAAATTGGATAAGACACTGGCTCAATGGAAGAAGCCAGAGAGTGGTTGTGGAGGATTGCTTCTCTGAGTGGAGGCCTGTGACTAGTGGTGTGCCGCAGGGATCGGTGTTGGGTCCATTGTTGTTTGTCATCTATATCAATGATCTGGATGATAATGTGGTAAATTGGATCAGCAAGTTTGCTGGTGATACAAAGATTGGAGGTGTAGTGGACAGTGAGGAAGGTTTTCAAAGCTTGCAGAGGGATTTGGACCAACTAGAAAAATGGGCTGAAAAATGGCAAATGGAATTTAACGCAGACAAGTGTGAGATATTGCACTTTGGAAGGACAAACCAAAGAAGAACGTACAGGGTAAATGGTAGGACTCTGAAGAGTGCAGTTGAACAGAGGGATCTGGGAATACAGGTACAGAATTCCCTAAAATTGACGTCACAGGTGGATAGGGTCGTGAAGAGTGCCTTTGGTACATTGGCCTTTATAAATCGGAGTATCGAGTATAAAAGTTGGAGTGTTATGGTAAGGTTATATAAGGCATTGGTGAGGCCGAATTTGGAGTATTGTGTACAGTTTTGGTCACCTAGTTACAGGAAGGATGTAAATAAGATTGAAAGAGTGCAGAGAAGGTTCACAAGGATGTTGCCGGGACTTGAGAAGCTGAGTTACAGAGAGAGATTGAATAGGTTGGGACTTTATTCCTTGGAGCGTAGAAGATTGAGGGGAGATTTGATAGAGGTGTATAAGATTTTGATGGGTATAGATAGAGTGAATGCAAGCAGGCTTTTTCCGCTGAGGCTAGGGGAGAAAAAAAACCAGAGGGCATGGGTTAAGGGTGAAAGGAGAAAAGTTTAAAGGGAATATTAGGGGGGGCTTCTTCACGCAGAGAGTGGTGGGAGTGTGGAATGAGCTGCCGGATAAAGTGGTAAATGCGGGGTCACTTTTAACATTTAAGAAAAACTTGGACGGGTTCATGGATGAGAGGGGTGTGGAGGGATATGGTCCAAGTGCAGGTCAGTGGGACTAGGCAAAAAATGGTTCGGCACAGACAAGAAGGGCCAAAAGGCCTGTTTCTGAGCTGTCATTTTCTATGGTTCTATGGGTGGAATTTTACGGGACATTTTCTTTGACTCGAAGAGTTATTTCCTGCATTCAAATGAGTTCTGCAATTAAACAAAAAGCCAGCACAAACACGAGGGCCGATTTGACTCCCCCAGTATTCTGATTCTATGAAAGGTGATCCGTTTTATACAGTCTGAATATAAATGATATCCTTCTTCAAACTGGAATTTTGCCCTCAGTAATTTATGTAAAAATATCATGAATCCATTTACAAAGAGCAGGAGGATATACATTCAATCAAAATGTACAGAAACCCCACCCCAAACTATCAGATATCTCAATGGACCAGAAACATTTGACCCAGAACATTGTCTTTATTTAGTGATTAGGAACATTCTCCGTGCCAGGAACCAAAATCCCCAGCATTACATTGAGACAACTGCCTTCATTTTGAGATTGCTTTTGAGGATTTTAAGTGCCTCACTCTTCTATACTCGGGTGAATACAAGCTAACTTTATGCAAACTGTCTTAATTTAACCCTTTAAACCCTGCATCAATCCAGTGAAGCTGCTTTGTACCCTCTTCCATGCAAATATATCCTTCCTGAAGTTCTCTACTAGCACAGTGGTTAGCACTGCTGCTTCACAGCTCCAGTGACCTGGGTTCGATTCCCGGCTTGGGTCACTGTCTGTGCGGAGTTTGCACATTCTCCTCGTGTCTGCGTGGGTTTCCTCCGGGTGCTCCGGTTTCCTCCTACAGTCCAAAGATGTGCGGGTTAGGTTGATTGGCTGTGCTAAAATTGCCCCTTAGTGTCCTGAAATGCATAGATTAGAGGGATTAGTGGTTAAATATATAGGGATATGGGGTTAGGGCCTGGGTGGGATTGTGGTCGGTGCAGACTCGATGGGCCAAATGGCCTCTTTCTGCACTGTAGGGTTTCTATGATTTCTATGAAAACTGAGCACTGAACTCCAGATGGTATCTGACCAAGTCTCTGAACAACTGGAGAATCGCTTCCCCTCTTTTGTATTCTAGCATTCTGTAAATGAAAACTAACATTCCATTAAGCTTGCGATTGCTTTTTGTACTCATCAACTGGCTTTTAATGATTGTGTATTTGGGCCCCCAAATCTCCCAGCTTCTCTGCTTCCAAATTTCCCACTGATTTATCTTTCTCGAGTCCAAAGCAGGTAGCCTTATAGATGCTCTTGTTGAGCCCCCATTTGCCAACTTCCAATCTGTCAATGTCCCTTTGTAGCTCCCTGTTTCCACTTGCTTCTTCAACTGTCTCTCCCAAAGCGGTCATCTGCAAATTTGTCCATACAGTTCTCTCTTTCTTCATCCAAGTCATTAGTAACCATGGTGGAAAGTTAAAGCCCCAGAACAGATTCCTGGATAACAGCACATGTTACATCCCAGCAATCAGAGAATGTTCCCTCTGACCCTCCTGCTACCATTTTTCTCTTTTTTAGCTTTCTCTAGCTTTTTCTCGCTCTCTTCCCTCCACCCTCAACTTCCCAATCAATTTCTAACTTGAGCCTCCGGTATTGGCTAAGTAGGAATTGGTGTTCTGAATACCTAATAGATGTTTTTTTTACAAATCTGACAAAACACTAAAGATGGAGTCCACATCCCTCAACATGTCCACTCCCTTCTGCATCTTTTAAGGTCATCCTTCAAGCACAGCCCTTCGACCAAGCTTTTGCACCCCCCTCCCCCGCTGATATCTGCTCCTTAGGTTAGGCGTTGGGAAATTTGTCTCTTAATTAAACTGCAGTAATTATTGAATGGGGCTGAGGGTTGACTTGTTGAGAAGCTGATGGTGCGCCTGTGGTCAGCAGGAGTTGACGGAGCTGAGAGAGGCCAAGCAGTTGTTGATTCAGCAGAAGCTGGAGCTTCAAGCTAATGCAGACAGCATGAAGTCGACAGTGGAGCAGGAGAGGAGCAGCCACCAGCTCACCAAGAATAAACTCAATGAGGCACAAGTGGACATGAAGAAACAGTTCGCAGCATTGGAAGCCAAACTGGTTCGTAGCCTGATATAAAATCTGAGGCGTTGGCACTTTCACTGCACAAGTTATTACATGTTTCTTGGTGTACTGCTGCATAATTGCATTTTCAATTAGGAGGGTTTAAACTCATTGGATAAGGGCGGGGCCCCAGAGAGGTGATGCAGAGTGCACAGAAGACGAGGGAGAAGCAAACAGCATCAAAGTGTAGCTCAGATTTCAGAGGGAACGGACAGTGAGAAAACGCAGCCTAAATGTGCAAGTGCTAAAGCTGCTGAAACAGGAACCACACGGGATTATGGTATAGGGGCAACAACAGAGACCCGGACTGAGTAAGGGAAGAATATTCCTGGCTACAAAATATTTAGGAATGATAGAAGATAAAAAAGGTGAGAGGATGGTAGGTGTTGATTGAAGGTATTGTTACAGCACTGGAGAGGAACGACATAGTTAAGAATCCAATAACAGCAGTCAACAGAAGAGCTATTATACTATTGGGTGTATACAGCTTATTTCATTCATTCATTCTGCCCAAAGGCAAATCGTCGACCCATATTCTGCTGATGCTTCAACCTGAGTCACTTTCTTGTCAGTTTTTGTTAGTGGCGGGTTTGCCATTGCTTTCCACCCTCAGGGACAGGTGAGGAGGCCAATCCCATGTCCTACCTCAGCCGGCATTGGAATCGAACCCGCGTTGTTGGCACGCACTAGCTAACTGATCCTGTGCATATAATAGACACCAAATGGTAGCAAGGCTGTGGAGGAGCAAATTACAGAAAGGTGCAAGTAGGGAGAATTATAGAAACCCTACAGTACAGAAAGAGGCCATTCAGCCCATCGAGTCTGCACCGACCACAATCCCACTCAAGCCCTACCCCCATATCTCTACATATTTTACCCACTAATCCCTCTAACCTACGCATCTCAGGACACTAAGGGGCAATTTTTAGCATGGCCAATCAACCTAACTCGCACATCTTTGGATAATGAGAGACTTTATACATCCTGGTACAAGCTGGGATAGTAGCAATGTAAAGGGAATAGGGGGAGGGAGGAGTTCCTGAAATGAGTAAAAGAGAACTTTGCAGTCCAATGGGCAAAGAAACAGAACTGGATCTAGTTCTGGACAGTAAGAAGTCTCACAACACCAGGTTAAAGTCCAACAGGTTTATTTGGTAGCAAATACCATAAGCTTTCGGAGCGCTGCCCCTTCGTCAGATGGAGTGGATATCTGTTCTCCAACAGTGCACAGACACAGAAATCAAGTTACAGAATACTAATTAGAATGCAAATCTCCACATCTCCACATCTAGTTCTGGAGCCAGGGGAGCATGTTAAATGGGGAGCATTTGGAGAATACTGATCACAGTATTATCAGGCTTAGAGGAGTTAAATAAAGGGCAAGGAACAATCAAAAGTCAAGATACTCAACTGGCGGAGGACTCATTTCAGTGAGTTGCGAAGGAATCTGACCCAGCTGGATTGGAATTGAGGATTGTTGGGAAAAACCGTAAATTATCAATGGGAGACTATCAAAGAGGGGATAGTTCCTGGCCACATTCCCAGCGGGGGGGGGGGAAGCAAGGGCTCACTTGCTGAAAATGAGACAGAAAAAGGACGCTTATGATAAAAATAGAAAGTGCTGGAAATACTCAACAGGTTTGGTAGCATCTGTGGAGGGAGAAATAGAGTTAATGTTTCAGTTTGATGACCTTTCAACAGAAAGTGCTGAGGCGCTGTGGAAATGTGACCATTTGGGATTGATCTGTCTACATTGGAATGCAAGTAACATTAACGACTAATAATTTATAGGGGCCAAGACTACATAAGGGGCACTAACTGAACAGTTTTATTCAAGATGTGCAGAGGGGTTTAAATGTTGAAAGGTTTTGCTGTATTGGATCAATGCGATGAAGCTGATGGTCTCTCTCTCTGTCTCGATGCAGCAGGTTGAGCTGAAGGATAAGGAAGGACAAAGTAAACAGCACGAAGAGGCTGTGATCAAACTCAACATGCAGATCACTGCGCTGAATGAAAACATGGCCACGTTGAAGAAAGAGTGGCAGGGGAGTCAGCGGAGGGTCAGTGAGCTGGAGAAGCAGACAGATGATCTCCGTGGGGAGATTGCAGTGTTGGAAGCTACTGTCCAGCACAACCAGGAAGAGAGGAGAGCGCTGTTAGAAAGGTATGTCTGCGTTATTCACTACAACCTCCCTCTGCCTGGCTGGAATCTGATCACAGTCCCTGAGGGACCAGGTCCGTATTCTTGGGCTGGATGCAGCTCAGATTCCAGCCTGACAGAGAGAAACATTTAAAACCCTATTAGTGTCAGTGTCCTAGAATAAGGCACTGAATTCCTGGGCAAAAGAAGCATGGTTTATATTGCTTCGTGCTCTCAGCTGTAGCTCCTTGGATAACAGCCTCGCTCCTTGAGTTCAAAGATTGTGGGTTCAAGATCTATTTCAGAGACTTGACCTTGTATTCAAGGCTGAGAATCCAGTGGGGAACTGAGGGAGTCCTGCATTGTCCAACCTTAAAGGATACCTTAAACTGAGGCAGAACTGGAGACAGTGCTCAGAGTGCGATCTGACCAAACCATCATAGAGTTCCTTTACAACCTTTTCAGGCCAGTACTCCTTTGCTTCATTCACTGGCTGCAGAAACTGAGTGGACTAGCCATAGAAATACTGTGGCTCTGAGAGCAGTTCAGTAGCTGCTGATGCCCCAAAGCCTGTCCGTCATCTACAAGGCACACGTCAGGAGTCTGATGGAATACTGCCCACTCGCCCGGGCTGTTGATTTCTCATGATCTTGATCTCTGTCTCATGTCTGTCTCTCCCCTCCAGCCCCCCACTCATCACCCATGTTTCTCTCCCCCGCCTGTCAGTTTGCCGGTCTATCTCCCCTGTTAGGAATGGGTTATGATGTGGAGATGCCGGCGTTGGACTGGGGTAAACACAGTAAGAAGTTTAACAACACCAGGTTAAAGTCCAACAGGTTTATTTGGTAGCAAAAGGCACACAAGCTTTCGGAGCCCCAAGCCCCTTCTTCAGGTGAGTGGGAATTCTGTTCACAAACAGGGCATATAAAGACACAGACTCAATTTACATGAATAATGGTTGGAATGCGAATACTTACAGCTAATCAAGTCTTTAAGATACAAACAACATGAGTGGAGAGAGCATCAAGACAGGCTAAAAAGATGTGTGTTGTCTCCAGACAAGACAGCCAGTGAAACTCTGCAGGTCCAGGCAAGCTGTGGGGGTTACAAATAGTGTGACATGAACCCAATTAACAGAGCTTCCAATTAAGTCCTAATTTGATGTTAATTATCCAATAGAAGTCACTGATATATAAAGGGGCCACAGGTAGCACTGGGTTGTTGGTGTAGAATTGCATGTGGAGTTGGATCAAAGAAATAAAGGAAGTTTATGAAGAAGCAGAAATCGTGTCTCCTTTACTGAACTACAACCGGGAGGCTGAAATATCCCCTCCATACTGCATGTCTTCCTTTCTCTATCCCCCACCTCTGTCTTTTTTTCTCTCTCATGTGCCCCTCTTCCCTCTGCTGCTCTGTCTGTCTCAGGGTGGCATGGTGGCACAGTGGTTCGCACTGCAGCTTCATAGCGCCAGGGACCTGGCTTCTGTCACTGTGCGGAGTTTGCAAGTCCCTCCCCCCGTGTCTGCATGGGTTTCCTCCGGGTGCTCCGGTTTCCTCCCACAGTCTGAAAGACGTGCTGCTTAGGTGCATTGACCCAAACAGAGTGTGGTGACTAGGGGAATTTCACAGTAACTCCATTGCAGTGTTAATGTAAACCTTACTTGTGACAAATACACTTTTTAAACAATTAACACACATGTTAAAACTTGAAAGCATCTTTCACTTCTCTCTTTTTCATTGATGTCTGCACATTTCTACCTGTCACGTCTGGCCCTCGTTGTGTATGAGATATAGACCAGCCTCTCCCCTGTGGGGAGCAGAGGCAGCACTGAGAGCTGTCAGCATTAGCCCTGCTGATTGGACGTGGAACTGAACAATATTGGAACTCTGTATGGTAAAGCTTTTTCCATAGAATGCGACAGCTGAGAAAGAGGTCGTTCGGCCGTCATGTTTATGTTGTCTCTTTAGCACCGGGTAGTTTATTGATACGACACTTGGGTTTGCCCAGAGTCTCAACTCATCACATCGCAATGAAATATGACGTGGGATGGGTTCTTCACACAATTCTTCATCTGAGCTCGATCACTGGGGCACAAACCAAGTTTCTCACAGAGAAGGCAGGAGGAATATTTGTGCAGTTCTTAAAGGGCCGTGGACATTGCTTAAAGGGGCAGGGAAGCGGAGAAAATGAAATCTAATACACTCTCCATTTGTGATTCAAGTATCTTGGAAAGATAGTTTATTGTTCTCTGTACTTCTACATATTGGATTGTCGCCAATATGGCCGGCAAATGTTTGCCAGACACTTCTTCCATGCGGCTGATGTATTTTAATGAATCAGTGTGTTGTTGAGTCTTGATGGCTTGTTTTAAACTCTTGCCTTTGTCAATTAGGTGCCTCAAGAGTGAAGGAGAAACGGAAAAGCTGCAGGCAAAGGTGGTGGATCTGAGACGGAAACTGGATGATACAACAGCTGCCATGCAGGAGTTGGGACGAGAGAATCAAGCTCTCCAGGTAACCCAGATACACAGTGGGTTCAGGAACAGCAGTGAGTGACACAGATCCCATTGGAACAAATCGGTGCCCCCACCTGCTCCTGACAGTATCCTGAGAGCATGCAGTCATCTCTCCTGGTGTGGCAACCCCTGGGACAGGGAATGGTCCTGGCGCTGATGTCCTAGCGATTCCTGAAACTCCCTAGTGGAAGGAATTGTACTTTACTTTTCAGAAAAGTATAAATGCCGGTACATAGATACAGGTAGACAGGGTGGTGAAGGCAGCATTTGGCACACTTACCTTCATTGGTCAGAGCATTGAGTACAGGAGTTGGGACGCTATGTTACAATTGTACAAGACATTGGTAAGGCCACATTTGGGAATTCGGTTCACCCTGCTATAGGAAGGAGTTACTAAACTGGAAAAGGTGCAAAAAAGATTTAGAAGAATGTGTTTAGTGGTGTTCCTCAGGGATCAGTGCTGGGACCTTTGCTGTTTGTAATATATATAAATTATTTGGAGGAAAATGTAACTGGATTGATTAGTAAGTTTGCGGATGACACAAAGGTTGGTGGATTTGCGGATAGCGATGAGGACCATCAGAGGATACAGCAGGATATAGATCAGTTGGAGACTTGGGCGGAGAGATGGCAGATGGAGTTTAATCCGGACAAATGTGAGGTAATGCATTTTGGAAGGTCTAATACAGATAGGAAATATACAGTAAATGGCAGAACCCTTAAGAGTATTGATAGGCAAAGGGATCTGGGTGTACAGGTACACAGGTCACTGAAAGTGGCAATGCAGATGGAGAAGGTAGTCAAGAACATAGAACATAGAACATTACAGCGCAGAACAGGCCCTTCGGCCCACGATGTTGCACCGACCAGTTAAAAAAAAACTGTGACCCTCCAACCTAAACCAATTTCTTTTCGTCCATGAACCTATCTACGGATCTCTTAAACGCCCCCAAACTAGGCGCATTTACTACTGATGCTGGCAGGGCATTCCAATCCCTCACCACCCTCTGGGTAAAGAACCTAACCCTGACATCGGTTCTATAACTACCCCCCCTCAATTTAAAGCCATGCCCCCTCGTGCTGGATTTCTCCATCAGAGGAAAAAGGCTATCACTATCCACCCTATCTAAACCTCTAATCATCTTATATGTTTCAATAAGATCCCCTCTTAGCCGCCGCCTTTCCAGCGAAAACAATCCCAAATCCCTCAGCCTCTCCTCATAGGATCTCCCCTCCATACCAGGCAACATCCTGGTAAACCTCCTCTGCACCCTCTCCAAAGCCTCCACATCCTTCCTGTAATGTGGGGACCAGAACTGCACACAGTACTCCAAGTGCGGCCGCACCAGAGTTGTGTACAGTTGCAACATAACGCTACGACTCCTAAATTCAATCCCCCTACCAATAAACGCCAAGACACCATATGCCTTCTTAACAACCTTATCTACTTGATTCCCAACTTTCAGGGATCTATGCACACATACACCTAGATCCCTCTGCTCCTCCACACTATTCAAAGTCCTCCCGTTAGCCCTATACTCAACACAACTGTTATTCCTACCAAAGTGAATTACCTCACACTTCTCCGCATTAAACTCCATCCGCCACCTCTCGGCCCAACTTTGCAACCTGTCTAAGTCTTCCTGCAGACTACGACACCCTTCCTCACTGTCTACCACACCACCGACTTTGGTGTCATCAGCAAATTTGCTAATCCACCCAACTATACCCTCATCCAGATCATTAATAAATATTACAAACAGCAGTGGCCCCAAAACAGATCCCTGAGGTACACCACTTGTAACCGCACTCCATGATGAATATTTACTATCAACCACCACCCTCTGTTTCCTATCCGCTAGCCAATTCCTGATCCAATTTCCTAGATCACCCCCAATCCCATACATCTGCATTTTCTGCAGAAGCCTACCATGGTGAACCTTATCAAACGCCTTACTAAAATCCATATATACCACGTCCACTGCCTTGCCCCCATCCACCTCCTTGGTCACTTTCTCAAAAAACTCAATAAGGTTAGTAAGGCACGACCTACCTGCCACAAAACCATGCTGACTATCACCTATCAATTCATTACTCTCCAAATAACTATAAATCCTATCCCTTATAATTTTTTCCAACATCTTGCCGACAACAGAAGTGAGACTCACCGGTCTATAATTCCCGGGGAAGTCTCTGTTCCCCTTCTTAAACAATGGGACAACATTCGCTAACCTCCAATCTTCTGGTACTATACCAGAGGCCAACGACGACCTGAAGATCAGAGCCAGAGGCGCTGCAATCACTTCTCTTGCCTCCCAGAGAATCCTTGGATAAATCCCATCCGGACCAGGGGATTTATCTACACAGCATGCTTGCCTTCATTGGCCGAGGTATTGAGTTTAAAAATTGGCAAGTCATGTTGCAGTTTTATAGAACCTTAGTTAGGCCACACTTGGAATAGAGTGTTCAATTCTGGTCGCCACACTACCAGAAGGATGTGGAGGCTTTGGAGAGGGTACAGAAAAGATTTACCAGAATGTTGCCTGGTATGGAGGGCATTAGCTATGAGGAGAGGTTGGAGAAACTTGGTTTGTTCTCACTGGAGCGACGGAGGTTGAGGGGAGACCTGATAGAAGTTTACAAGATTATGAGAGGCATGGACAAAGTGGATAGTCAGAAGCTTTTTCCCAGGAAGAATCATTTACTAGGGGGCATAGGTTTAAGGTGCGAGGGGCAAGGTTTAAAGGAGATGTACGAGGCAGATTTTTTACAGAGTAGTGGGTGCCTGGAACTCGTTGCCGGGGGAGGTAGTGGAAGCAGACACGGTAGTGACTTTTAAGGGGCGTCGTGACAAATACATGAATAGGAGGGGGCCGAGTGTAGGGTAACAAAGTTTGCGGATGACCCAAGGATGAGTGGGAAAGCAAATTGCGTGGAGGACACAGAGTCTGCAGAGAGATTTGGATAGGCTAAGTGAGTGGGCAAGGACCTGGCAGATGGAGTATAACGTTGGTAAGTGTGAGGTTATCCACTTTGGAAGGAATAATAGTAAAATGGACTATTATTTAAACTGTGAAAAATTACAACATGCTACTGTGCAGAGGGACCTGGAGGTCCTTGTGCATGAATCACAAAAACTCAGTTTGCAGGTGCAGCAGGTAATCAAGAAGGCAAATGGAATATTGGCCTTTATCGCGAGAGGGATGGAGTATAAAAGCAGGGAGGTCATGCTGCAACTGTACAGGGTACTGGTGAGGCAGCATCTAGAGTACTGTGTACAATTTTGGTCCCCTTATTTAAGAAAGGATATATTAGCTTTGGAGGGGGTACAGAGAAGGTTCACCAGGTTGATTCCGGAGATGAGGGGGGTTAGCTTATGAGGAGAGATTGAGTAGACTGGGCCTGTACTCATTGGAGTTCAGAAGGTTGAGGGGAGATCTTATAGAGACATATAAGATCATGAAGGGGCTAGACAGGGTAGAAACAGCGAGGTTATTTCCACTCACAATGGAAACAAGATCCAGGGGGCATAGCCTCAAAATACGGGGGAGTCAATTTAGAACAGACTTGAGGAGGAACTTCTTCTCCCAGAGGGTAGTGAATTTTAGGAATTCTGTGCCCAATGAAGCAGTAGAGGCTACCTCGTTAAATGTGTTTAAGTCACAGATAGATTTCTAACCATTAAGGGAATTAAGGGTTATGGGGAACGGGCGGGTAAGTGGAACTGAACCCACTATCAGATCAACCATGATCTTATTGAATGGCGGGCAGGTTTGAGGGGCTAGATGGCCTACTCCTGCTCCTATTTCTTATGTTCTTATGAATAAAGGGATATGGTCGCTGGAAGGGTAGGGGGTTTTAGTTAAGTCGGGCAGCATGGTCGGTGCAGGCTTGGAGGGCCGAAGGGCCTGTTCCGTGCTGTAATTTTCTTTGTTCATAGAATCATAGAAACCCTACAGTACAGAAAGAGGCCATTCGGCCCATCGAGTCTGCACCGACCGCAATCCCACCCAGGCCCTACCCCCATATCCCTACATATTTTACCCGCTAATCCCTCTAATCTACGCATCCCAGGACACTAAGGGGCAATTTTAGCATGGCCAATCAACCTAACCCGTACATCTTTGGACTGTGGGAGGAAACCGGAGCACCCGGAGGAAACCCACGCAGACACGAGGAGAATGTGCAAACTCCACACAGACAGTGACCCAAGCCGGGAATCGAACCCAGGTCCCTGGAGCTGTGAAGCAGCAGTGCTAACCACTGTGCTACCGTGCCACCCACACAGTAGCACAGTGGTTAGCACTGCTGATCTTTGTTCTTTGTAAGAATGTTACCGGACTAAAAGGTTTGAATTATAAGGAGAGGCTGGATAGGCTGCACCCTTTTTCCCTGGAGCGTAGTAGGATGAGGGGTGACCTTGTGGAGGTTTATAAAATCATGATGGGCATAGATACGGTGAATAGCCAAGGTCTTTCCCCACAGGGTAGGGGAGTCCAAAAATAGAGGGCATGGGTTTAAAGTGAGAGGGGAAAGATTTAAAAGGACCTGAGGGGCAACTTTTTCACACACAGGGTGGTGCATATATACCAGAGGAGGTGGTAGAGGCGGCTACAATTACAACATGTAAAAGACGTTTGGACAGGTACATGGGTGGGAATGGTTTAGAGAGATATGGGACTAGTTCAGTTTAGGAAAACTGGTCGGTATGGATGAATTGGGCTGAAGGGCCTGTTTCCGTGCTGTATATCTCTCTGACTCCATAAGAGCCACTTTGGACCTCAGCACCTACTTCAAACTAAATAGGTTTAGTGTTGGTGCAAAGTGTGAACCGCTTCACAGCAATATTAAACTCCCAATTGGCCAGCCTTTGGCTTTTCATTCACGATATTGTTTCCGTGATTAGTTGATTGGTAGTACAGAACCTGAATATTTCTGAAACAGGAGACATGCAGTCAAAGCTTTTCATCTTGCACTCATCAGGACTGATGCAAGAATACCAAATTTCAAAGGGAGCAGCAATTTATACTGCATGAAAAAATGGGTGCTGATTGGTTGGCAAGTGGATTCTGGTGCAGGCATTGCCATGGATGCACCAGTTGTCCCCCAAGCCTTTGTTTAACCAAAAAAAAGGGCAATGCCTGGATATATTCTTCCTGTTTGCAGAGTACACGGCCCTGTCTGAGTGTAAGTGAGCCGCATTGCAAGGGCTGTATGGTGGCACAAGATGCTAACATGTTAATGACCAGAATTATTTCAAAGAATTATCAGAACCCTATTGCATCAATAATAATGACTCTGTTACATTAAAACCTTAGCCAATTGTGTCAACAATCATGATTGCGGCATGGTAGCATAGTGGTTAGCACTGCTGTTTCACAGTGCCAGGGACCCGGATTCGATTCCCAGTTTGGGTCACTGTCCGTGCGGAGTTGGCACGTTCTCCCCATGTCTCTGTGGGTTTCCTCCAGGTGCTCCAGTTTCCTCCCACAGTCCCAAAGATGTGTGGGTTAAATTGACCTTGGTGTCAATGTGTGGGGTTATGGGGATAGGGCCTGGTGGGATTGTGGTCGGTGCAGACTCGATGGGCTGAGTGGCCTCCTTCTGCACTATAGGCATTCTATGATTTAATGACAGTTAACGTTCGAGTCCGATATGAGTCTTGTTCAGAATTGAAGAGAGGCAGCAATGTGATGAGTCTTGTGCTGTTTACAAACTGGGGAGAGGTCAGGTGGAGCAAAAAGGGAAGGTCAGGCTGTGGAAATGGAATTACACAGAGGGTGAGAATAGTGGTCGTATAGGCAGAAACATTGGTCCAAATGTGTTACTAGCAGGATAAAGGTCAGCACTGTCTGAAAGCAAAACATGAGAACAAGATATGAATTGGCACTTGGGGAGAAAAATACAAAACGGAGGACAGAGTTCATGATCTGAAGTTGTTGAACTCGGTGTTGAGTTGAGAAGGCTGGAAAGTGCCTGATCAGGAGACGCGCTGCTGCTCCTCCAGTTTGTGTTGGGCTTCGGTGGAACATTGCAGCAGGCCGAGGACACTAATGTGAGCAAGGTGGTGAATCGAAATGGCAGAGACTGGAAGGTCAGGATCCCGCTCGCAGACTGAGTGAAGATGTTCCACAAAGCAATCACCCCATCTGCGTTCAGTCTCCCCATTGCGAGCAGCCAGTACAGTCGGCTAAACTGAAAGAAGTGCAAGTGAATTCACCTGGAGGATGTGTTTGGGGCTTTGGGCAGGGAGAAGAGACAAGGTTATGGGGCAGGTGTTGCACCCAGTGCAGAATTACATGGGAAGGTGCCGTGGGAAGGGGATGAGATGTTGGGTTGGTAGAGGAGTTCACCAGGGTGTGTCAGAGGGAGCGGTCCCTTGACGGGAGGTGAGGGAAAGATGTGTTGAATGTTGGCATCATGCTGGGGTAGTGGAGGTGATGGAGGCTGATTGTTTGAATACAGATGATGGTGGGGGTGGAAAATGAGGACAAGGGGTCCGGATCATGGTTCTGAAAGAGGTGGGGTAAGGGATGAGGATAGAATTATGGGAAATGGGGTGGATAGGCTCGAGGGCTGGGGAAAGGGTGACACGCTGGAAATGTTGTTGCGAAAGGTAACGTCATCAGAACAGAGGAGATGGGAGGAATTGAGAGAATGGAATTGAAGCAGGGTATGAGGAGATAGATTTGAGTTAACTATGGGTGGCAGTGGGCTTGTAATGAATATTGGTAACCTGTCTACCCCAGAAATAAAACTCCCAAGTTATTAACTCACTCGAGCCCAGTAAGCTTCCTGCAGTTTGAGCAGTGGAGACCAGCCTGAGTGTTGTTGGATGAGGAGGAAGAGACAGTCAGCTTGCTTGCAGTCACCATCAGCAGATAGTGGGACAGTCCCAGCTCCCAGTGACGGGGCGAACTCTGAGAGCTGTTGCCCAGCCTGTCTGGCCAACCACTTGATAACCAGCACTGCCGCAAACAAATGGCCGCAACCACTAAAACCAGGAAGCAAGCTGACATAAACTAGCCGCAAAGCACATTGCTGTGAGAAATGGTAACTGAGGGGAATGTGCTTCATTATCTGTATAGACAGATATACAGTAAGGTTTATATAGTAAGCAATGTCTGCATCGCTATGAAGAAAACAAAATGATGGTGTCCTTTTTGCTTTGCTAGATTAAACACACACAAGCACTGAATAGGAAATGGACTGAGGATACTGACGTGATGAATTGTATGGCCTGTGGAAAAGGATTTTCAGTCACTGTAAGAAAGGTATGTACTCCCACTTTTGTCTTATAATCAATTGCCCCATGAAATGCCCCCACACTCTATTTGCTCTCGCTATGGTTTCATAGCTTTGCTTATATACCTTTAGAGATCTACTGTCTCAAATACTCAGACCTCTCTCTTTCTCCACTTTTGCTAATGCCTTTCCCTGTAGGGTCATAGAATACCTACAGTGCAGAAGGAGGCCATTCAGCCCTTCAAGCCTGCACCGACAATAATCCCACTCAGGCCCCCTATCCCTGTAACCCATATACTTACCCTGTTAGCCCCCCGACACCAAGAGGCAATTTTAGCATGGCCAATCCACCTAACCCACACATTTTTGGACTGTGGGAGGAAACCGGAGCACCCGGAGGAAACCCACGCAGACACGAGGAGAATGTGCAAACTCCACACAGATAGTGACTGAGGCCGGAATTGAACCTGGGACCCTGGTGCTGTGAGGCAGCAGTGCTAACCACTGTGCCACCGTGCCGCCCTTTGAATGTTGAGCACTCGCCTTGCCCCACATATACAATACTGAACATGTCCAAGTTAAACATGGTTTGTCTGGATCTCACTCTCCCCTGTGTATTGCCCAAGCTCAGTGGATAGCGCCATGAGATTCCGGGTTCAAGTCACACTCCTGTCTGAGTGCAAACATGATGTGGAGATGTCGGCGTTGGACTGGGGTAAACACAGTAAGAGTTTTAACAACACCAGGTTAAAGTCCAACAGGTTTATTTGGTAGCAAATACCATTAGCTTTCGGAGCGCTACTCCTTCATCAGATGGAGTGGAAATCTGCTCTCAAACAGGGCACAGAGACACAAAATCAAGTTACAGAATACTGATTAGAATGCGAATCCCTACAGCCAACCAAATCTTAAAGATAAACACCCAGGCAGACACCCAGTGCCATACTGAGGGAGTGCCACACTGCTGAAGGTGCCATCTTCAGGAATAAGAGGTTAAACTGAGGCTCAGATGGATGTAAAAGATCCCATACCATAATTCAGAGAAGAGCAGGGGATTCTCCCCAATGTCCTGGCCAATATTTATCCTCAATCAACATCACAAAGAGAGAGAATCTGCTCAGTGTCACATTGCTGAGCGGGGGAACTTTCTGTTCGCCACGTTTCCTATGTTACAATAATAGCTATACTTCAAAAAAAAAACCCTTCACTCTCCGTAAAGTGCAGTTACTAAATGGTAGTCATGAAAAGCGCTAGATAAATGCAAGTCTTTCTTTCACGTTAAGATTTGCCTGAGGGGCTAGCACATCATCTATATTTCTGAAACTGAGATAAATCTAAGTATTATCAGCAGATTGCAAATCCTGTCCCAAGCATCTACACCCAATAGTAAAGAGCTTTGACCCAATGTCCCAGCAGTTTTCAAATGGATCCAAATCTGTGTATAGTTACCTTCCGCCTACATCCTACCGACCAGTTCTCCAGCCCGCTTGCTACGTGACCACTTCTACCAGAGGTGGGCTTGCCTCCAACAGCCTAATGCTAAAAGTTCCGGTATGATTTATGTGCAAGTTCAGTTAACAGTCCAATTCTTGACCTTTGCAGCATCACTGTAGGAACTGTGGAAACATTTTCTGTGCTGAATGTTCCGCGCGGAATGCCTTAACCCCCTCGTCGAAGAAGCCGGTGCGAGTTTGCAACATTTGTTTCGATGAGCTGCAAGGCTGAGTTGTACCAGTCCTGTGCCTGCGACTGGGAACCTCTTGTATCCTTCTTGTATTCACGCACTGGTTTTGTATTTTATAAGGAGACTGTATGTGGGAAGTGTAATAAACCCTGGCCACTGTCATTAGTTACTGTCAGCGGGAACCATGGTGCTTTAGCCAGCAGCCCATTCCCAACCTCTGCACTGGCCGAAGTTCTTGATTCGGCTTCAGACTAATTGGGCATCTGAGGGGATCCCTCGCCTGCCTCAAGAACCCGCCCAGTTTTAACCTGCTGGTGGAAACTGGGCGGACTCGGTCATCGGCAGCCAATCCTCACCAAAAGGTGAAAGTTTCCTTCTAAATTCTGTGAATTCCTTCACTGGAGTGAAGATCACCCCAAACTGAAATCCCAAAAAAGAGCTCTAGGGGGCGAGTTCTTCACTCCAGTCAGGTATTCCTGAGACGAAACATCTCAAACATTTGGGTAAAGTTTTGAGTGAAGCACTTTGATTCTGTATTCCCCGAACTCCCATTAAATTCCTTTGGAAAATGCAATGGTGAGAAGCTTTCTCCTAGAATGAAGGCTAATACTTTAATTGATAATTTCTAATAACATCTCCATCCTGCACCGCTTCTTTTAAGCTGCTTGTTTTTGTCACGCTATTGGGGTTTTCCATGGTTAATGATCCTCCTGTTTGCATCATCTATTTTCTCCTTCTGCTGGTCTGCAAATAGCCAGACAGTGCCGTGGATTAGAGTTAAGATGATAGTGGGGGTGAGTGAGCGGGGGTAGACCCTGTACTTCACACTGTTCATCTGAATTTGTCTCTGAGAATTGTCCTGAGTAATTGCTCCCCCTCCTGCCTGGATTGTGGCAGCTTGAAGAGCATCCTGTACATGGCTGTTGCTCAACTGGTTGGGGCTGGCTGGTGCCTCCAACCTCTGGTGGAACAAAACCTGAAGATGTTTTCCCCTAGTCGCCAGCCCCTGGCACAGCAAGCTTCACATTGGCTGCCCGCGCTGTGGGTTAGGATATGTGCGGGAATGACCTGCCCCCTCCCCCCACCCCACCCCACCCCCCTCCCCCCCACCCCCCTCCATCCTTGCTGCAACTCCCCACTTCTTCACGGCACTGCCGACATTGGAAATCCACTGTATAGATTCCCTGTGTGTCGACTGGACTCTACAAATCACTCTGAAATCCAGAATGTGCTGCTTTGTCCAGACTTCTCCTTGCTAGTTATTGTCACTTTACTGAGCACTGGGCAGGGTGAATGCTGAAATGTTCGAACACTCGGCCAGATGCTGCCTGCTTTCTATTTTCCTGTATGGATTAACTGTGGCCTACATACACAAATTAATCCAATGATATATTTTACTAATATATGCACCCCCTCCCACCCCATATGCACACTAGACCAGGGAGGGTCATTTCACTAGGATCCAATCTGTCCATGTGGCCAAAATAATTCATGTGCTAAATTCACCTGCCCGTTGTACAGGGATAGTGCGGGTGACAGTGTCACGTCTGAGCTTGCTGTACACAGTTCCAATGCTACAGGCATTGTCTGCTTCAGTTAGCTGACTCCTCCATTGGAAAACTCTAATGTGAGCAGTGGGGGTGAGCTCGAAAGGTTTGTTGTGTCTATCACACTGATGGTGTAGAGCAAGGAGCTGATGTTCTTGCGGCTGGTGGTGCCTGCATGAAAAATCAGTGACGGGAACTAGTTGCTTTCATGCTTATTGTTTAAAACAAAAATGATGTGAATAATAGAAAATTGTGTACAAAAATTGTATTAACTTCGGTATTATCATGTGAACCCGTGTATAGATATCCAGAGGTTTAATCCTCGATATTGAATGAAGATTATGTGTTCTGTTTATAGCAAAAATGTTAATTTGGACAGTGATGCAACTTCCACAATTAAATTTTTGTTTAGTAAAACAGCTTTCCTAGTCGTTTTTTTAAAGTTGTGAACTGCCATTCGAAAGATGTTCTTTATCAATGTGCTGCCTTTAATGTTCATAGTGTGTACTGTTTTTATTTTACTTATTTTCCTGAGGGCATTTAAGAGTCAACCACACTGTTGTAGATCTGGAGTCACATGTAGGCCAGACCGGGTAAAGATGGCAGATTTCCTTCACTATAGGACGTTAGTGAGCCAGATGGGTTTTTATGACAATCAACAATGGTTTCATGGACATTGTCAGACTTATCAATTCCAGATTTTTATTGACTTCAAATTTCACCAGCTGCTGAGGTGGGATTTGAACCTGGGTCCCCAGAGCATTACTCTGGGTCTCTGGATTACTATTATCTGTGAAGTTTCTGGAGGTAATACCAAATCAAATATAGTTCTCAACATTCTCTTTAAGAATAGCAATGCAGGTGAACTTTGGGTAGTCGCATGAGTAGTGTTTCAAAAGATGCCAAAAAGCTATTCCCACAACGTGATAGCGAATCTTGCTCTCGAAGCTTTTAAAGAATGTTTCAAGGATTGTACAAGTCTTTCAGCTAATCCATTGGTTGATGGATATAAGGTGCAGATTTTACCACCTTTGAGATAATCCTCAAACTCCTTTGAAGTAAACTGTGAACTATTATCACTAACAATCTGTTCTGGTTTACCAAATCTTGCAAAAATTCATCGCTTGTTTCAATGGTTTGTTTAGTTGTAGTAGATCTCATCATAACTTCTGGCCACTTAGAATGTGCATCAGTTATAACTAAGGACACGTAACCCTCAAATGGACCAGCAAAATCTACATGAAATGATTGCCATGGCAATTTAGGTCACTCCCAAGTGTGTAAAGGAGGCAACGGCGTATTTCTTATTCATGAGTTTAAAAAAAAGGGCGGCATGGACAAGTTGGGTCGAAGGGCCTGTTTCCATGCTGTAAACCTCTATGACTCTATGCACAGGATAGACACTGTCCCACTTTTTCTTCAATCTAAGCAGTAGAGGGCTTACACTTTGTGTAAGTTATAGCAGGACTATAGCCTTCCTGCTCAGCCTGGCTTGAGATCGAGAAACCTGCTGCTTTTTTCACACAAACACAGGAGGAGATGTTTGCCTTGACTGCTGCCTCTCTCTCCTACTCACCTCAATAACTTCAGATCACTGTTACCCCGCTCTGGGGACTCGTCCAATGGAGTCTGATGTTGCTCTGCATTGCCTGCTGATAGGCTTGCTGAGCCTATCAGTGAATGCAGAGTTATCAGGCTCTGATTGGTACCCAAGAATTGCCCAAAGATACCGGCCGACACGGGGCTCCCCCATTCGCTGGGGCCCTGCGTCTAGGCACAGTGTGTTTCATTGTAAATCCACCTCTGAATCTGAGCATCCAGACCCAACTACCAAAAATAACGACGTGCTAATTCCTTCATCCAGACTGTACTAGAATGTCCTTCATGTAGTTGTTCAGGAACGCTTCCACGCAGACTAGGAGGAATGATCACTCAGATTCCCCATAATAGACACCAACATGGACGGTTAGTTCAAGCTTTCTTAACACATGGTTTCAAATCAGGATGCGGACGCTGCGTTCCAACTATTATTCCTTTCAATACCATCAGCTCCCCCCGTCACGGGATCGTTTTTGGTTTGTGTCTCAACTTGAAAAACAGTCACAGGCAAATGATCCAGTAGCGAAAAGTGAAGAATATCAGCAAAATTAATTAGCGGCATCTGCTCAATAGGTAGCGGTAAATGTGATAATGCATCAGCATGGTGCTCTGACTGACAATACTTTATATCATAGGAGCGTGCAGATGAGATCAGTGACCATCTTTGCAATTGGCTAGCTGCTAATGACAGTATGCCTTTATAAGGCCCAGAAATCCTAGTCAAGGATTAATGATCAGTCAGTAATGTGAAATGATCCTCCTCTGGCTCATCATTAAGACCTGCTGCTTGCCGGGCCCCTGCCATACTGGCACTGCCACTAATGTCCAGCCGTGTTTTACACTAGCCAGCTGGAAATCGCTTCGTTCCAATACACGCGGGTGGAGGCAGATAACTCGTCACTTCCAGGTCCACCAATCACACACACCCGACAAGTGTCAAATTCACGCCCCGGGTCTGTACACTCTAAAGCAGTGAAAGGTGACCAATAGGGTGAAAGGACTGAATTTCACCATTATTGATCAATTATTGCAGGTCAAAGGAGATGATTTTAAATTGCACAAGTGAAGGACTAAACACAATATTAGGGCTTCTTATTCCAGAGAGTATCAAGCCTCAGGATTGGTTTGCTAGTAAGTGTGGTGGGTGCTGACTTCCTGTCTGCCTTCTAGAGGAAGATGGATTGGTTCTTGTCTGGTACAGGGATCATGTTTATATAAAGAAGCTGGGTTAACGCTGAATGAATGGTCAATATGAACTCCTCGGTAAGTTTCAGTGACTAAGGCGGCTGAGCAGGAATTTTCTAGAGGTTTTTTATCAGACCTGGGTTTTCCGGAAGCCTCTTCGGGATAGTACCATAAGACATAGGAGCAGAATTAGGCCACTCGGCCCATCGAGTCTGCTCTGCATTCAATCATGGCTGATATTTTTCACATCCCCATTCTCCTGCCTTTTCCCCATAACGCCTGATCCCCTCATTAATCAAGAATCTATCTATCTCTGTCTTAAAGACACTCAATGACCTGGCCTCCACAGCCTTCTGAGGCAGAGTTCCACAGATTCACCACTCTCTGGTTGAAGAAATTCCTCCTCATCTCTGTTTTAAAGGATCATCCCTTTAGACTCTGGTTCTAGTTTTTCCTACCAGTGGAAACATCCTCTCCACGTCCACTCTATCCAGGCCTCGCAGTAACCTGTAGGTTTCAATCAGATCCCCCCCTCATCCTTCTAAATTCCAACGAGTACAGACCCAGAGTCTTCAATCGTTCCTCATACGACAAGCTCTTCATTCCAGGGATCATTCTTGCGAACCTTGTCTGGACCCTTTCCAAGGCCAACACATCCTTCCTTAGATATGGAGCCCAGAACTGCTCACAATACTCCAAGTGGGGACTGACCAGAGCCTTATACAGCCTCAGAAGTACATCCCTGCTCTTGTATTCTAGCCCTCTCAACATGGCTGCTAACATTGCATTTGCCTTCCTAACTGCTGACTGACCTGCACTTTAACTTTAAGAGAATCTTGAACAAGGACTCCCAAGTCCCTTTTGTGTTTCTGATTTCCTAAGCATTTCCCATTTAGAAAATAGTCTACGCCTCCATTCCTCCTTCCAAAGTGCATAACCTCACACTTTTCCACATTGTATTCCATCTGCCACTTCTTTGCCCACTCTCCTAACCTGTCCCAAGTTCTTCTGCAGCCCCCCTGCTCCCTTAATACTACCTGTCCCTCTACATCTGGAAACTTAGCAACAGTGCCTTCAGTTCCTTCTTCCAACTCGTTAATGTATATTGTGAAAGGTTGTGATCTCAGAACTGACCCTTGAGGCACACCACTAGTCACTGGCTGCCATCCTGAAAGAGACCCCTTTATCCCACACTCTGCCTTCTGCCAGTCAGCCAATCCTCTATCCATGCCAGGATCTTACCCTTAACACCATGGGCTTATTTAACAGCCTCCTATGCGGCACTTTGTCAAAGGGCCTTTGGAAATCTAAATAAATCACGTCCACTGGTTCTCCTTTATCTAACTTCCTTGTTACCTCCTCAAAGAACTCTAACAGATTTGTCAGACATGACCTCCCCTTGACAAAGCCGTGCTGACTCAGTCCTATTTTGTCATGCACTTCCAAGTACTCGGTGATCTCACCTTTAATAATCTTGCCAATGACTGAAGTCAAGCTAACTGGCCTATAATTTTCCATCTGCTGCCTCCCTCTCTTAAACAGCGGTGTTACATTCGCTATTTTCCAGTCCTCTGGGACCCTCCCTGCCTCCAGTGATTCCTGAAAGATCACCACCAATGCCTCCACAATTTCCTCAGCTATCTCTGTTAGAACCCTGGGGTGTAGTCCATCCGGTCCAGGTGATTTATCCACCTTTAGCCCTTTCAGTTTCCCCAGAACCTTCTCTTTAGTGATGGTCACTACACTCACCTGTGCCCCTGACCTTCCTGGAACTCTGGCATCCCACTGGTATCTTCCACCATGAAGACTGATGCAAAGTAACTATTCAGTTCCTCTGCCATTACTTGTGTCCTATTATTATTTCTCCAGCCTCATTTTCCAGTGGTCCAATGGCTATTATTGCCTTTCTCTTACCTTTTATATATTGAAAAAAAACTCTTCCTATCTTCCTAGTACATGTCTGTGAGAGGCAGTGAGTGTCTAGTTGTGATGTTCCAGCTGTTGTGAGTATAGGGCGACCTGGATGGACCAGTTAGTCTTTCCCTGCCCCTCATTGTGTTATGTTACTCTACAGTTTGACTCAGTGCTCTGGGTTGGGAGTCTAGCTGGAGCCAATTTAGAGGCAAATTATTGTGGCGTTCACATGGATTTCACGTTTGGAGCAATTGGAGTTGGCAGTTGGATGTCTATAAACTTGTTGATTTATAGGCGGCAATAGTTATCATTTAGAAAATGCAATTTAGTTTTGTGTTGCAGCTGTAGAGTCATTATTGCACAGAAGGAGATCATTTGCTCCATCTGGTCTATGCCAGTTCAGTAGAACAATGCAGTCAATCCCATTCTCCTCTTCTATCCTGTAGCTGTGGAGGTTTATTTCTCCGCTTGTCTGTCCAATTTTTCTCTAACAATCATTGATTGCTTCCACATCCACCACCCTCATTGGCAGCAAGTTCCACATCGGTACCACTCGCTGTGAATAACGTTTCCCACCTCACTCTCTCTGCATCTTTTGTCCAAAACTTTAAATCTTGGTGTTCCAGTCCTTGTACCATCAGTTAATGGGAATAATTTTACCTATCTTACTTAAACCTATCATTATCTGGGCACCTCCATCAAACCTTCATCCAATCTCCTTCCATCCAAGGAGATCAACCCCAGTTTCTCCAACCCAACATTGGAACTAAAATTCCCCCAACCCTGGATCCGTTCTGGTAAATCTCCTCTGCAACCTCTCAAGTCTCTTAAATATTTCTCATAGTGTGGTGACCAGAACTGGATGCAATTCTCTAATTGGAGTCTAACCAGAGCTTTATAAAGGTTCAGTGCCTATGATTCTAATGTCTAGAATCCAGATGCTTTGCTGACCTCTGTCCCCATTGGACTTGCCACTTTTAAAGATCTTTGCACCTGGTCCTTCAGTTCCTGTACACTCTAAAACTGGGCCATATGCCTCTTGTCTCCTCTGCCAAAATGCATCACCTCACACTATATGAACAATTATGAGTGAGCTAATGGTTACACTCAGAACTTCAGATAATCAGTCCACGCACAGAGACAGACACACACAGACAGATACACACACACACTTTTGTCTACAAAGAATGATTGGGGAACCTGTCGTTTTCCCCCTTGCTTTTCCATGGCAACAACTCAGCCAAACAGAATCAACTTGCCAACCAGTCAACACCTTTTCCTGCTGTGGCACAAATTGTTTGAAATTTGGCACTCCTGTGTTTATCCTGATGACTGAAAGATGAAAAGTTTTGGCAAAATAGAATCACAGAATCGTTGCAGCAAAGGAGGTGGCCATTCAGCCCATCATGTCAGTGCGAGCTCCCAGAACGAGCAATGCACCAAGTCCCATTCTCCTACCTTCTCCCTTTTCAGATATTAATCCAATTCCCATTTGGACACCTCGATCGCACCTGCCTCCACTAGATTCAGGCACACACTCCAGATCTTAACCACTCACCACGTGAAGATGTTTCTCCCCATTTCCTTTCAGCAATTTTCAATTACTATACTGCCATAGCTCTGTATTAAATTCCATCCATCATTTTTCTATCCATTCTACTAGTCTATTTATGTCTTGTTGCAATCAATCATCCTCACCTTTTGCCACACCTCCAGCAGCAAATTTAGAAATTTTACTCTGTCCTAATATTCAAATCATTTATATGGAGTAAACTAAGCAATGGTTCCAGCACTGACCCAGTAGGAACACCACTGTCCACCATCCTGCAGTCGGAAAAATACTCTTTCACCCAGTGCTCTTGCTGAATATTAAAATACACACTTTGTTACAATACTTTTTATTAGAAAGCAGAATGATTTTTAAGTTGAATAGAGGAGGTAGATTTCTTCAAAGTGCGCTGGCCCAACAATGAGTTGAGATTCTGGTTGGCCTAGTTAGACTGGGAGCGGTGTTTTTCCAAGCTTAACAGATGTTTCGGGAAGTTAGATTTCAGATGATTCATTCACCGGTAATCTCTTCAGGGAAGATTGTGATGGGTCGAAAATGTTCCTGTGGGCAGTCGCTGCAGCCTCGATGTGTGATATCCACGTTTTCTGAAAGAAAAGATGCCTTGTCACCGTGCTGCTTCACATTACTGATTCATTCTCGGCAACATTAGAAAGCCATGTTCTTTCGCAAAGCTGAATAAATATCTTGCTCCATTGGTTTAGAATCCATAGAATCCGTACAGTGCAGGAGATGGCCAGTCGACTCTCCTAGAGAACATCTTACCCATGACCACCACCCACCTTGCCCCACCCTATCCCCATAACCCTGCACAATTACTATGACTAGTCCGCCTAACCTGCACATCTTTTGACACTAAGGGACAATTTAGCATGGCCAATCGCCTAACTGCTGGCCAATAGAGGCATTTTGGGGTTGAGTGAGGTGGGTGAAGAAAACACAGATAGTGACAATAGCTTACCCGACAGCTCCAAGAGATTCTCTGCACGCCTCCAAACCGTCCAGGCAAAATCCAGAACTGGGCAGGATCATTTCAACCCAATGTCATTTTGTAGCTGTTTTAACTCCCTGAACAAACCGATCCCACCCACCCCGCTCCCCCCCCCTCCCCCCCCCCCCCCCAGCCCTGCCAACCCCGCTATAAGTCAATGTTCGTATCTTGTTCATTTGTGGATTTACCTTAGCAGTTTCTGAAGATGCTTGAAGTGTGAAGATTCCTATACATTGCTGGTACCTGTTTTGATGGATTACTAAGAAAGCATTTTGTAATCCACAACCTGCAACAGAAGGAGGCGTGTCATAGATTGACTGAATTTAATAAGCTGCACCGAACAACACAAAAGACCAAATGACACTGGCTCTGTAAGCACCTCTGGACGGACAGGGACTATAGCAGATTTGCTGACCTCCCGCGGCATTGCTCGTGAAGAGCTTGGGATGGAGTTGGGGTAGAGATGTGTTCATCCAATCGGCCCTTTTAAACCCCCCGCCTCCCTGCCTGCCCCTTTGAAGAAGAGCTCTAATTGGATATGTTATCAGGTTAGTTTCTAACTGCTGGCCAATCCGTGTCTGGGTTGGCAGCTGTTTGTAAATTCTTGGCTCCTTCCCGCTGGGACTGGGAGGCTAGCAGGAAAATATTGACTTTACTGCTACTTGTTTTATAGAGACAGCTGTGGTTTGTTTTATGAATTATAGCTGAGCCAAACAATTCTATCGCTGACACTGGCAGGTTTGACAGGGTGGTGTGGATTGTCAGTAAGCCCAGCCACCCACGGTTGAGGCTATGGCAACACTATTTGAATCACAAACTAATTTTCATAGAAAGGCATAGGCGCACACACCTACATGTGCACACAGACACACACACACACACACACACACACACACACAGACACGATAATAGGTAAATGTATTTCTCCGGTGTATATTTACTGAACAAACATCCCTCATCATTCAGTAACCAAGGAAGAAAATTACTCATTGTACTTCCTGGCATCATTCTGACGCAGCTTAAAATGATCACATGTCCAAAGACGGTATCTATTATTTATTTTTTATTAAATAACCAGAAATGCAATTAGCTCAATCTGGATTCCTAATGATTGCACAACATTAATCACACTGAAGCAACATTTGTAAAGTCTTTGCCCGCATCGAGATTAAAATAGCAAAATACCTGCTGAATGGAATGGGTCAATATTCTTCAGTACTAATCTGTCCAGGGGAATGGGTTGATCGAGTACAGAACACACAGTTCCATCTCTTCCCAATCCGTGTAATTCAGGATTGGGTGAAGGACTGCGAAGGCTGGTATCCAGGGCTCCTGGTTTCTGCAAGTGTACAAAGTTACGATCTGAGCAGCATAATATAGAACCCATTTTATCTCCCCTCGGAGGGCTGACCTGCCTCTACCTCCCCCCAATGGCTGTGCTTCCCACGAGGGATGGAGGAGCAGGTAAAATGGGGTGGGTGCACATTTCACCACCACTCCGCCCAGTCCAAAGCTCATCCCCATAATAAGGGGCAAGGCGGGCACTGAAACTGGCAGCCTACCTACCATCTTAAAATGATCATTTCAGGGCCAATTGGGCTTCTTAGCAAACTGTTATAGATTTAAAGGGGTTGCCGGTTGCTTTAAGAGCTGATCACGCGATTTGATGGTGATGTCATTAGGGTGCTGCCACAGGCTGCTGTTTAACTTTCAGTTTGTACTCTGCACATCTTTTCTTTTTGTGTAAAACCCACAACCCCTAACATAGTTAGGACATCACACAAACCTATTGTCCCTGATAGTACTCTGCCCCTGACATAATAAGCTTAGCGTGGGCAGCAGGCCAGGAGGGGAAAGCTTAATACTTAAACACAAATGGTTAAAGAGCGAGAATGGAAGGGGATCACTTTTTGACGGCTGTCCTTTCTTTTGATTGGCAAAAGGGTTGATAACCAGAAGACAGAGATTCAGGGTTAAAAGAAATCAGAGAAAAGGTGCTTTTACTGGATTGCACGAGTGAAACAGGTTCATTACTAAAACTCTAAAGCAATTTGGATAAGGACTTGAATATGAGTACATAGAAAATAGAAGCAGGAATAGGCCATTTGGCCCTTCCCTTCGAGCCTGCTCCACCATTCATTTTGATCCTGGCTGATCATCAAATTTAATATCCTGATCTCCTCTTCCTCCCATATCCCTTGATTCCTGTAACCCCAAGAGCTATATCTAATTTCTTCTTGAAATCAATGTTTTGGCCTCAACCTCATTCAGTGGGAGTGAATTCCATACATTCATCACCCTTTGACTGAAGAAATTTCTGCCCCCCTCAGTCCTAGAAGGTTTACCCCTTATCCTCAAACTATGACCCCCTAGTTCTGGACTCCCCCACCATTGGGACCATTCTTTCTGAATCTATCCTGTCTAACCCTGTTAGAATTTTATAAGTTTCTATGAGATCCTCTCTCACTCTTCTAAACTCCAGTGAATATAATCCTAACCGACTTAATCTCTCCTCATTTGACAGACTCGCCATCCCAGGAATCAGTAAACCTTCGCTGCACTCCCTCTATAGCAAGTACATGTTCTTTCTGTCTGCAAACAACAGCACCCTGTGTATTAATATCTGCAAGCTTCCATTACACGCAAATGTACCACACTGTGCACCCAACTGACAAGCTTAACTTGGTTGTCAGTGTAATTTTTAGCACTTGAGGATTATTTAACAAATGTTGTCCAATTGCAGAATCACATCAAATGTGGGACACAGTTTTGAGTTTTGTAAGCTCTGTACTTTGTGCTTTGTAAGCAGCAGCAGGGACAGGCTGTTTGATACGATCCGTTAGTCTTTGGGATATACAGCCTACATACCGAGCATCACAGTGACACTGAAATTCATAGACCACATTACTCACTTGTGAAACAGGCAGAATATCTATTTGCCTTGGCAGTTGTTAGTGGTGAATGCTACTTGTATTGCTACTGTACAGCTCACCTCACCTGCTGCTCAAAGTTTTCAGCTATCTTACTCTTCCAGGGTAATCTGAAGTAGAATTCTTCCAGCAATACTCGTACAGCCAATTGACTACATTTATACAGAACATAATATATCCTGAATATTCATAGTGTAGTATCTTTACATTGATGTGGAGATGCCGGCATTGGACTGGGGTGGGCACAGTAAGAAGTCTCACAACACCAGGTTGAAGTCCAACAGGTTTATTTGGTAGCACGAGCTTTCAGAGCACTGCCCCTTCATCAGGTGACTCCGAAAGCTCATGATTCCAAATAAACCTGTTGGACTTTAACCTGGTGTTGTGAGACGTCTTACTAGTATCTTTACATTAGCTTTGAACGTGCTGAGCACACAGTCACCTGATCTTTCAGTACAGCATCCTCTAATTCAACCTGCACTAAGCAAAACCGAACCTGACCTCTGTTCCAAATTGTTATATATTCATATCTGTGACTCCTCATTCTTGACCCCCTTAGCTTCGGGGAGATGGTTGGATTTCGAATGGCGAAAGGGTCATAGAAACCATAGAAACCCTACAGTGCAAAAGGAGGCCATTCAGCCCATCGAGTCTGCACTGACCACAATCCCACCCAGATCCTATCCCCGCTTAGTTACCCAGCTAATCCCTCTAACCTATCACATCCCAGGACACTAAGGGTTAATTTAGCATGTCCAATCAACCTAACCCGCACATCTTTGGACTGCGGGAGGAAACCGGAGCACCCAGAGGAAACCCACGCAGACACGGGGAGAACGTGCAGACTCCACACAGACAGTGACCCAGATCGGGAATTGAACCTGGTGTGAGGCAGCAGTGCTAACCACTGTGCCACCGTGCCACCCCTATGGCTTGTAACTAATATCTTTGATATCTAGTGCATTAGTTTGTCGTTTCTCTCACTATTTCCATTTAAAGACTTGCTCAAAGGTCACAAAATGATTCACTGCCACCCAGACTGAGCAATTGTTTACAAATATGTGAGAAATTTGAGAAATGGCGTGGGGTGAGGGTAACTTGTTTGGGAGGAACAGTTGACAATGGATCTATGGTTCCCAAATCTCTTCATCACTGGGGGTTTCCTTCACCTCTTGTCTCGGTCTGTTGTAGATTAATTGATGAAAATGATTAATGTACAATACCATTGCTGTTTGACTAGATGGGCCTCAGTTTTTTAATCGAGTGATTTAATGTTGCTATGAATGGATGAATGGCCAATACCGCGCCTCAGAGTGAGAAATCGGGGAATATTTTTGGAATCACATCACAGGCCGTTTAATAATTTCAGGAACTTGGCATTGGAGTTTTCTGTTGAAGGGAAACAGAATCGATTACCTTTTTAGCACTTTTAATCTTTGTGATTAAAAGTAAATCGTCAAAAAGCAACAAATATACATCCAGGAATTTTGTGGTCCCTATAAGAAAAGAACAAATAGAACCATTTAGCTGCGAGTATTTGACATTCATAGAATCATAGAAAGCCTGCACGGCAGAAAGAGGCCATTCGGCCCATCGAGTCTGCACCGACAACAATCCCACCCAGGCCCTATTCCCATCACCTCACATATCTACCCCGCTAATCCCTCTAATCTATGCATCCCAGGACACTAAGGGCCAATCAACTTATCCCTTACATCTTTGGACTGTGGGAGGAAACTGGAGCACCCGGAGGAAACTGGAGCACCTGGAGGAAACCCACGCAGACACGGGGAGAATGTGCAAACTCCACACAGACAGTGACCCAAGCCGGGAATCGAACCCAGGTCCCTGGAGCTGTGGGGCAGCAGTGCTAACCACTGTGCCACCCCACAACCATCTTCCTTCCAAAGAAGAGAATTTTCCCTCGATTTTCATTGACTTTACTGGGGCTCCTAGATGCCACACTCAGTTCAAATGCTGCCTTGACGTCAAGAGCAGTAATTCTCACCTCATTTCTGACATTATTGTAATTAGATTTGGAATGAGTGACACGTACCTGCGAGACTTAATCGTCCTTCATTTAAAAGCTGTCTGTTTATTGGGGAGAGGAGTCCTTCTGCCATGTTATCTTTCAGCAGGTGTCGAAGACTCTGGTGAAGATCGAAAATCACAAAATCAGACCTCAGACTTCTAGAAAATAGAAAGAATGTACCCGAGGACACTGATTATAACTGGGGCAGGAGGTGAGGGGGCGGGTGTGGATAATACAATCACCCACTCGCCATTATCTTCACTCACTGTGTTCAGCTCATCTTGTGAAGCTGAGTTTTTGCCTGTTTTTCTGGATGGGGTGGTGTGTGAGTGGGCACGGAGCTGTTTAACACTTCCTGTTTGAGGGATCAGCTGGTTTATATTTTGGTTTTTCAACAGGATGGCAGTGGATTTTGTGTAAAAACAGCTGACAGATAATTGGAAGCACATTTACAATCCTCACCATTAATACTCATGGAAGAATTTTCCCAAACCAACCACAATCCATCATTTTCATTCGTTATGAATGAATTAAAACAAGCTGTCTGTAAATATCCTCCAGCCTAACTTTTCAGCGACGACTCTAGTTTTCTTTCACTTTGCCAACTAGTCTGACTCAACTTCCCAGAGAGTGTCTCCATTGGCTCAAATGATCCCACAACCAATGGATCAGGTCTAAGCTCTGCAGTCCTGCCACATCCAGTTGTGAAGGGTGGTGGACAATTAACTGGAGGGGGAGGCTCCACAAATATCCCCATCCTCAGTGATGGAGGAGCCCAGCACATCAGTGCTAAAGATATGGCTGAAGCATTCACAGCAATCTTCAGCCAGAAGGGCCGAGTGGATGATCCATCTTGGCCTTCTCCAGTGGTCCCCAACATCACAGATACCAGTCTCCAGCCAATTCAATTCACTCCACATAATATCAAGAAATGTATGAACGGATTGGAGACTGCAAAGACTATTGGCCTTGACAATATTCTGGTGTCAGTACTGAAGGCCCGTGCTTTAGAACTTGCCACACCCCTAGCCAAGCTGTTCCAGTACAGTTGTAACACTGGCATCTACCCGGCAATGTGGAAATTTGTCCAGATTTGTCTACTGACGAGATGCAGGACAAATCCAACCTGGCTAATCACTGCCCTATCACCCTGCTCTCAATCATCAGCAAAGTGATGGAAGGGGACATTGCTGGGGGTTACCTTTGACCAGAAACTGAACTGGATTAGCCGTGTAAATACTGTAGCTAAAAGAGCAGGGCAGAAGCTGGGAACTCTGCAGTGAGTAACTCACCTCCCGACTTCCCAAAAGAAAAGCTCAGGAGTGTGGATGCCAGTACTATGTAGTAATGGTTCTACGGAGAGCACCCTCAGCCGTGAGCTGGAATGTCATGGGTTCAAAGCTCCAGTCAAGAGTGTCAAAGACAGAACCATGGCCAACATGCCAGTGTCGTACTGAGGGAATGCTGCACTGTCAAAGGTGCTGTCATTCAGATATGCTAAACCAAAGTCCCTTCTACACCTCTCCCCACCCAGTCAAAAAATCCCATGGCATTCTCTCAAAGAGGAGTGGGAGAGTTCTCCCCGGTGTCCGAGCCCATATCTATCCTCCGACCAATATTGTCAATTTCACATCGCTGTCAGTGGGAGCTTGCTGTGCGCAAATTGGCTGCCGCATTTCCTTACATTTCAACAGCAACTTCTCTTCATAGGTACGTGACTGGACTGTGGGATAGTCCTGAGATTATGAAAGGTATTTTAAAAATATAGAATCTTTCTTTTTGAGGTGAGGGCTCTCTCCAGAAATGAAGCAAGTGATTGCAAAATCAACACAGCAACGCCATGGCAACATGATCTAATCTCCCACACATGTTTATTTCCATCATCCAGAACTAGCCTGTAGGGAAAGGACATTCAACGCAAGTTATTTATCTCCAACTATCCCATGAGCCTGTTTTAAAAAAAATCTAATATCTAACTGCTGAGAATGAACAGTTGCTTAATGTCTCCAACTGACTGACAGGCCAAACTCTCTGGTGATAGATTATTTACCAACAAGGAGAGCCTGACTTCCATTCATTAAACAAATGGTATTTGTTCGGTGATACTGATGCTTGTGTCTCAAGCATTGCTGTGACTTTCTCTGCAAAGATGCCGCTGTCCCTCCTGTGGACAAGCACAGCACAGCCTGGGCCAGGAAACATCATCTGAAAATTGGGGACATTTACATAGAAACTTAAAAATATAGGAGCAAGTGGTGGTCATTCAGCCCTTCGAACCTGCTCCACCATTCATTATGATCATGGCTGATCATCCTAATCAACAGCCTGATCCCGCCTTCGGGCAACCTCTGGACAACCAGTTTGCTGAAGGGACAATGAGATTCCCAAATCAGTGGGGCTAAAATCAAATCACTCTTTTGAACCTTCAGCTGAAATGTTCCGGACCTTATTGTGGAGATGCGAATCAATAATTAGATGGGATGAAAACTCTTCAACAGATCGCAGCTGCCCCAGATACGCGCACAGGTGGGGAAAAGACACCTGCAAGATTGTGGTTGCCATGTCGACAGGTCAGAGTCTCTGACGTTGCCGGGCGCTAATAAGCAGTCCTTTGAGTTCCAATCATGAATATAACAGCGGAACATTCCAAAACCACTTCAGATACGTGGCATTCCCCGGGGGAAATGGCTTCAACGTTGTTTCCCATCATCCTGCACTCCACCCGGGGTAAGTTAGGTCATGGAACAGAAAACGTTGACAGTTAAAAGAAATTAATGGATAATCAAAAGCCCCAAATCTCTCCTGACTGTTGTATTTTAAACTGAAGTACTGGCCCGGCTGAATTCAGAAAGATCACAAAGCAAGATTCCCCCAAGTCAGATTCTACCCTTTCCCACACAAACTCAAAACGATGAAAATTCTGGCAGATAATCAAAGTTCCAATGTCTTGGCAAGTGAGTTTTAAATGATAGGATTGTAATGGTGATGAGTAAGTAAAAGTAAATGTGACATTCGATTATGTCTCTAAGACAATGTTATCTTCCCGGCTATACTGAGTGATTTACAATTTGTTTGGCAGTTGGATGATCAAATCAATCAGGATGATGAGTGAAGCAGTGCCAATCTGTAGCCTGGTACCGACTAGCATCTCCACCTGGTAAAGAGTTCAATCCTTTGGGAGTTAACGTCACTTTCCCTCCAGGAGTGCAGCGCTCCTCCAGCTCTGGCCTCTTGCACATTCCCACTCCCCCCCCCCCCCCCTTCACAACTGGCGAGACCCCAAGTTCTGGAATTCCCTCCCTGTGGTGAACCATAGATGGTTACCACTATGGGTACTTGTACATATGTTACTCTTGTTACTGTTGGGGTTAGGGTTTGGGTGTTCCACCTGTTATTATTGTTTATGTGGTACACTCCGTTCGGCTCCGCCTTCTTACAGGAGTATAAAGGTCACTGCTACTTCCTAGTAGCCCTTAGTCTGGGATAGTATTGTTAAGTAGTGTGCTCCAATCTTGTTGTGAATAAAAGTCTTTATTCCCGGGTACGTCCTAGCCTCCCGTGTGAATCAATCGCGCATCACTCTCCAAACCTCCCTGACGTTCAGCTCTCCCCCCTTGCTCTTTTCAGACCCTCCTTAAAACCTGTCACTTTGGCCAAGCATTTGGTCACCCGTCCTAATGGTCTCCTTCTTTGCTTCAAGGTCGACTTTGATCCGATTACACTCCTGTAGAGCACTTTGGGACATTTTTCTACATTTACCATACAAGAAAAGATTACATGGTGTAAGGAGTAACATGGATAAAGGACTGGTCTTAGGGTTGGCCCAGCAGGGATCAGGGCTGAGACCTCAACTACATCAATGATTTATATGAAGACACTGAATGTATAATAGCTAAATTTGTCAATGATACCAAGATAGGTAAGTAAGCAAGGGAAGGTAGAGAGACTGCAAAGGGATATAGTCCGGGTTAAGTGAGTGGGCAAAGATTTGGAGTATAATGTAGGAAAATGTGCACTTGTCCACTTTGGCAGGATGAATGGAAAAGCAGCTTTGTATTTAAATGGAGAGAGATTGAAGAACTCAGTGGTACAGAGGGATCTGGGTGTCCCTGTACATAAATCACAAACGGTTAGTATGGACTCATTCACATGCCTGGATGAGTGCAGCTCCAACAACATTGAAGAAGCTCAACACCATCCCAGGACAAAACAACCCGCTTGATTGCTACCCCTTCCACAAACATTCACTCCTTTCACCACCAACGCACAGTGGCAGCCGTGTGTACCATCTACAAGATGCACTGCAGGAACTCACCAAGGTTCCTTAGGCATCAACTTCCAAACCCATGACCATTGTCATTTAGAAGAACAAGGGCAGCAGATACCTAGGAACACCACTACCTGGAGGTTCCCCCCCAAGTCACTCACCACCCCGACTTGGAAATATATCGTCATTCCTTCGCAGTCGCTGGATCAAAATCCTGGAATTCCCTCCCTAACAGCACTGTGGGTGTATCTACATCACACGGACTGCAGTGGTTCAAGAAGTATGTCATTACCACCTTTTCAAGGGCAACTAGGAATGGCCAATTAAATGCTGGGCTAGCCAGCGACACCCCCACCCCATAAATGAATTTTAGAAAGCTGATCAGGAAGGCAAATGGAATTCTGGCAATTCGCGCATGGAATATAAAAGTAAGGAAGTTTTACTACAGCTGTGAGGTCCTTGGTGAGACCACATCTAGAGTCTACTGGGGAACAGGCTATTCTGGATTTGGTGATGTGTAATGAGGCAGACTTGATTAGGGAACTTAAGGTGAAGGAACCCTTAGGGAGCAGTGACCACAATATGATAGAATTTACCCTGCAGTTTGAGAGGGAGAAGCTGGAATCAGATGTAACGGTATTACAATTAAATAAAAGGTAACTACAAAGATATGAGGGAGGAGCTGGCCAGAGTTGATTGGAAAGGGAGCCTAGTAGGGAAGACAGTGGAACAGCAATGGCAGGAGTTTTTGGGGGTTATTCAGGAGGCACAACAGAAATTCATCCTAGGGAGGAGGAAACAAGCTGAGGGGAGGACGAGGCATCAATGGCTGACAAGGGAAGTCAAAGACAGCATAAAAGCAAAAGAAAAAGCATTAAAAGTGGCAAGAATTAGTGGAAATCCAGAGGATTGGGAAGCCATTAAAAGTGAGCAGAGGACAACTAAAAAAGCAATAAGGGGGGAGAAGATGAAATATGAGTGTAAGTTAGCTAGTAATATAAAAGAAGATAGGAAGAGTTTTTTTCAATATATAAAAGGTAAGAGAGAGGCAAAAATAGCCATTGGACCACTGGAAAATGAGGCTGGAGAAGTAATAATAGGAAACAAAGCAATGGCAGAGGAACTGAATAGTTACTTTGCATCAGTCTTCACGGTTGAAGACACCAGTGGGATGCCAGAGCTCCAGGAGAATCAGGGGGCACAGGTGAGTGTAGTGGTCATCACTAAGGAGAAGGTTGTGGGGAAACTGAAAGGTCTGAAGGTGGATAAGTCACCTGGACCAGATGGACTACACCCCAGGGTTCTAAAAGAGATAGCTGAGGAAATTGTGGAGGCATTTGTGGTGATCTTTCAGGAATCACTGGAGACAGGGAGGGTCCCAGAGGACTGGAAAGTAGCTAATGTAACACCGCTGATTAAGAAGAGAGGGAGGCAGCAGACGGGAAATTATAGGCCGGTTAGCCTGACTTCGGTCATGGCAAGATTTTAGAGTCCATTATTAAAGATGAGATTGCAGAGTACTTGGAAGTGCATGATAAAGTAGGACTGAGTCAGCACGGCTTCGTCAGGGGAAGGTCATGTCTGACAAATCTGTTAGAGTTCTTTGAGGAGGTAACAAGGAAGTTAGATAAAGGAGAACCAGTGGACGTGATTTATTTAGATTTCCAGAAGGCCTTTGACAAAGTGCCGCATAGGAGACTGTTAAATAAGCCCATGGTGTTAATGGTAAGATCCTGGCATGGATAGAGGATTGGTTGACTGGCAGAAGGCAGAGAATGGGGATAAAGGGGTCTTTCTCAAGATGGCAGCTGGTGACTAGTGGTGTGCCTCAGGGGTCGGTGCTGGGACCACAACTTTTCACAATATACATTAACGATTTGGAAGAAGGAACTGAAGGCACTGTTGCTAAGTTTGCAGATGATGCAAAGATATGTAGAGGGACAGGTAGTATTGAGGAAGCAGGGGGGCTGCAGAAGGACTTGGACAGGTTAGGAGAGTGGGCAAAGAAGTGGCAGATGGAATACAATGTGGAAAAGTGTGAGGTTATGCACTTTGGAAGGAGGAATGGAGGCATAGACTATTTTCTAAATGGGAAAATGCTTAGGAAATCAGAAACACAAAGGGACTTGGGAATCATTGTTCAAGATTCTCTTAAGGTTAACGTGCAGGTTCAGTCAGCAGTTAGGAAGGCAAACCTAATGTTAGCATTCATGTCGAGAGGGCTAGAATACAAAAGCAGGGATGTACTTCTGAGGCTGTATAAGGCTCTGGTCAGACCCCATTTGGAGTATTGTGAGCAGTTTTGGATCCCATATCTAAGGAAGGATGTGCTGGCCTTGGAAAGAGTCCAGAGGAGGTTCCCAAGAATGATCCCTGGAATGAAGAGCTTGCCATATGAGGAACGGTTGAGGACTCTGGGTCTGTACTTGTTGGAGTTTAGAAGGATGAGGGGGGATCTTATTGAAACTTACAGGATACTGCGAGGCCTGGATAGAGTGGATGTGGAGAGGATGTTTCCACTAGTAGGAAAAACTAGAACCAGAGGGCACAACCCCAGGCTAAAGGGACGATCCTTTAAAACAGAGATGAGGAGGAATTTCTTCAGCCAGAGAGTGGTGAATCTGAGGAACTCTTTTCCGCAGAAGGCTGTGGAGGCCAGATCATTGAGTGTCTTTAAGACAGAGATAGATAGGTTCTTGAGTAATAAGGAGATCAGGGGAAAAGGCAGGAGAATGGGGATGAGAAAAAATATCAGCCATGATTGAATGGCGGAGCAGACTCGATGGGCCGAGTGGCCTAATTCTGCTCCTATGTCTTATGGTGTCCTGTGTACAGTTTTGTTCTCCTTATTTGAAAAAATAAATAATTGCATTAGAATCAGTTGAGAGAAGGTTCATATGACTCCTTCGTTTATTTATCTTATGAGGAAAGGTTGAACAGGATGGGCCAATACCTATTGGAGTTTAGAAGAATGAGAGGTGACCTTATTGGACCATATATGATCTTGAGGGGACTTTAGGGTAAATACTGGGAGAAGGGGTCACCTTGTGGGCAGAGACTAGAAGTGGACAAAGTTTAAGAATAAGAGGTCTACCATTTAAGACCGAAATGAGGAGAACTCTTTGGGGGTCATTAGTCTCTGGAATTCTCTTCCTCAGAAAGCAGTGGAGGTTGGACCATTGAAATTATTCCAGGCAGAGTTAAATAGATTTCTGATCATCAGGTTAGTCCAGGGTTATGGGGGTAGACAGGAAAGTGGAAACCACAAGCAGGTCAGCCATGATCTTAATGAATGACAGAGCAGGCTCAAAAAGCCAAATGGCCAATCCTGCTGCTAAGTCCTATGTTCCTCAGTTCCTATATAGAGGCACTGTATTAATGCAAGCTGTTGTTGTTATTGCTTTTGATGCCCTCTCTGGAAGCAGGGCCTTAATGCCTCCACAGTCCAAGTTTCCCTCCAATGAGAACATTTATCTTTCTTGGGTCAAAACTGGATGATTGGACATTTGCCACAAGAAACAACTGGGAACATGAGTAACAGGACTGATATAAACATTAAACAGGGGATGACTCAGTCAATGGTGAAGTTTAGATGAAAAAAAGCCAATCCTAATAAGCTAGAAAACAGGTTTGGCTAACATGTTCAAACAGTAGGAAGCATTGATGATGGCACATTCCAAACATGCCTCATACGAAGTAAAGATGGTGGAGAGGGTGTAAGAGATCTTGAGTTGAGCAACAAGTGGGTCAACGTTAAAGGGTTCAGGGGACCGGAGAAACTTCAAGACTTTGAAACACAAATCTTAAAAAGTGGGAGGATAAGTTGATAAAGCTGTAACAAAGCCAATGGAACACTAGACTTTATAAAAAGGATCACCTACTGTACAGATGCAGAGGCTAATGGTTGGTCAGCACAAACCATTGCTTAGGCCACCATGAGAATGTGGTGTCCTGTTCTGGGCACTTTCTGTCAGAAAGATGTCAAGATCATAGAAAGAGCGTGGAAGAGAATCATAGGCATGATACCAAGGTCAGAGGCTTTGGTTATGAGGGAAGATGAGAGAAATTTGGGATGATTTATTTCAACAAAGACAACTGAGAAGATGTTGTGGCAATGTCACCAGACGCCCAGGCTAATCCTCTGGAATCACGGGTTCAAATCCCACCAAAGTAGATGGTGGAATTTAAATCCCATTAATAAAATGTGGAATATGTAAAACTCATCTCAGTAATGACATTCACAAAACTATCACCGGGTGTTATAAAAACCCATCCAGGTCCTTTAGAGAAGGCAATCTGCTGTCCTTACCTGGTCTGGCCTACATATGACTCCAGACCCAAAGCAATGTGGTTGGCTCTTAACTGCCCATTGAAATGGCCAAGCAAGCCACTCAGTTCAAGGGTAATTAGGGATGGAAACAAATGCTGACCCAGCCAGCGACACCCACATCCCCTGAAAGAATAAGTTAACTAAGAGGAGGAGGTACGATCGAGGTGTTCACAATTCTGAGCACTTTTGATGAGGTAAATCAGGCTTGTGAGTTGTAAAGTGATTGAAGGTCATCATGATAAAGAAAGATGGCAATGAGCAAGACCCCATTATCAGAAAAATTCAGGACATAGAGATACATACAAACATGTGAATTAGGAGCAGGTGTAGGCTTCTCAGACTCTCAAATCTGCTCCGCCATTTAGTTAGAACTGAGGAGGCAATGGCCCAACCAATGTATAGTATCGCTGGACTATTAATCCAGAAACTCAGCTAATGTTCTGGGGACCCGGGTTTGAATCTCGCCACGGCATATAATGGAATTACAATTCAACAAAAGAAAATTTGGAATTAAGAATCTACTGATATCCATGAAACCATTGTCGGAAAAACCCATCTGGTTCAGCAATGTTCTTGAGGGAAATAAATCTGCCATCCTTATCTGGCCTGGCCTACATGTGACTCCAGACCCACAGCAATGTGGTTGATTCTCAACTACCCTCCAAGGGCAACTAGAGATGGCATGGGCGGCACAGTGGTTAGCACTGCTGCCTCACAGCGCCAGGGACCTGGGTTCGATTCCCAGCTCGGGTCACTGTCTGTGTGGAATTTGCACATTCTCCCTGTGTCTGCATGGGTTTCCTCCGGGTGCTCCGGTTTCCTCCCACGTTCCAAAGATGTGTAGATTAGGTTGATTGGCCATGTTAAATTGACCCTAGTGTCGGGGGATTAGCAGTGTAAATATGTGGGGTTGCGGGAAGAGGACCTGGGTGGGATTGTGGTCGGTGCAGACTCGATGGGCAGAATGGCCTCCTTCTGCATTGTAGGGATTCTTTGATTCTATGATGAACAATAAATGTTGCCCAGCCAGCGATTTCCATGTCCCACGAATGAACAAAAAAAACATGTTGATCTGATTGTAACCTCAACCCCACATTCCTTCCTACCCCCGGTAACCTTTCACCCCCTTGTTAATCAGTGTTAATGGTCCAGTTTCTAAGTCACAGCAAAAGGCCAGTCGATGGCACCTGGTGTCACACCTCAGAAAGAAAAGATTCTCGAACTGTAAAACAAAAGTGATAATTGGACAGTCCCTGGATTTTCAGACGGTAAGTAGAGCAGACTCACCTCAGGTAGAAATGATTTCTTGTTTCTTTCCCAGATTGGAGGCCAAATAATCATCTCTTGAATCTGCTGGAATTTCTGAAAACTTTCCAACCACTTCACTTTCCCCTCAAGGTCACCTGACACACACAACAAAAATCTATGAAGCAAGGGGATTTTCACTGAAATACTTTGTGCATGATCTGGAATGCATTGGAGAGGTTGAGTGTTTACTGTGCCAAAGTTACTAACATTGTCCAATCTTCACTTCCTCTGGAGCAGACTGCACTTCTGAGGAGGAGGACTGGGAATGCCGCAGTGGACTGCCCATTGCCAGTAGAAAACGGGCACTGGCCAGGAGGGATAGACAGGGGGAGGGGGGAGTGGGGTGGGGGTGGTGGGTGATGAGGTCTTTCTCGAGTATCGAGAGAATGCTGGCAGAAACACCTCATGAGGCAGGGGCTAGCAGGGAGGTGTGTTAGGAGAGTCCTGGCAGCAGAGATCCAGACTTTCTCATTGGATGCAGAGCAGCATTCTCTGACCTCAACGAGGCCTTTGGGTGGGCCTCTTGGAGTATGAGGAATTATTTCACTTCCTAAGGAATTTCTGTTTATTCTAAGCTAATTTCCCAAGAGGTTTAGTTGGAAGGGGGTTGCCAACTCTCCAGGATTGTCCTGGAGTCTCTCTGGGTTGAAGATTAATCTCCAGACACGGTTGGAAATGCCCAAGAGAAAAATCATCGCCGCATTAACAAAAAGTCATTTTCCTTCACCACTTTCCTTCGATGTTGGAGTTGAGATAGAAAAGGCTCTTTGAGCAACAGTCAAGAAACACCTGGTCAGATTACGAAGAGTTCACTTTCCAATGGGTGTGGGAACTCGGGACAATCTAAAGATGGACATGTTGACTGACCAATAGGAGGACAAAGGAGTGGGGTGGTTGGAGACCATGTGATGAAAACTCCAGGATGACACGTAGCCAGAGTTGGCAACCCCAGGCAGCCACTCTGGGCGCCTCACTCAGGAGAGTGTTGAAACAGTACTGGGGTCCCACGTATATCATTGTACCCCGATTCTGCACAGCCGCCCCTCCAAAACCCACAGTGCTAAAGTGGGGTGGTTAGTGGGAAACGCAACCCCCATTTCCTGGCAATCAGGGTGTGTTAAAATTGTACAACGTCACAGTAATCACTGCACAACAAAGATCAATGTCCATCTAGTTTGCTCTCCACCACCATGGCAGTCACCTGATACAAAAACAAATTTGTTGATAATAAATCTCTATCAATTAGCCTACAACAGACAGGGTGATGAGATGGGTCACCTGAACCTCCCAAACAAGCTTTACTCACTGCATGTTGTGTCTAAAATTACTCATATCCTGCAGGAAATGTTATTTTCCAAACAGGAAACTACTCAGCAGAGGCGATGGCCTAGTGGTGTTATCCGTAGACTATTAATCCAGAAACTCAGCTAATGTCTGGGGACCCAGGTTTGAATCCCACCACAGGATGGTGTAGTTAGAACTCAATGAAAAAAAAATCTGGAATTAAGAATCTACTGATGACCATGAAACCATTGTCGATTGTCTCCATCTGACTGACTAATGTCCTTTAGGGAAGCAAATCTGCCGTCCTTACCCAATCTATCTAGATGTGACTTCAGAGCCACAGCAATGTGGTTGGCTCTCAACTGCCCTCCAAGGGGCAACTAGGGATGGGCAATAAATGCTGGCCAGCCAGTCACGCCCAAGTCCCACAAATAATAAAAAGAAGAATAAATCATTTGTGGTTAACAGTGAGGTTGCGTGCCTTGGGTTACAGGAAGATATAGGCGAGATGGTCAAATGGGTGGATAAGTGGCAGATGGAATTTAACCCTGAAAAATGTGAGTGATGCACTTTGGAAGGAGTGATTTGACAAGGAAGTATACTATATGAAAGGTCTGACACTGGGAAGTTCCAAAGAACGAAGGGACCTTGACGTGTTTGTCCATAGATCTCTGAAGGGGGAAAGGCAGGTTAATACAGTGGTGAAAAAGGCATATGGCACACTCGCCTTTATCAATCGGGGTGTGGATTACAAAAACAGAGGTCATGATGGGGTTGTATAGAACTTTGGTGAGGCCACAGCTGGAGCACTGTGTGCAGTTCTGGTCGCCACATTATAGGAAGGATGTGATTGCACTGGAAGGGGCGGAGAGGAGATTCACCAGGATGCTGCCTGGGATGGAACATTTAAGTTAGGAAGAAAGGTTGGATAGGCTTGGATTGTTTTCTCTGGAGCAGAGAAGACTGAGGACTGATTGAGGTGTTCAAGTTTATGAGGGGCATGGACAGGGTGGATAGAGAGCAGCTCTTCCCCTTAGTTGAAAGGTCAGTTACAAGGGGACATAGGTTAAAAGTGAGGGATGGGAGGTTGAGAGGGGGATTTGAGGAAAAACTTTTTTTACCCAGAGGGTGGTGACGGTCTGGAATACACTGCCTGGGAGGATGCTGGAGGCTGGGTGCCTCATCTCCTTTAAAAGGTACCTGGAGAATATTTGGCACGCCATGACATTCAAGGCTATGGGCCAAGTGCTGGCAAGTGGCATTAAGTGGGCAGGTCAGGACGGTGCAGACTCGATGGGCTGAAGGGCCTCTTCTGCACTGCAGTATTCTGTGATTACAAACTTCTTCCCCCATCATTAGTATGTCCACTCACTCACTGAAATCATTTTCTGTAGCTTAATTTGGAATTTATCCCATTTTCCCTTTCAAGTGTCCTATGTTCTTGTTCTATCGCTCTGGCCACTACCATCATGGTCTATTCTCTAGTTAACCGATATCTCCTCTCTCATTCAGTGTTCTGTAAAACTGAAGCTTTTGAAGAATGGAAAGGTTTATGATTTGGGTAAGGGAAGGGACTGAGTGAGTCTGGCTTCACACGATTGGAACCACAGTCAGGCCAATTTGAACGGAATCTCCTGCAGTTAGGAAGGAGCACTCACATATCGAGTTGTCCACCTTTTTGATGACCTCGTGGACGCTCTGTCGCTCTGCAGCATCGGTACTTCTCTTCCAAATGGCCCTCAGGAGTAAGGGATACTTCATCAACCGCTGCAGGGGAGAGACCAGCAAGTCGGACAAATGCAGGCGCTGGCATTGCTCATTCTGCTCACACCACTGTCACCATGCAAGGAAAAGAGAGAGAAGATTCTGAATAAACAGCACAGCCTGACTCGCACAAAACAACAAACAACAGGTTCTGTGCAAGTGGTTTTCTCACCATCTCTGTGGCTACAAGAGCAGGTCAGAGGCTGAGAATTCTGTGGCGGGTAGCTCACCTCCTGACTTCCCAAAAACTGCCCACCATCTACAAGGCACAAGTCAGGAATGTGATGGAATACTCCCCACTTGCCTGGATGAGTGCAGCTCCAACAACACTCAAGAAGCTCAACACCATCCAGGACAAAGCAGCCCGCTTGATTGGCACCCTATTCATTACCTTAAACATTCATTCCCTCTACCACCACAGTGGCGGCAGTGTATAGCTTCTACAAAATGCACTGCAGAAACTCGCTAAGGCTGCTTTGACAGCACCTTCCAAACCCACGACCGCTACCATCTAGAGGGACAAGGGCACACGGATAATCACCACCTGCAAGTTCCCCTCCAAGTCACTCACCATCCTGACTTGGAAATATATCGCCATTCCTTCACTGTCACGAGGTCAAAATCTTGGAACTCAATCCCTAACAGCACTGTGGGTGTATCTACACCTCAGGGACTGCAGCGATTCAAGGAGATGGCTCATCACCACCTTCGCAATGAGAATTAGGGATAGACAATAAACACTGGACTAGCCATTGACACCCACATCCTGTGAATGAACTGAAAAAATGGAAATACCAAGTCTTCATGACTTGTATATCCTGTCAACGAGTCTAGTTTCTGAGATGACTTTTTAAGATACACAATTAAAGATGGCAAAATGTAACGTGTGGACTTGCCAAAGCTTTTTATCTCTTGGTGGATCCACAGGTTTTTGCACTGGAAAGAAGTTTTAGTGTTCCTTTTTTTCAACTAATTCTCAGGATGTTGGCATTTATCACCCGACAGCCGTTCTCCCAAGGTCTGAGGCTGTGGATTGGTTTGCTAGGCCATTTCAGAGGGTGAGGGGGGGTATCAGCCACCCAGACCAGGAACTGGGTGAGGACAGCAGGCTTCCTTCCCTGGCGTGATGTGAGTGTATCAGTGGCCTCTCATAACTTTCACGGTCAATGTTAATGGTCTCAAGCTTTATAATCTGAGTTCTAATTCTGTTGGTGGAATTTGCACTCACGTTCTCTGAATTATTCAGCCTGGCCTCTGGATTACTAATCCAGTAACATAATCACTGCGCTACCATGCTCCCATAGGGAGTAGGCTGAATAAGGAATACACAGGGCAGCACCCTGGCACAGTGGTTCGCACTGCTGCCTCACAGGACCCGGGTTCAATTCCGGCCTCGTCTGTGTGGAGTTTGCACGCTCTCCCCGTGTCTGCCTTGGTTTCCTCCCGCAGTCCAAACATTTGCAGGTTAGGTGGATTGGCCATGCTAAATTGCTCCTTAGTGTCAGGGGGATTAGAAGGGTAAAAACGTGGGATTACGGGGATAGGGCCTGGGTGGGATTGTTGTCGGTGCTGGCTCGATGGGCTGAATGGCCTCCTTCTGCACTTGTAGATATTTTATGATTTTATGAGATCATAGAATGGTTGCAACATAGACAGTCGCCATTATGTCAGTGTAGACTCTGTTAGTCGCACTCCCTTCCTTATTCCTGTTAAGCCGCAGAATCTCTCTCTTCAGCTAAGGAGCCTTTTGAAAGCTTCAGTTGAATCTGCCTCCAGCCAGTCTGAGGTGGTACATCCCAAGTTGCAGCACTTGCAGCATTAGAAAGGTTTTTCCTCATCTTGTCTCTGATCCTTCCGCCATTCACCTTAAGCTGCAGTCACTGTGACACGGCTGAATTTGTAACCATGAACACAGTGATTCTTGTTAATACTCATCACTCCTGGGGATGTTTAGTGTCAAGCCAGACAGCGGTCAGCCCAGACTGGTTCTCTTCCTCCACGAAGGACTTCAATGGACCAGTGAGTTTTTACATCAGTCTGCCAATTTTCAAAGCTGGTTTCTTCATCACTCTTAGTGCCAACTCACAAATTGAACAGTTCATTGGGTTTGCAGCTCACCACAGTGGGATTTGATCTCACAGACCCTTGGACTTCCAGTCCACTAACATCACCACACCCTTTGTAAAAATGTGCCTTCATTGCTTACACACAGAGGGGTATTGTGGTAACATTAGTAGACTAGTAATCCAGAGGCCCAAATTAATTTACGGGTGGCATGGTGGCACAGTGGGTAGTGCAGCACCAGGGACCCAGGTTCGATTCCCGGCTTGGGTCACTGTCTGCGTGGAGTTTGCACATTCTCCCCGTGTCCGTGTGGGTTTCCTCCGGGTGCTCCAGTTTCCTCCCACAGTCCGAAAGATGTGCTGGTTAGGATGCATTGGCCATGCTAAATTCTCCCTCAGTGTACCCGAACAGGTGCCGGAGTGTGGCAACTAGAGGATTTTCACAGTAACTTCATTGCAGCGTTAATGAAACCGACTTGTGACTAATAAATAAATTTTAAACCTAAACTTTAATGCTCTGGGGGGAAAGGGTTCAAATCTCACCATGGCAGCTGCTGGAATTTAAATTCAATTCATCAAAAGATAGAATTGAAAGTTAGCTAAAAACCAATCTGGTTCACTAATGTCTGTAAGGAGTCTAACAACACCAGGTTAAAGTCCAATAGGTTTATTTGGTAGCAAACGCCACTAGCTTTCGGAGCGCTGCTCCTTCAGGAGGAGTTTGCTACCAAATAAACCTGTTGGACTTTAACCTGGTGTTGTTAGACTCCTTACTGTGTTTACCCCAGTCCAACGCCGGCATCTCCACATCATCACTAATGTCCTTCAGGGAAGGAAATCTGCTGTCCTTACCCGGTCTGGCCTCCATGTGACTCCAGAGCCACAGCAATGTGGCTGACTCTCAAATAGCCTAGCAAGCCACTCATTTCAACAGCGATTAGGGATGGGCAATAAATGCTAGCATTGCTGGCGCCACCTACATGCTGTGAAAGAATAAAGCACGAAAACAAGTAGAGAATCGGAATAGCAATCATACTTTGAGAAAGATGCCAAAGTCCTCCCTTGTCTTCAGGTTATTGAGGTAGAGATTAGCTGAAGAATAATTCAGGCAATACTCCTGGTGACAGCAGCACACCCTCTCCTGAAACTGATGGAAAACATTTTTGTATCAGGGAAAAAAAAACATTTTCATCGCAAGAAGACAGTAAATCTAAAAATATGAAAGCAATGATCAAATCAAAATGAAAAACAACATGAGGTTCTGTGTAGCAGGTCTGGTGATGTTACTGAAGGGGAGTGGACTGTGTTGTATTGAATGGTGGAGCATGTTCAACAGGCTGTCTGGTCTACTCCTGAACCTATTTCTTAACTTTCTGCTTTTCTCACTGGTCAAATGTACAGCAAAGAGGTTGTGGAGCTGGAGGAACTTACAGAGATAGGGAGGAGTGCGGCCATGGAGGGTTCAAAAACAAGATTAAATGATATATCAAGTTTCACCTGCTCACATCTGTTCCAATCACAGAATCCCTACAACGCAGGAGGAGGCCGTTCGGCCCATCAAGTCTACACCGACCACAAACCCACCCAGGCCCGAACCCCATAACCCCATGCATCTGCCCTAACTAGTCCTCCTGACACTAAGGGACAATTTAGCATGGCCAATCCACCTAACCCGCACATCTTTGGAGTGTGGGAGGAAACCGGAGCACCCGGAGGAAACCCACACAGACACGGGGAGAACGTGCGAACTCCACACAGAGAGAGTGACCCAAGCCGGGAATTGAACCCAGGTCCCTGGTGCTGTGAGGCAGCAGTGCTAACCACTGTGCTACCGTGCCACTGTGCTGCCTGAGACATAGAGTTCTGTGAATTTTGCACAGTGATTCTCATGAACTCTCAAAAACAGACCAACTGCTTTTACAGCGATTAGACTCTTAACATATTTGCTCTGGCAACAAACCAGACTGGATGGGCTGAATGGCCACCTCTTGCTTCTGTAAGTTTCTGAGGTTTCAATAATTGCAACAGTAGAATGTAGGAGTATATTTGTCTGGAAGCCAGTTAATCCCGCTGCATCGTTCATAGAAATGTTGGATCCCCAGTGTCCAGGGCATTATTTATCCATCAACTGACATTGCCAGAACAGATTATCTGCTCATTTTCTAATTGTGGAGTCTTGCTGTGCACCCATTGATTAGCGCATGTCCTACTTTACAATAGTGACTACTTCATTGTAACTTCCAGGGAGAGTGTAAACTGGACTTCTACAGTGGTTAGTGGAAACGTAAATCTGGAGGGATGTAAAATGTGCGGTTGTTTTGGAATTGTCCGTTTGATTAGCATTGGCCAAGGCTAAACCGCAATAAACATGAGAGACGGAACAAGCTAGGTTTTATACCCAACCTGTCTCAGCTCAGCAGCATTGAGGGTGCTTTAACTGACGGCTTCAGCACAAGGGGTAACTAACCAGCCAGGGCTCATGCTGTCAATCCTCTGCAGCAACCTTTCATGGTGTAGGGAGCCAAGAGACACTCTGAGACCATGTGAACTCCAGGGCTCACTGAATAAGACGGAGTTAAAGGCTGTAACACGGCTATTGTTCAAGATTAATTTCTTCTGGTTTCAACATTAAAAATCCTGTATGGAAAATATTTAGTAACAAATACCTTTGACAACACAGCAATGAGTGATGGTAGCTTCCAAGAGTTCTGAATTGTATCCAGGAGACTAGTCAAGAAATCAAGGCTCACCTAATATGATCAAACAATGCACAGGATTACCACATTTGAAATGTGAGATACATAACACCTTGTACCACCTTGCCCAAATACAACTTGTGTTCCGTCCAAAATTTAAATTACACTTGAAATTTTTTGGAGTGTTGCTCAAAAAAGACCAAAAAGGCTAAAAAAAGTAAATTAACTCAGAACCAAACAGTGTCCAATGCTAGTTGTGATTCCACAATTGGACAACACTATCTAATACTCCTGAGTATGCCAAGTACACTCACAACCAATCAAAGATAGACAGTTGGGCTTGCAGTGTGGCTCACTTACGCTTGCTAGAAGCTACATATATTCATACACAGGGAGCTGTCCTGTGCAGACAAAAGGAACATGTCTAGGCATTGCGCCTATTTTGAATTAGACGAAAGATAGGGGACAATAGTTGCCTGGTGCACTCTCCTTGACGACACCTCAACCAGAGTTGATTTGTCAACCAATCAGCACTCTTTTCTCCTGCACGATAAATTGTTGAACACCTTGAAACTTGGAATTCCTGTCTCTGTCCTGAGGAGTGCAAACTTTGGCAGCATAAGGCGGCACACGGTAGCACAGTGGTTAGGGCTGCTGCCTCACAGCGCCAACAACCTGGGTTCGATTCCTGGCTTGGGTCACTGTCTGTGTGGAGTTTGCACATTTTCCCCGTGTCTGCGTGGATTTCCTCCGGGTGCTCCGGTTTCCTCCCACAGTCCAAAGATGCGTGGGTTAGGCAGATTGGCCATGCTAAATTGCTCCTTAGTGTTAGGGGAGTAGCAGGCTAAATATGTGGGGTAACGGGGATAGGGCCTGGGTGGGATTGTTGTCGGTGCAGGATCGATGGGCCGAATGGTCTCCTTTGCACTGTAGGGATTCAATGATTCATGTCTCTTATTTCAGAAAACTCAAGTTCTATATGACCAAGCTACTATTTTTGGGAGAGTGCGTCACCATAAGACTATAAGACATGGGAGCAGAATTAGGCCACTCGGCCCATCAAGTCTGCTCTGTCATTCAATCATGGCTGATATTTTTTCTCATCCTCATAACCCCTGATCCCCTTATCAATCAAGAACCTTTCTATCTCCGTCTTAAAGACACTCAATGACCTGGCCTCCACAGCCTTCTGCGGAAAAGAGTTCCACAGAGTCACCCCTCTCTGGTTGAAGAAATTCCTCCCCATCTCTGTTTTAAAGGATTGTCCCTTTAGCCTGAGGTTGTGCCCTCTGGTTCTAGTTTTTCCTACTAGTGGAAACATCCTCTCCATGTCCACTCTATCCAGGCCTCACAGTATCCTGTAAGTTTCAATAAGATCCCCCCTCATCCTTCTAAACTCCAATGAGTACTAACCCAGAGTCCTCAACCGTTCCTCATATGACAAGCTCTTCTTTCCAGGGATCATTCTTGTGAACCTCCTCTGGACCCTTTCCAAGGCCAACACGTCCTTCCTTAGATGGGGGGCCCAAAACTGCTCACAATACTCCAAATGGGGTCTGACCAGAGCCTTATACAGCCTCAGAAGTACATCCCTGCTTTTGTATTCTAGCCCTCTCAACATGAATGCTAACATTGCATTTGCCTTCCTAACTGCCGACTGAACCTGCACGTTAACCTGAAGAGAATCTTGAACAATGACTCCCAAGTCCCTTTGTGTTTCTGATTTCCTAAGCATTTCCCATTTAGAAAATAGTCTATGCCTCCATTCGTCCTTCCAAAGTGCATAACCTCACACTTTCCCACATTGTATTCCATCTGCTGCTTCTTTACCCATTCTCCGAACCTGTCCAAGTCCTTCTGCAGCCCCCCTGCTTCCTCAATACTACCCGTCCCTCTACATATCTTTGTATCATCTGCAAACTTAACAACAGTGCCTTCAGTTCCTTCCTCCAAATCATTAATGTATATTGTGAAAAGTTGTGGTCCCAGCACCGACCCCTGAGGCACACCACTAGTCACCGGCTGCCATCCTGAGAAAGACCCCTTTATCCCCACTCTCTGTCTCCTGCCAGTCAACCAATCCTCTATCCATGCCAGGATCTTACCATTAACACCATGGGCCCTTAACTGGTTTAACATCTCCTATGCGGCACCTTGTCAAATCTAAATAAATCACGTCCACTGGTTCTCCTTTATCTAACTTCCTTGTTACCTCCTCAAAGAACTCTAACAGATTTGTCAGACATGACCTCCCCCTGATGAAGCCGTGCTGACTCAGTCTCACTTTATCATGCAATTCCAAGTACTCCGCGATCTCATCTTTAATAATGGACTCTAAAATCTTGCCAATGACTGAAGTCAGGCTAACTGGCCTATAATTTCCCGTCTGCTGCCTCCCTCCCTTCTTAAACAGTGGTGTTACATTCGCTACTTTCCAGTCCTCTGGGACCCTCCCTGTCTCCAGTGATTCCTGAAAGATCACCACCAATGCCTCCACAATTTCCTCAGCTATCTCTTTTAGAACCCTGGGGTGTAGTCCATCTGGTCCAGGTGACTTATCCATGTTCAGACCTTTCAGTTTCCCCAGAACCTTCTCCTTAGTGATGACCACTACACTCACCTGTGCCCCCTGATTCTCCTGGAACTCTGGCATCCCACTGGTGTCTTCAACCATGAAGACTGATGCAAAGTAATTATTCAGTTCCTTTGCCATTGCTTTGTTTCCTATTATTACTTCTCCAGCCTCATTTTCCAGTGGTCCAATGGCTATTTTTGCCTCTCTCTTACCTTTTATATATTGAAAAAACTCTTCCTATCATCTTTTATATTACTACCTAGCTTACACTCATATTTCATCTTCTCCCCCCTTATTGCTCTTTTAGTTGTCCTCTGCTCACTTTTAAAGGCTTCCCAATCCTCTGGTTTCCCACTAATCCTTGCCACTTTGGATGCTTTTTCTTTTATGCTGTCCTTGACTTCCTTCATCAGCCATTGATGCCTCGTCCTCCCCTTAGCATGTTTCAGCACCATTAAGCAATGGTACCCGAGCAATCCCTGTACAATTTGCACCCAGTATCAATAAGATAAGGATCAGGATGTACCAAATGTACTTTATCACAGTGGGACAACTCAACAATAGCTCGCAACTTTAAAGTAGAACAAAAAACTTCACTAATGGCCTGCAGGGAAGGTAACCAGTTATCCTTACCTGGTGTGGACAATATTGATGACTCCAGTCCCACGCCAACACAGTTGACTTTACCTAGCAAGCTCAGATATTACAGTACACTTCCGCCACCGAGGGAACTAAGGATGGACAATACATTCGGCCTTGCCAGTGATGCCTACATCTCGAGAATGAATCTTTAAAAAGTCTCAAGGTATTTCAGAAAATTGAGGAAAGTGGATGTGAAATCAAACATGTGATCCAGAAGAGTGATCAAAGAGGTGGGCTTTAAGTAGCATGTTAAAAGAGGGAGGGTTAGAGGGGGTCAGGGTGGGCGAGGGAGGGTTGGAGGGGCGAGGGAGGGTTGGAGGGGGTCAGGGTGGGCGAGGGAGGGTTGGAGGGGCTCAGGGTGGGTGAGGGAGGGTTGGAGGGGCTCAGGGTGGGTAAGGGAGGGTTGGAGGGGCACAGGGTGGGCGAGGGAGGGTTGGAGGGGCTCAGGGTGGGTGAGGGAGGGTTGGAGGGGCTCAGGGTGGGCGTGGGAGGGTTGGAGGGACTCAGGGTGGGCGAGGGAAGGTTGGAGGGGCTCTGGGTGGGCGAGGGAGGGTTGGAGGGTCTCTGGGTGGGCGAGGGAGGGTTGGAGGGGCTCTGGGTGGGCGAGGGAAGGATGGGGGGCTCTGGGTGGGTGAGGGAAGGATGGGGGGCTCTGGGTGGGCGAGGGAGGGTTGGCGGGTCAGGTCTGGCAGAATGTGTGGAGAGAGAAAGAGTACTTTCGCAATCTTACCAATCAAGACAAGTTGGCTTTCTCTCTGGGTCTTTCGGCACTTTGTCACAAAATTTCAGATGGATGTGTTTCACCGTCGTCATGTTGAGGGGCGGGAACTAACCACACCGGCAAAGCCCGGCTGCACCGAGATCGGGGCCCCCAGTTGGAGGAAAAAAAATCCCTCCCCGTACCCCACCCGGAGGTCTCAGAGGCTCCGCCCTGCCAATCACCAGAGCCCTCATTTCCCCTCAGTGCATGGTGCCAGCCTGGCAGTGCCAAACTGCGCCAAAGAGCTGTGCTGGCGGCAGTGCCTGGCCATGTCTCTCTCCCCCAGGGGCTATACTCACCTTTACAACCCCGGGGGAAAATTTCACGACAGGTTCATGCCTGGGTGAACTAGCTGTAAACCGCACTGACATGATGTCATGTTGGCAAGGTTTGAAAATACGCCTCGGGTTCAGGATATGGCGAGGGGGGGTGGTTAATAAAATATAAATGTATTTAAATTAAAATTTGTAGCTGGTGGGGCACGGCAAAACTGGAGATCACAATCTCACCAGCAAAATTTGTGACTTAGAATCATTGAATCCCTACAGAGCAGAAGGAGGCCATTCTGCCCATCGAGCCTGTACCGACAACAATCCCACCCAGGCTCTATCCCCGTTTAACCTGTTTAACCTGCTAATCCCCTGACTCTAAGGTTTAATTCAGCGTGCCCAATCCACCTAATCAGCACGTCTTTCAGACTGTGGGAGGAAACTGGAGCACCTGGAGGAAACCCACGCAGACATGGGGAGAACATGCAAACTCCACACAGACAGTGACCCAAGCTGGGAATTGAACCCGGGTCCCTGGCGCTGTGAGACAGCAGCGCTAACCACTGTGCCACCATGCCGCCCACTTCCGGGTTACGCTGGATCTTTGGCCCCAACACGGATGGAGAGTGCGAGCTCAAGATTGCCCCCAATATTTCAGGTCCCTATGGCTGTTCATCGGAGCTGATAGGAAATGGATTGCTGACAGGTTGAGGGAAAGTACGTGACCTCATCACTGAATACAGATACTATGGCACTTACACATGGCAGCATTGTTCCTGAAACCTTGCGAGTCTTTCAGTATAAACTAAACTGAGTTTACACGTTGTGTGTCAGTTGACATCAAAGTATTGTGTGTCACACAATATCCACCAGCCCCTTGATTCCAAGATGAAGCTGATACAGTGAGGGTCCCCAGTTTAACTGGGATTACAATGAAACTTTGATAAAGGCTGATTTCACAGAATCATCATAGAATCCTTACAGTGCAGAAGGAAGCCATTCGGCCCATTGAGTCTGCACCGACCACAATCCCATCCAAGGCCTGTCCCCATAATCCCACGTATTTACCCTACTCATCCCTCTGGCACTAAGGGGCAATTTTAAAAGTTTTTGTATCACAAGTATCTCTTTTTCTAATTGGAGGTCGATCACCAGTGGTGTGCCCCAGGGATCTGTTCTGGGACCCTTGCTGTTTGTCATTTTCATAAATGACCTGGATGAGGAAGTGGAGGGATGGGTTGGTAAGTTTGCCGACGACACGAAGGTTGGTGGGGTTGTGGATAGTCTGGAGGGATGTCAGAAGTTACAGAGGGACATAGATAGGATGCAAGACTGGGCGAAGAAGTGGCAGATGGACTTCAACCCAGATAAATGCGTAGTGGTCCATTTTGGCAGGTCAAATGGGATGAAGGAGTACAATATAAAGGGAAAGACTCTTAGTACGGTAGAGGATCAGAAGGACCTTGGGGGTCCGGGTCCATAGGACTCTAAAATCGGCCCCGCAGGTGGAGGAGGTGGTTAAGAAGGCGTATGGTGTGCTGGCCTTTATCAATTGAGGGATTGAGTTTAGGAGTCCGGGGATAATGATGCAGCTATATAAGACCCTCGTCAGACCCCACTTGGAGTACTGTGCTCAGTTCTGGTCGCCTCATTACAGGAAGGATGTGGAAAAGATTGAAAGGGTGCAGAGGAGATTTACAAGGATGTTGCCTGGATTGAGTGGCATGCCTTATGAGGATAGGCTGAGGGAGCTCGGTCTTTTCTCCTTGGAGAGACGTAGGATGAGAGGAGACCTAATAGAGGTATATAAGATGTTGAGAGGCATAGATCAGGTGGACTCTCAGAGGCTTTTTCCCAGGGTGGAAATGGCTGCTATGAGAGGACACAGGTTTAAGGTGCGGCGGGGTAGGTACAGGGGAAATGTTAGGGGGAAGTTTTTCACACAGAGGTTGGTGGGCGAGTGGAATCGGCTGCCGTCAGTGGTGGTGGAGGCAAACTCAATAGGGTCTTTTAAGAGACTCCTGGATGAGTACATGGGACTTAATAAGATGGAGGGTTATAGGTAGGCCTAAAAGGTAGGGATATGTTCGGCACAACTTGTGGGGCCGAAGGGCCTGTTTTTGTGCTGTAGTTTTCTATGTTTCTAAGTAGGCTTACATTAACACTGCAATGAAGTTACTGTGAAAATCCCCTAGTCACCACACTCCAGCGCCTGTTTGATACACTGTGGCTGGAATTTTCCAGTCGTTCATGCCCTACCGCCCACCGCTGCAAGTGAGGATGAGAATTTGGTGCTCACCTCAGTGGGACCAGAGAATCCCACTAGCAGGAACAGCTGGATAATTCTGCCCCTAATGTCTTTTATGTATTTAGAGAAGAGTAAAGGTGGGATTTTCCTTCCCCTTCTTGGTGTGTTTCACTTACTGGCAGTGGGATCTTCTGGTCCCCCTCCTCATAGAATCCCTACAGTGCAGAAGGAGGCCATTTGGCCCATCAAGCCCACACTGACAACAATCCCACCCAGGGCCTATCCCTGTGACCCCACGTATTTACCCTCCTCGTCTCCCTGACTCTAAGGGACAATTTAGCATGGCCAATCCACCTAACCCGCACATCTTTGGAGTGTGGGAGGAAACCGGAGCACCCGGAGGAAATCCACACAGACACGGGGAGAATGTGCAAACTCCACACAGACAGTGACCCAAGGCTGGAATTGAACTTGGCTCCCTGGCGCTGTGAGGCAGCAGTGCTAAACACTGTGCCACTGTTATGCCCAATGTCACCAGGGTTTGCTGTTGAATGCACCCCTTGCTGTTGGGAAACCCTGGTGGGTATGCGCCGTCGGTGGGACCATAAATCCCACCGGGGTAAAGTGGCAACAAGATTTCAGCGCAAGTATATCACAAGAGGATCCACTCAGAAATATTTTTGTAGGTGGTAAGCTTTTGTCTCTTTCTTTAGAATACAAGAGCAGGGATGTATTTCTGAGGCTGTATAAGGCTCTGGTCAGACCCCATTTGGAGTATTGCGAGCAGTTTTGGGCTCCGTATCTAAGGAAGGATGTGCTGGCCTTGGAAAGTGTCCAGAGGAGGTTCACACGAATGATCCCTGGAAAGAAGAGCTTGTCGTATGAGGAACGGTTGAGGACTCTGGATTTGTACTCGTTGGAGCTTAGAACGACGAAAGGGGATCTTATTGAAACTTACAGTATACTGCGAGGCCTGGATAGAGTGGACGTGGAGAGGATATTTCCACTAGTAGGGAAAACTAGAAACCAGAGGGCACAACCTCAGGCTAAAGGGACAGTACTTTAAAACAGAGATGAAGAGGAATTTCTTCAGCCAGAGAGTGGTGACTCTGTGGAACTCTTTGCCGCAAGAGGGCTGTGGAGGCCAGATCATTGAGTGTCTTTAAGACAGAGATAGATAGGCTCTTGATTAATAAGGGGATCAGGGGTTATGGGGAAAAGGCAGGAGAATGGGGATGAGAAAAATATCAGCCACGATTGAATGGCGGAGCAGACTCGATGGGCTGAGTGGCCTCATTCTGCTCCTATGTCTTATGGTTTTAAAAGAATAAATGTCTGTCGGCTGGTAATTTTTGAACCTACTTTTTTTCTCTTTTGCATAGTTTCTGTTTATTGATTTGTTTACTGGGGGGGGTGGTGCGGGGGTGCTGATTAATTGTATCGTACTTTGTTTGTTCCTATCTCTTTTTCAATAAATCTTTCTTTAAACTTTGATAAATGCAAAGGAAAATTAAGGTGAAAATTAAGTTTCACAGCACAGACTGAAGCTATGAAATGTCACCTCAGTGTGGTAAGTATGATAAAGAAAGGAAAGGAAAGGTCACTACCACCAGTTTGAGGCCCAAGTGAAGTTGTAACCTCTGTTCCTCCTGTCCACCTGAGGTACACTGAGATCTACCTCTAAGTCGGAGGACATTGCCAGTGTGCGACTGGTGTAACACTGCTGCCCATTCCCCCAGCTCTACTCACCTTGGACAGTTCCTCAAGGTTCGCAAACAGTCTCCAAGAATCAATGTCCAGAAGCCACCCTCTGCACTGTAGATGTTTCAATGTGTTCAGGAAGACCTTGAAAACAGAAACAATAGTGAGAAACTTCCAAAGATCAGGGAGTCAAAGTCCACATTAACCGTGGTAACGTGACCCCTTCAAGGGGGTGATGCTTTCTAAGCCACGTGATCAGGCTGGACTCTAAAATAAAGTAAAATTTATTTATTAGTCACAAGTAGGCTTACATTAACACTGCAATGAAGTTACTGTGAAAATCCCCTAGTCGCCACACTCCAGCACCTGTTCGGGCAGACCAAGGCAGAATTTTAGCACAGCCAATGCACCTAATCTGTACATCTTTGGAGTGTGGGAAGAAACTAGAGCGCCTGGAGGAAACCCATGCAGACACGGGGAGCCACACAGACAGTGACCCAAGCCGGGAATTGAACCCGGGTCCCTGGCGCTGTGAGGCAGCAGTGCTGACCACTGTGCCACCGTGCCCTCCCAGAGAGGCTGCTGTGGAGATGCTGCGCGGAAAGCTGAGCCGATCAGGAGAAGAGCGTGTGTCCTGACTGGGGGAGGAACCTCAGTTGGAGCCAGGGTGGCGTAGAGAGTAGACATGTGTCACCGTCTCTATCACACCCTTGTTTGTACGTATATAAATATTGTTGTTAATAAATCAGTTGCAGCCACAACGAATCACATTCGGATTTATCTCATGCACTAATAAAATGGGCCTCCCTTTATACTTGTCTGTGGCCCCAGTGATGCATTACTGAGCCTGTAAGGTCCCACTCTGGGCCATCCCTGCTCCTCCTAATATGAAAATATGTCAGCTGAAACAATGTTTTGGAGCTATTGTGGAGTGAACAGCACAGCTGATCAGACTGCTCAATGGCAGGATCCCTTAACAGCACTGCCAGTGTCCGAATTACAACAGAGGGCATCAACCCCAGTGACCTGTGACTTTACACAGCCATTTGTATCAGTCACCAGTCAGCCAATCCCAGCATGAAGTTCCCACCGCTCCATTCATAACAAGCTCATTGAAATTGGGCTCACTCTGTCCAGATCTGAATGTAAAGAATGGAATGACTGTCCCACAGGGTAAATGGCAGCATGAGTCACTGGGGAGCTGGGGGAGGGGCCACGGGGTGCTGGGAGAGGGGCCACAGGGAGCGGCCATGGGGAGCTGGGGGAGGGGCCATGGGGAGCTGGGGGAGGGGCCTCAGGGAGCTGGGGGAGGGGCCTCAGGGAGCTGGGGGAGGGGCCTCGGGGAGGTGGTGACAGAACCAAAGGAAACAAAATGTCCACAGGAACTGTTAGTATTCTGAAGCTTTCAGAAGAAAAAACACCCTGCTGAGGAATCTGCGTTGATTGACTCCCAGCTGTAGAGAATATTCTAGATGTTCAGCAGCTCCACCACACATTGAATCTGTTCGCGATATCCTGATTTAGAACATAGAAAAAATACAGCACAAACAGGCCCTTCAGCCCACAAGTTGCGCCGGTCATGTCCCTACCTACCTAGGCTTATATATAGGCTTACCTATAACCCTCAATCCTATTAGGTCCCATGTACTCATCCAGGAGTCTCTTAAAAGACCCTATCGAGTTTGCCTCCACCACCACTGACGGCAGCCGATTCCACTCGCCCACCACCGTCTGTGTGAAAAACTTCCCCCGAACATTTCCCCTGTACCTACCCCGCCGCACCTTAAACCTGTGTCCTCTCGTAGCAGCCATATCCACCCTGGGAAAAAGCCTCTGAGAATCCACCCGATCTATACCTCTCAACATCTTGTACACCTCTATCAGGTCACCTCTCATCCTTCGTCTCTCCAAGGAGAAAAGACATTGTTTCACATTAACACCTTTAACAATTAAGACAGCAGTGCTGGGCACAGTTACAAACCCACCTTCTCCATCACCAATAACTTGTCACTGAGGTAGGTACATTCACTGGTGAAGATCTCCCACATGGCCTGCTGTAGCTTTTTATCTTTATGTTCAACCTTGGCCTCTGGGTTAAACTTCTGGATCTTCATCGCGTATGTCCAGCTTTTATCCTGACAGGATAGATGCATTATTATAGAAACAGATACTTTGAAAATCACCAGGGCTCTGATAGAGTAGAAACTCTTCCCACTGGCAGAGGGGACAAGGGCACAGATGGAAGGTAATTGGCCTTTTATCAGTTATTTATCAGCGAATGGTTGGGTCCAGAACACATGGCCTGAGAACAAAGAACAAAGAACAGTACAGCACAGGAAACAGGCCCTTCGGCCCTCCAAGCCTGTGCCGCTCCTTGGTCCAACTAGACCAATCGTTTGTATCCCTCCATTCCCAGGCAGCTCATGTGACTATCCAGGCAAGTCTTAAACGATGTCAGCGTGCCTGCCTCCACCACCTTACTTGGCAGCGCATTCCAGGCCCCCACCACCCTCTGTGTAAAAAACGTCCCTCTGATATCTGAGTTATACTTCGCCCCTCTCAGCTTGAGCCCATGACCCCTCGTGATCGTCACCTCCGACCTGGGAAAAAGCTTCCCACTGTTCACCCTATCTATACCCTTCATAATCTTGTATACCTCTATTAGATCTCCCCTCATTCTCCGTCTTTCCAAGGAGAACAACCCCAGTCTACCCAATCTCTCCTCATAGCTAAGACCCTCCATACCAGGCAACATCCTGGTAAACCTTCTCTGCACTCTCTCCAATGCCTCCACGTCCTTCTGGTAGTGCGGCGACCAGAACTGGACGCAGTACTCCAAATGTGGCCTAACCAGCGTTCTATACAGCTGCATCATCAGACTCCAGCTTTTATACTCTATACCCCGTCCTATAAAGGCAAGCATACCATATGCCTTCTTCACCACCTTCTCCACCTGTGTTGCCACCTTCAAGGATTTGTGGACTTGCACACCTAGGTCCCTCTGTGTTTCTATACTCCTGATGACTCTGCCATTTATTGTATAACTCCTCCCTACATTATTTCTTCCAAAATGCATCACTTCGCATTTATCCGGATTAAATTCCATCTGCCACCTCTCCGCCCAATTTTCCAGCCTATCTATATCCTGCTGTATTGCCCGACAATGCTCTTCGCTATCGGCAAGTCCAGCCATCTTCGTGTCATCCGCAAACTTGCTGATTACACCAGTTACACCTTCTTCCAAATCATTTATATATATATCACAAATAGCAGAGGTCCCAGTACAGAGCCCTGCGGAACACCACTGGTCACAGACCTCCAGCCGGAAAAAGACCCTTCGACCATTACCCTCTGTCTCCTATGGCCAAGCCAGTTCTCCACCCATCTAGCCACTTCTCCTTGTATCCCATGAGCCTTAACCTTCTTAACCAACCTGCCATGTGGGACTTTGTCAAATGCCTTACTAAAATCCATATAGACGAACATGGGGAAGGCAGATTCAATCGTGGTTTTCACATGAAAACTGGGTAATTACCCGAAGAGAGAATATTTGCAGGGAAACAGGGAAAAGACAGGCAAATGGGATTAGGTGAGCAGTTCTTGCAGAGAACCAGCGAGGGTACGATGGGCTGAATGGCCTCTTTCTGTACTGCAGCCAATGATTCCCAGATTTCTATACCAATAGGGTGTACGCATTGAGACAAAACAAATAACACAGACAGAGAAACATGAGCGGCATGGTGGCACGCACTGCTGCCTCAGTGCCAGGGACCCAGGTTCGATTCCCAGCTTGGATCACTAACTGTGTGGAGTTTGCATGTTCTCCCCGTGTCTGTGTGGGTTTCCACCGGGTGCTCCAGTTTCCTCCCACAGTCCAAAGATATGCTGGTTAGAGGGACTGGCCATGCTAAATTGCCCCTTAGTGTCCCAAGATGTGTTGGTTAAATAGATTAGCCATGATAAATGTGGTTACGTGGGGTGGGCTTCGGTAAAATACTCTGCAGACTTAATGGGCCAAATGGCCTCCTTCTGCACTGTCTACGATTGACTGACTCCTGAATATCAGAGGACCCATTTATGAGGGAAACTTTAGCTCTTTAACTGTGAAAGACCTCAACTGGAGTCGTGTTCAGTTCTGGGCACCACCCCTCAGGAATCATTGATAAAAGAATTCAACAGGATGGATGGGGAGACATTCTTTCCAGTGGGGGTAGAGTCTAGAAGTAGGTGGTAAAATCTTAAACATAGACTCAGCTATTTAGAAGCAAAATCAAAAAACATGTTTTTAACACAGAGTAATGAAAATCTAGAACCTTCTCTCAACAGTTGTACATGGAAGTGTGACTTTTAGGACTGAAGGGGTGTATGTTCGCTAAGTGATACATCGAGGGATAGGGTGGGTAAATGGAATGGTGGTACAGGTTATACTGTCTTTCTGTTCCTAAGAGGGGGAATTCACAGCAAATTACGTGAGTGAGGAAATACCCCAGAATCAGCAGCATTCCTTCAGGAGTCTGGATTCATGGCTGTGAGAGGTGTGTGTGAAGACAGGGCAGATAGCTCGTCAGTGCTAGTGATGAGTCAGAACAAAATACCTTGTACTGTCGGAAGCCAAAATCTGTGCAGTTCCCAATCTCAAGTGAGGACAGAAGGTTCTCCAGGTCCGACATCTGCTTTTGTTTCACTTTATTCTGAAACCAGAAATGTAGAACATGGAGTGTGTGGATTTAGTGTGATAAAATACTTCATTTGCACCTCTGTCAGACAGAATTCGGAAGAGTGTTGTCTGATTGCATAAGGATTTGGTTTTGGGAAAGTCAAGATCAATTTACCGTAATCCTTAAATATATCTCCAGCTGGCCAGGAGGTTCCCTGACCCCTTGGAGACTTGTGCGACCCATGTGTCTGGAGGCCTCCTCCCCCTCCTCACTCCCTATCCTTGTCAGAAACATCAGCTACACCAATCATAATTTGATGACAGTTGAAAAAGAACAATCCGGAAATTGTTTAATGGCCTCACATTTTCCGTATGTGCTATTTGTGCCCGTGTCCCTCTCCTGACTGTGTGCTCCTCCTTAAATTTTCACTCACAAGATGTGGGCATCTCAGGTGAGCCAGGCATTTATTACCCACCTTCTCGTTGCCTTGATGTCGGAGGGGATGATGATGGTGGGAGTGGCACTGGTGGGGGGTTTCTGGATTAACAGTCTAAACCATTGGAGTTTTCACTGGTCCTAAGATTACCTGATCCTAGGATTGTAATATTGTTCTGGTACCGGGAAGAGAGTGTTCAAATTTATCTTTAGTTCCAAACACAACTACATTGAGATAGAAAGACAGTAAATTGCAACTTCCACCCATCAACAGGATGGAACAGCAGGGAACGGCTCAGCCACCATCCCCCCCAATACAAGGAACACTTGGATTTAATCCCTACTCCAGCCCAGTTAGCTGACCTGTGCGGGGGGCAGGGGTCGCAGTGTGACAGTTGACCGTTACCCCATATGTTAGGGAACAGTAAACTGGTTCGACCTGGTTCGAATCACTATTGCTGCTCCACGCACATGTCAATGACTGCCCAGTGGAGAAACATGAGACAAAGAGGGCTGAACAAAAAACATCATTGATTATAACCAATAATTGATTATAACGTAATGGACAGATACAGGGGGCACGTACGGTGAGGTCCAAGGAGCCTCTGATACCAGTTACTGAAGGAAAGAACCCAGGGGAGAGAAATGAACAAAAATCTGCTTAATTGGAAAGTTGGGCTTGTTCCTACAGGAGGATACTTGTTAATTATATATAAATAATTAACATGTTAAATGGTTAATTTAATAGTTAAATAGTTCTTCTGTTAAATGGGGTATTTCACATCTGTGCTTATTGTACGAAAGAAACTGTATCTTAGTCATTGGTGTTACTGACACGTGACTGCGCAGCGGTTAGCACTGCTGCCTCACAGCGTCAGTGACCCAGGTCACTGTCTGTGTGGAGTTTGCACGTTGTTCCTGTGTCTGCGTGGATTTCTTCCGGGTGCTCCGATTTCTTCCCACAGTCCGAAAGATGTGCTGGTTAGGTGCGTTGGCCATGCTAAATTCTCCCTCAGTGTACCCGAACAGGCACCAGGGTGTGCCGACTAAGGGATTTTCACAGTAACTTCATTGCAATGTTAATGTAAGCCTACTTGTGAAATAAATAAGCTTGAAACTTTAAACTTAATATCACCAGAGGTACAGCGCTTTAGGATTAAGCTTCAGATTAGACAAGTTTGTACCTGCTAAATTTATCTGGGTTTGTGAGAATCACTGAAACAGAACCTCCCCAATCTCACGTACAAGGAAGTGACTGAGGCACAACTCACTGCTATCTTGGGAAGTGTTTGACACAAGTTGCCCAATGTACATGAACTATTTGTTCAATCTGTAACAGATTCCACCTACAAAACCTGAGGGAGTGCCAGAACATTAAACAGTCTATTAAAACATTACACAGCATTACCATTCCTCGTTTGGTGAACGGCCACTTTGACTTCTTGGATTCTGAAAGGGAAAGTTGGGACGGCTTTAGAATGTTTCCATCCTCTCCGGCAGATCACACTTGCTTCTTCAAATTACCCAACGCACAGCCCACTGAGTACCCACAAGACCAAGCTTCTGAAATACGAGTTAACAACAAAGCAAGCAGGCTCTGGACAATCCTATCTGACTTGTATACAGGTCAGTGGGCTTACCCGTACTGAGGGTGGGTGTTGACACTGTACGGTAAAGGTGCTCTGCGCCATTAGAAATTAATAAATCCCCAGGAAATATCTCCAGCCCAGGTAAACAAACAACCAAAGAACTGCGCCGACGGTGGGACAAACACCTGCAACAGAGAGAGGGACAAACATAACAAGAGGACAATTTTTAATGGGTTTATTTAAACACGACTGGATTAAGGGATCTTACATGGAGCAAGAGTAATTAACACCCATCACCTTTAGAATCCATAGATTCCCTACAGGGCAGAAGGAAGCCATTTGGCCAATCGGGTCTGCAGTGACTCTCCAAAAGAGCATCCTGCCCCGGCCCATTCCCCACCCTATCCCTGTAACCCCATGCATTTACCCTTCTAATCCCCCTAACCTACGCATCTTTGGGACACTCGGGTGCAATTTAGCACGGCCAATCCACCTAACCTGCACATCTTTGGATTGTGGGAGGAAACCGAGCTCCCGGAGGAAACCCACGCACACATCACCCCCGAGAGACAGAGAGAGAGAGAGACCAGCAGAAGCTAGTCCTGATACAGACTTGATCCAAACCTTGCCAGGACTGAACTGAACTGAACAAATAACTGTTCACTACAGTATATGAATTCTTATCAGTGTTATTGAAATTGCTGGTACAAACTGTGTCCCTAACTTTCAAAAACAATTGGCAGCTGTGGCAGTGAAAAACTTCTGCTTGGGTTTATGAGAAAGCTTTGCTTGCAAGATTACTTTCAAAAAAATGCTGTCAACTTTCCAAGTTAATCCCAGAATGCCTGCTACATTTAAAATGTGGCCAAGTTAGCATTAAAGCTTAGCATAAGTAGCATTGGCAGAAATATCTTAAAAGTCTTCTAACTGAAGCAAACCATACAAAGGATCCCACATAAACCAACCCAGAATGTTTCAAAATATATTATATAAATGCAAGCTTTTTTAAATCTTTCAAAGTAAAAGTTTATTTATTAGTCACAAGTAAGGCTTACATTAACACTGCAATGAAGTTATTGTGAAATTCCTCTAGTTGCCACAGTCCGGTGTCTGTTCGGATCAATGCACACAACCAGCATGTCTTTCAGACTGTGGGAGAAAACCGGAGCACCCCAAGCAAACCCACGCAGACACGGGGAGAACGTGCAAACGCCACACAGACAGTGACTCAAACCAGGGAATCGAACCTGGGTCCCTGGTGCTGTGGAGCAGCAGTGCTAACCACTGTGCCGCTCTGATCACTCATCAGAACAGTTTCTAAACTTGCCTCATTATTACTCACATGTGCCTTGCGCCATGAGCAGGACTTTCTTCAACCAATTGGCAGTCTAAGGTAGAATTAACACATAAACGAACATACCAAACCACCTGGCATCTTCACACTGCTTTCCTTAGGGTTTAGGTGTTATATAAATGCAGTATGTTGTTGTTCATTCATGCTGCTCATTCTGGGTCAGTAGTCCAAGCAGAGTTTGAGGCTCTCCCCTACCTGCTTGGCCATAGCCACAGCTGCAGGTGGCCCAGTGAAGGGGTTCTCTCCCCAACTCCTCCACATTGGTGTCTTGGCTGCTGAAGTCATTTTTATCAAAATGGAAGCCCCCCACCTCCCCTCTCCCCTCCCCCGTCTCTTACCTGAGCTGCAAGCTGCTTCAATGCTGAAGGGCTTCCTATTGCCTCTTGACCTTCCAGCTTCAAGAACCCACCCTCCTCTATCTGTAATTGGGCAGTGAGCCTACTCTCTTTATTGGCTGATTTGGAGAAATCACTTCCAGATCATTGTTTCCCACACATTGTGGTATGTGACCCCACTTGACCCTGATGTTAGGGTTCCATTCCAAAGGGCAACACCCTGCCTCATGCCAATTTTATATTCAGTAAGAAGTCTCACAACACCAGGTTAAAGTCCAACAGGCTTATTTGGTAGCACAAGTTTTCGGTGTGCTGCTCCTTCATCAGGTGAGTGTAGAGTTGGGTTCACAAACAGGGCATATATAGACACAAACTCAATTACACGATAATGGTTGGAATGCGAGTCTTTACAGGTAATCAAGTCTTTACAGATGCAGACAATGTGAGTGGAGAGAGGGTTAAGCACAGGTTAAAGAGGTGTGAATTGTCTCCAGACAGGACAGTTAGTGAGATTTTGCAAACCCAGGCAAGTCGTGGGGGTTACAGATAGTGTGACATGAACCCAAGATCCCGGTTGAGGCCGTCCTCATGTGTGCGGAACTTGGCTATCAGTTTTTGCTCAGCAACTCTGCATTGTCGTGTGTCGTGAAGATTCTGCATTGTCGTGTCTTGGAGAACACTTATCCAAAGATCAGAGGCTGAATGCCCTTGACTGCTGAAGTGCTCCCCAACAGGAAGAGAACACTCTTGCCTGGTGATTGTCAAGCGGTGTTCATTCATCCGTTGTCGTAGCGTCCGCATGGTCTCCCCAATGTACCATGTCTCGGGACATCCTTTCCTGCAGCGTATCAGGTAGACAACGTTGGCCGAGTCACAACAGTAGGTACCGTGTACCTGGTAGATGGTGTTCCCACATGAGATGATGGCATCCGTGTCAATGATCCGGCATGTCTTGCAGAGGTTGCTGTGGCAGGGTGTGTGGTGTCGTGGTCACTGTCCTCCTGAAGGCTGGGTAGTTTGCTGCGGTCAATGGTCTGTTTGAGGTTGTGTGTTTGTTTGAAGGCAAGAAGTGGGGGTGTGGGGATGGCCTTGGCAAGATGTTCATCTTCATCGATGACATGTTGAAGGCTCAGGAGAAGATGTCATAGCTTCTCCGCTCCAGGGAAGTACTGGACGACGAAGGGTACTCTGTCCACTGTGTCCCGTGTTTGTTTTTTGAGGAGCTCGGTGCGGTTTTTCGATGTGGTGCGCCAGAACAGTCGATCGATGAGTCGAGCGCTATATCCTGTTCTTACGAGGGCATCTTTCAGCGTCTGTTGCGATCCTCCTCATTTTCTCGACATACGACAACGCAGAGTCGCTGAGCAGAGACTGATAGCCAAGTTCCGCACACATGAGGATGGCCTCAACCGGGATCTTGGGTTCATGTCACACTATCTGTAACCCCCACGACTTGCCTGGGCTTGCAAAATCTCACTAACTGTCCTGTCTGGAGACAATTCACACCTCTTTAACCTGTGCTTAACCCTCTCTCCACTCACATTGTCTGTATCTTTAAGACTTGATTACCTGTAAAGACTCACATTCCAACCATCATCTTGTAAATTGAGTCTGTGTCTATATATGCCCTGTTTGTGAACACAACTCTTCACTCACTTGATGAAGGAGCAGCACTCCGAAAGCTCGTGCTACCAAATAAACCTGTTGGACTTTAACCTGGTGTTGTGAGACTTCTTACTGTGCTTACTCCAGTCCAACGCCGGCATCTCCACATCAATTTTATATTCAACAGTTCCTGCCCTCCATTCTGGCACGGACTCCTCTCAACCCCCGCACCCCCACCCCACCAGTTCCTTGGCTCTGTAGGGGCAGTACAGTGGCACAGTGATTAGCGCTGCTGCCTCACAGCGCCAGGGACCCAGGTTCGATTCCCAGTTTGGGTCACTGTCTGTGTGGAGTTTGCACGTTCTCCCCGTGTCTGCGTGGGTTTCCTCCGGGTGCTCCAGTTTCCTCCCACAGTCTGAAAGACATGCTGGTTAGGTGCATTGACCCAAACAGGTGCCGGAGTGTGGCAACTGGGGGAATTTCACAGTAACTTCATTGCAGTGTTAATGTAAGCCTTACTTGCACTAATAAATAAAACTGATTTACTTAAAAGCTGCTGATCTATGACTTTGCCAGCTCCTATGAAACATTAACTCGGTTTCTCTCTCCACAGATGCTGCCAGACTGCTGAGTCTTTTCCTTTATTCTTTCTCGGGATATGGGCGTCGCTCGCTAGGCCAGCACTTGTTACTGGGATTAGAATGAGATTTGATTTCAATCTCATTAGCGAGTCTGGCACATGATCACCTCCCCGCCCCCCCACCCACCCCCTCCCCGCTTTCCAGCATGTTCCCATCCTCCACAGCAGGAAGTTACATGGGTGCAAATCACTACTGGTCCCTTGAAGTGTGACCAGGCTCCATGGATTATAAAGGTGAGCGAGAAGGTGAGTACCGCTTAGCACTAACCTCCAGGGTGCAAAAGGGCAAGTCACTTGCCGTGGAGTGGGGTGGGGTGGGCTTTCAAAGGTACAGGGTCTTGTGGGAGCTTGATGGAGCTGGAGGTCCGCAGATCAGGGCCCACTGCTGGGTTGAGGCTCGTGTGGTGAGTATTCTCACTGGCTGTTGAGAGGCCATAGAGGGACGTTTTGTTAAAATTGTACAAGGCATTAGTAAAGCCACACTTGGAATACTGTGTACAGTTCTGGTCACCCTATTACAGAAAGGATATTATTAGACTAGAAAGAGTGCAGAAAAGATTTACTAGGATACTACCGGGACTTGATGGTTTGAGTTATAAGGAGAAGCTGGATAGACTGGGACTTTTTTCCCTGGAGTGTAGGAGACTTAAGGGTGATCTTATAGAGGTCTATAAAATTTAGCATAGCCAATGCACCGGACTGAGAGGGGAAACCGGAGCATAATGGGGGGCATAGATCAGCTGGATAGTCAACATCTTTTCCCAAAGGTAGGGGAGTCTAAAACTACAGGGCTTAGGTTTAAGATGAGAGGGGAGAGATACAAAAGGGTTCAGAGGGGCAATGTTTTCACATAGAGGGTGGTGAGTGTCTACAACGAGCTGCCAGTGGTAGTAGTAGAGGCGGGTACAATTTTGTGTTTTGGGTTTTGGGTTTTTTGCATCCGTATTTACTGAGGAAACGGGCATGGAGTCTACGGAAATAGGGCAAACTGGTAGGGAGGCCATGGAACCGTTACAGATTAAAGGGGAGGAGGTGCTCGCTGTCTTGAGGCAAATCAGAGTGGATAAATCCCCAGGACCGGACAGGGTATTCCCACGGACCTTGAGGGAAGCTAGTGTTGAACTTGCAGGGGCCCTGGCAGACATATTTAAAATGTCAGTATTCACGGGGGAGGTGCCGGATGATTGGAGGGTGGCTCATGTTGTTCCGTTGTTTAAAAAAGCTTCCAAAAGAAATCCGGGAAATTATCGGCCAGTATGTTTGACGTCGGTGGTGGGCAAGTTATTGGAAGGTGTGATAAGGGATAGGATCTACAAATATTTGGATAGACAGGGACTTATTAGGGAGAGTCAACATGGCTTTGTGCGTGGTAGGTCATGTTTGACCAATCTATTTTTTCGAGGAAGTTACCAGGAAAGTGGATGAAGGGAAGGCGGTGGATGTTGTCTACCTGGATTTCAGCAAGGCCTTTGACAAGGTCCCTCATGGGAGGTTAGTTAGGAAGGTTCAGTCGCTGGGTATACATGGGGAGGTAGTAAATTGGATAAGACACTGGCTCAATGGAAGAAGCCAGAGAGTGGTTGTGGAGGATTGCTTCTCTGAGTGGAGGCCTGTGACTAGTGGTGTGCCGCAGGGATTGGTGTTGGGTCCATTGTTGTTTGTCATCTATATCAATGATCTGGATGATAATGTGGTCAATTGGATCAGCAACTTTGCTGATGATACAAAGATTGGAGGTGTAGTGGACAGTGAGGAAGGTTTTCAAAGCTTGCAGAGGGATTTGGACCAACTAGAAAAATGGGCTGAAAAATGGCAAATGGAATTTAACGCAGACAAGTGTGAGATATTGCACTTTGGAAGGACAAACCAAAGAAGAACGTACAGGGTAAATGGTAGGACTCTGAAGAGTGCAGTTGAACAGAGGGATCTGGGAATACAGGTTCAGAGTTCCTTAAAAGTGACGTCACAGGTGGATAGGGTCGTAAAGAGTGCCTTTGGTACATTGGCCTTTATAAATCGGAGTATCGAGTATAAAAGTTGGAGTGTTATGGTAAGGTTATATAAGGCATTGGTGAGGCCGAATTTGGAGTATTGTGTACAGTTTTGGTCACCTAGTTACAGGAAGGATGTAAATAAGATTGAAAGAGTGCAGAGAAGGTTCACAAGGATGTTGCCGGGACTTGAGAAGCTGAGTTACAGAGAGAGATTGAATAGGTTGGGACTTTATTCCCTGGAGCGTAGAAGATTGAGGGGAGATTTGATAGAGGTGTATAAGATTTTGATGGGTATAGATAGAGTGAATGCAAGCAGGCTTTTTCCGCTGAGGCTAGGGGAGAAAAAAACCAGAGGGCATGGGTTAAGGGTGAAAGGAGAAAAGTTTAAAGGGAATATTAGGGGGGGCTTCTTCACACAGAGAGTGGTGGGAGTGTGGAATGAGCTGTCGGATAAAGTGGTAAATGCGGGGTCACTTTTAACATTTAAGAAAAACTTGGATGGGTTCATGGATGAGAGGGGTGTGAAGGGATATGGTCCAAGTGCAGGTCAGTGGGACTAGCCATAAAATGGTTCGGCACAGACAAGAAGGGCCAAAAGGCCTGTTTCTGAGCTGTAATTTTCTATGGTTCTATGGTTCTAAAAAGCATTTAGATAGTTACATAGGTAAGATGGGTATGGAGGGATATGGGCAAAATGCAGGCAATTGGGACTAGCTTAGTGGTCAAGAAAAAGGGCGGCATGGACAAGTTGGTTGGAAGGGCCTGTTTCCATGCTGTAAACCTCTATGGCTCTGTGACTGCCAATGATGCCAATTGCAAAGCCTGCTAATGTTGCACTAGTGACCCTGCTGGACAGGCTCTGTGGTTGATTTTTGGTGTTCCATCCCAGGCCCCACTAACAGTTACAAGTACCCGTCAGGCTGTTGCCTTAATCAAGGGAGTTTATCAGCAAAGCTTTCAGACTGCATTAATTCTAAAGGGCTCCCTACAATGAGCACCGTAATGCCTAATTGCATGGAAGTTAGGAGAGTTCTTTCTTCTGTCTGAACTCCAGGCCATTCCTGGAGGTTACTCTGCACCAGGCAGCCAGGTGGCTACACCCAGAATGCAAGCGTTCCCTGATGAGGCACAGAGTTCAGTGAGTGACCAGGCTGCCATTCCAGGGTGTCTGTCATCATGGATCTCCATGGCTTGGGGGGGGGTTGGTAGGAAATTCTGAGTATGGGTTAATTATACCTTAGACTGCCAATTGGTTGAAGAAAGATAAAAAGCTTGCATTTGTAGAATGTATTTCAGAATAATCTGGGTTGGTTTTTGTGGGATCCTTTGTATGGTTTGCTTCAGTTCAAAGACTTTATTTTAAGATATTTCTGCCGCTGTAACTAACTGTGCTAAGCTTTAAAGCTAACTTGGCCACATTTTAAAAGCAGTAGGCATTCTGGGATTAACTTGGAAAGTTGATGCATTGGCTTTCTCATAGCCCAAACAGAAGTTTTTCACAGCCACAGCTGCCAATTGTTTATGAAAGTTAGGGACACAGTTTGTACCAGCAATTTCAACAACAC